>NC_028640.1:70512880-70603407 GCF_001406875.1 Solanum pennellii | reverse complement strand
AAAAAAAAAAAAAAAAGGGGGGGGGGGGGGAAGGCGAACCATGCCAAAATCGTAAAGAATGTGAAAATCTTTACCAAATGACGTGAGTAGTAAGATTTGTAGGTTTACTGATTTTTTAATGCAAATCTTTGAAAGCAGCTTTAATGAGAGTGTACAACATAAATATTTTGTAACTTGATGCTTCTAATGCCTTCCATCACATTTTTGTACCATAACAATGGCGCTCGGGCTAGTTCGCATGCAGCTCGACTAAGGCAACACCTGCAATCCACAACCACAAGCCGGGTACCTTATCCTAGGGAAAAAAAGGAGGTGCTAGGTAAGCAAGTCCGCCAAGGTTAGGATAGTTTATGCCTGAGATAATGTTCCCAAGGGTTAAAATCATTAAAATGTGCACAATGTCTATCAGGGCTACAAGTCTAAAATACAATTGAAATGTGGGCTTTGGTTAAAGATTAGGTGCAATGAAGAAAAAAATAAAAATATATATGTAATGCTAGCAAAATTAGCAACTTTGCTCATCATGCTTTCCTTACTAATTAATATATATTTATTTTTTATAATGTTACCATTATCAACAAATATATCCTTTTTTTATGACCAAGAAATCCGTCAGGGAGTCGACCTTCCGGGCCAACCATAGCTTTCGAAACTCTGGGAGGATAGGCCTTCCCCTCTACCCTTATCCACTTAAATACTAGACTTAGTTTGCTTGGCGTAGGACTTGAACTTGTAACCTTATACAGAAGTCCCACAACCTTTGCCACTTGAGCTGACTCCAGAGCTAATCAATATCTTCTTTTCCCAATCATGTCTGTTCTTCACAACCACAATATTCAAAGATAGAACTTGTAGGCAATGAGGAACACACCTTAGTGTGTAGCCTAATTGAGGTGAAGCGCGACCTTCTCTGAGCTTCATGGCTCAAGTATGCCTAAAATGAGCACTCAACACTCAGTGAGGGCTGTGTAATAGGATCCAAACAGGGTCTGTTGTTTTTTCTCCTATTCCTCAATCACTCAGCCAAAAAAAGAAAAGAAAAGAAAAGGAAAAAGTATTCTTTTATCCACATGTTTTTTCGTGTTCTTACATCCTACCTTGTTTGACATAACAATAACATTGAAAGAATTATAATCTTCTAAATTGTATATGCTTTTCTAAGGCGATGGAGTTTCTTTGAAATGATCTTTAACTGCTATCTAGTAAGTTCTGCCACTACTGAGCTGCTCTAAGATTCTGAGGGTAAATGTGAGTTTTTCTTTGTTTATATTTTGTGTTGTTTTTCAGTATTTGATGCTTCGCTGATGTGTTGGGAGGCTCTGAGTCTTTCTAACTGTGTAATCTTCTCTTTCCTTGGAACTGACTAAGTTCTTCCTAACGCTAATTTCTTAATTATCAAGAAACAAAAGCTTAATTGTGTAAGACAAACAGCACATTGTAAACTAGGCTGCAAGAGGGCTTGTATGCAATGAAGCTAAGCTAGGTATGGGACATGCTATTATCGCAGTAGAAGCTAAGGTCATTTTGAAAACAATAACCAAAGTTGTGAAAGTAAAGATAATTGCAAGCTACTTGCACTATTTATTGGAATCCTAATGCCGATGGGTATGCTCTTTGGGTTTTTGTATGATGTGATTATATTTTTACTTGCAGAGACATGACATCATCAAGAAAAGAATTGATGTTCTCGGAAATGTTATTGAGACAAGGAAGGAGGGCATTGGTTCACCTACGGTGAGATACAAGTTACTCTTTATTTTATGAGAAGTAGCTGATGTAAAAATTTATTAATCTTTACTTCAAATTTTATAGCTGTCAAATATCTGGATTTAAAGAAATAGTTTTGGCCGCTATTTGCATTCTGGATTTTCATGGATCAAGTAAAAATTATGACTTTTGATTTAAGAAGCATGCTCTATTTATTCCTTTCAAGCACTGAGTCTATGACTTCTTTCCAACAACAGATTGATAGGCCTCTGCAAAGGCATGGAGGAAGACTTGAGCACAACGAAACATATTGTGGTTCCTGCTATGGTGCTGAAGGGGTATGTTCCTACTTCTTGATGCTAGAAATCTCTCTTAGATTATGATTTTAAGCTGTAGTATCCTCTCAGTAAATTTAATCTCATAGTTTTGTTTACTTTCATGCATCCAATCTTTTTGTTTGTCCTTGATTATACCACAAGTATAGATAATTATCTCATTAAACTGTTTCTTATACATACCAACTGTGAATTCCTGTCAACATTGCAGTCAGATGATCATTGTTGTAACACCTGCGAAGATGTTCGTGAAGCCTATAGAAAGAAAGGTTGGGCATTGACAAACCCTGATGAAATTGACCAGGTACGTTGAAAATTGATCATTGAAGGAGTTCCATATTTTGTATGTTTTCTTCTTCTCCAAATTATTCCCTGAAACTGAAGTCATTTTTCCTCCATGAAGTTCGACTACCATGGCTTCTTTCTCATGTGAAAATGATAGATTAAGAAATCAACAGTAGTGAAATTCCAATTTCACATCTCGTATCGAAGTTATGCAACATAACATGGATGTGATAGAAGTGCTGTGAGCTCTATGGTTTCACAATCTCTAAGAAACAAATGTGACATGATAATTTTTGTACGTGTATGTTGAATGGAATGAATGTGATTGATCTAATTTTTTTCTTAACTATATGCAAAGGTCAATCGTGACCATTCAACACTGTACATTTTATACATTACCGGTTAGGATAGCATTTATTTGACATTTGAAATAAGATTATATTCATTCGATTTTGTTTAGTAGAATTATATTACTGGTAATGACATAAACCTTGTGTGGTTTTTATTCTAATTACCGAGATATCTCATGTAATTTTCATATTAGCAAATCTTCTGCAATTAGTTTTATGTAAGACAGCTAGCTTGGTTAGGGCATATCCAACCTTACCCTCTATTTTTTACTCTCCAAATACTAACTCCAACCTAATTCTCTATTTCACTCTCTAACAAAGAATCTTTTTCTCTCTCCTCAGTATTGTATTATTATTTCTATTATAAATCCTTTCTTTCTTTTTTCCAAATCATCCCCTATATGATTTTCATGGGATATAAAATTGTATTATTTTTTCAAATTCTTTATATAATATAAATTTATATTTTATTCTAAATTTCTAAAGAACTATGAATAATTGAAAAAGTTTTTTACAAAAACAACCGCAATCATAACCACAACTTGTCTGGATCATACATTAATTTTTTCAAATATTGTTAAATTTGGAAACGACCTACTAGATTATTAAATCATTATTAGGATTTTAAAAATTATTATGTTATGTATTGTGTTGTATTGTTATCTTGTATTTAAATTATCATGTTATGTATTGTATTTTAATTGATTTTCATTTTATCATTAAATTTGTGCATTCTTCAGCGAAAATTAATAATAATATCAAAAATATATTCACTTAAAATGACGAAAACTTTAAAATTTGTACATTTTCAGTGAAAATTAAAAATGTTATATTACATTTCAAAATAATTATGAATATTAGAGATTTAGTTAATATCATTATATGAAAAGTAATATCTTAGTTACAAAATAATAATATAATTTTTAAAAAGTGAAATAGAGAGTATGAATAATAGTTCTCCAAATTTGGAGAGCTACTATTCAGCTCTCTATAATTGGAGAGTAGAGGATAAAATAGAGAATGCTTGGAGAGGGCATTCTCTATTATACCCTCCAAATATAGAGAATGGAGAGTAAAATAGAGTATGGTTGGGGATTGTCTTAATGGGATGAAGTGCCTATAGGTGACATTGTCTTTTAAAAATGGCTGTTTTTTTATCAGTAAAATATTACTGATTTAATCATGTAGCATATGTACATCGCTGTACAACTAATACTTAGGCATTCACAAAGTAGTCAAAAATTTACTTGGGATACATTTCAGAAGATTCTAGTTTGATGACTATGGGAAGTATGATTTACCATACATCATTTCTGAAAACGTGTTTACGGAGTTGCTGATTTTGTAAGACGCATTTTTTCGGGCAACTTTGAAATAAAAAGCTTCCAAAACCCCGAAACTACTTATTTAACAACTTGTATTTTAAACTCTAGAATATGGGTAAGTTTATTTCTTCCATTTCAAGAATTATTCTTTTTCAAAACTTCATAGTTTCTACGCATAATGCACAGAACTTAAATCACGACGGAAAAGAGTTCAAAATAAGAACTTGAAATTTAGCTTTTATTGTTTTTCTTTTTTTTTATTTGGTAGAGATGCAAAGTAATAAAGTAAGAACCATTTCAATAAATGTGAATGGGAAAATGTCAAACTCTGGAAGATTTAGATGCCGATTGCGAAAAGAGCAAGGAATAAAATGGTAGGGCAAAACCATCACTTCTGAGGATGAAGTGGTAAGGTTAATTCCGTTAGTATTCAAGTAGGTGAGAGGTAAGCATTTCTTTTAGGGATTTTCTTTAATCTGATCAAACCTTAGAATAGATTTATGTAATTAGTAGTTTCTTTTGTTAATCAAAAGTTATCCATGTTACCGGGAGGTCAAGGATTCGAGCTGTGGAAACAGTCTCTTGCGTAGATGCAAGATAAGGCTGCGTACAATAGATCCTTGTGGTCTGGCCTTTCCCGGACCTCGCTCATAGCAGGAGCTTAGTGCACCGGAAAGAAGTTATTAACTTATAGAATGGTAAGAAATTGAGTGTAAGCTGAATCTTTTAAGTAAGTATTTATTTTGATAGATCAATTCTTTAGATCATTTTGTTTGAGAAATAGTTGGATGGAAGTTCCTTTTTTGTTTATAAGAAATAAAGATGGAGCAGAAACGTATCAAATGGGTTTTTGCTCTTGATGAATAGCCTGCAACTTCTGCAGGATTTGGTTTGTGGGAAATATTAGCCAAACTAGAAATGGCGTCACAAGATTTAAAAAAAGAGAGACCCTTCTTGGATGTATGCACAGAAATTTTGGTGATACCAACAAGACCTATATTAAATGTCTCTGTTGTAACAAGATACAAAATGGTAATCCAAACCTTACAGCTTGTCCAAGTTGCCCAGCTCATGCGAAGGAAGAACTGCAAAAGTTTATCAGATAGAGATTGAGTTAAAGACTCAAATGTGATAAGATGTTGATTTAATTTATGTTTTAGTTTTGATTTACTTTTCCTATGGTGGATTTTGTGTTATCTACTTATTACTCCATTAAATTGAACATATTACTCTATTTAAATTGAACATCTCCTTGTATATTTTTTTTTATTTTGGTCTTTTTAGAAAAATGCGCTTCGCCCTTGTTCGCTTTTCTCAGCTTCACACTCCCATGGACACTAGCATAGCATGATGACAAACTTCAAAATATGCTGCTTTTACTTCATATATTTTAACATATTCTGCATACATATTATTCAATTAATATGAAAAGTCGCATGGTTATTGAGCTTTAATTATTTTATGATGTACTGATCGAAATTATGGCTGATCTTTCTTCTTTCTCTTTTGAAATTCATATGAGTTAGTGTAAGAGAGAGGGTTTCCTAGAAAAGATCAAAGAGGAAGAAGGTGAAGGATGCAATATGTATGGGTTCTTGGAGGTCAATAAAGTGGCTGGAAATTTCCACTTTGCACCTGGGAAGAGTTTTCAGCAGTCAAATGTTCATGTCCATGATTTGCTCACATTTCAGAAGGATAGTTATAATGTAAGATGTTTTCGCGACTTGGTTCATCTGTTCATGTTTGTTTTTTGGTGCCTTAATGTATCTTTACTAAAAACTACTTTCAACAGATTAGTCACAAGATCAATAGATTAACTTATGGAGAATACTTCCCAGGTGTTGTGAATCCTCTTGATGGGTACATCACTTTTGCTAGTCTTTACACTGTTTGCTGGTGTCTTTATATGAAGGATGTACGATGACACGTGTATTTTGACTGTTCCTTTTTGTTTTCATTCCAAATTGCAGTGTGAAATGGACTCAAGAAACACCCCACGGCATGTATCAGTATTTTATCAAGGTTGGCATTTTTTCCTGTGACTGCCCTCTTACTTTTCCTTTCGTTCCCTGTTTCTGCTATTTACATGAAGTTCTGTGAGTTTGTAATTTTCACTTGATTTAGTGTTTTCTGGCTTACTTGTCATAGAGTGGTCAAGGATTAATGCCTAGAGCTTTCATTTCCCCGTCTTCTGTCTCAATCCCCTTGTCACTTGTATTTGTATTTTATTTTCTTTAAAGAGAGAGAGAGAGAGTGAGAGAGGTAGTAGCTCTTTGAGTTACTGAGATTTAGTCCTTTTGTAAGTAGTTGGATTTCCAAGCTTAAGGACCAATTCAACCTTTATGAAACTCCTATGATCAGTATGAAGCTCATTTGCCAAGGCTATGCATTTGCCCAGTCTTGGTGGCAAAAACTTGAGACCTGTTCTTGTGGGCTATAGCAAGTTCCCAGTGGACTAGTTGATGTATCCACAAGCTGGTTCATGCTCCACTTTATCCCTCAAAACTGATAATCGTTCAATCTGTCAAAAGAAGAAGGAAAGATAATCATTTCTAAAGATGCAGACTACTTCCTTTTCGCGATTCAATGTTTTCTAGTTCCGCGTAATTCAAAAACAATTACCTTTTCTAGGAAAGGAAGGTTCCTCACACTATCTAAAAGAGTTAGAAGTTAGAACAGACCCTATTTCACACGGAGACTACTTTTCCTTCTTCTCCTTGAGCCGAGGGTCTATTTGAAATAACCTCTGTACCTCCCAAGGTACGTAGGGTTAATGTTTGCGTACACACCACCATCCCTAGAGGGCCACTTGTGGGATTGGACTGGTATGTTGTTGTACTACTTTCCCTATCTCATTTCCTCAAAAACTAAATATACCTTACGAATCCCAAATGTTTCACCTATTGTCATTGAACACTAAACATTGCAACTATTGTAATGAAAGTTTCATGATACTGCTTTCCTCTGTTTTTCTGCAAAAGTTAATTAATGGGTTTGTAATTTAATGCATGATTTAAATATTAAACAGTACCTGAAATGGCGCAAAGGTCATGAAAAAGTACAACTTGTATTATATGATTAACAAAACTCAATTTAAAGGAGCGTACGTTTATCTGATTGCTTGTTCATATTGTATGCTAAGTTTTGTAGACTCTCACTACTACCTCAACTCTTTTGATTTGTTGGATAGTACAATTTTTACTCTCTTGTGCATTCAAAGTAGAACATATATCATATTAAGGTGTGGAGTTCTCCAAAAGTAGTGTATTTCTAAAGTACCCAACATTGGTACGGCAGTGTTTTTGAAGAGTCCGGGCAACATTGATTATTATTTTCATAATGGAAAGAATAAGGTCAAAAGTTATATCTATGATCTGTAACATCCTTTTCTGTTTGTGATACAAAAACATAAAAAATATCTGGTTCTACCATTTTGTAATTGTTGATGTCCATATGGTATTTTCGTTGGATGTTTCAGTATATATACACGCTTGTTGTTGTTATTGTTTTGTGATAATGGAAATAATAATGTCAAACATGATAACTATAATATGTAACGGTGTAACCGTCTTCTTCATTTGGAAAAAATTGCATAAACCTTCATCTGGCATTCTTTAATTTTGGCATTTGCTATTGCCATGTTGACACAGCACGTTATTTGTTCTTGGAATGTTCATTCTTGTTTCTGTCATATGATAACCATTGTGACATTAGGTTAACCTAATTTTTTGTGAGTTATCGATGGAAAGTTACTGTTATTGTCGATGGTAATATCTAGTTATTTGCTACAGGTGGTACCTACAGTATATACGGACGTCAGTGGGCATACCATCCAGTCAAATCAGGTTTTCTGATTCTTCAAGCTATCTCCTGCATTTGCTGTACTAATAGACCACAAAATCTGATACAACAGCTTATCGTTTGCAGTTCTCGGTAACCGAACATTTCAAAGGCGCAGATTTTGGTCGTTTTCAGTCTATTCCTGGTGTTTTCTTCTTCTATGACCTTTCACCAATCAAGGTTTGGCATTATTCCGTTGCTCAAATTTCTAAGTCGTTAGTTTGCCTCTGAAACCTATATATTTTTTTCATCATAACTTCTGTAAATTGTTATATTAAGGCTTTATTCTTTAAAAGAATGGGGTTGGTTACACTATAGGAAGGAAGGAAGCATTATCGCCACTATGTTATTGCTCAGTTCTTTAACATGGATTTTTTTTTCTTTCCTGTTTTTACCCGTTTCTTGTTGTCCTTATTACATATCTTATCTGGCCCTGTTTCAGGTAACATTCACCGAGCAACACGTGTCATTCTTACACTTCTTGACGAATGTCTGTGCTATAGTTGGAGGTAATTATGGTCTTCATCCTTCCCTGTTCATCTCTTATCTAATATTGATTACATCTTGTAAAAAGTATTTCTTCTATTCTATTATACGTGACAATGTTTAAGTGGACACAGAGTGTAATATGTTGATTTGACTTATATTTTATTTAGTGATGGTGAAAGAATATTGAATTGACAGTTTTAATGTTAATTTTCTAGAAACATCACATTATTAAAATTTGAATAAATTAATGAATTTGAAATCTTGGAAGTCATATAGCAACGGAGTGGCATTAAACATTTTTCTTATAATGGTGGTGCCCCGGTCAATTTGCACGCACCTTGACTATTACACTGGTAGCTGCTACCTCCTACCAGCAAAGCTGCTGGGTAACTCTACCACCATGACTTAGGCAGACAGTGTTAAACATTTTCAAATGTCTCAAAATGGAAAGAGTGTCATATAATTGGATTGAAGGGAGTACTGACTTGAAGAATTTGTTGAATATAGAACAACAATTCTTATTAGAAGACGATATATTTCCAATGTTACACTATCACTCGGTGCACCTATATATTCTAATTTCTGTCTCTTATTGGTAAATGAACCTTTGGGAGGGGTTGTACAATTATTCCCAGAGATGTAGAACTCATCATTTTCAACATGGAGTATAAATTTATATATGAAAAATTACCAAAATTCAAAAAATATTAAATTCTGAACTCATGATTCTAGAAGTCTATGAGTTCAATGAGAACCTTGAAAGTTGAACCCATCAAAGTTAAATCCAGAGACTGCCTCTGGTTGTTCTTATTCTTTCGTTGGCTCCACTGAAGTTAACCATTGAATTTTGATAATGGTATATATCTGCAATTTGATATGTTTGATCAGCTCACGGATGAAACACCACTTTGTAGCTCTACAAACCCTGATGCAACCTACTAACCATCTAGGACTTGCACCAACAATGAATCACATCATGTAGTTTGGTCATAATTGTAGTCACCTTGTCATATTGCCTATTTACAATGCTCTATACTCTGAAGAATCTCGTTTCATTTCAAGAAATAAAAGGTGTTAGCTCCTTCTGTTTAGATCAACGTAGCACTTGCATCACATCAGTGATGTTTGATTGTGTACTTCGTAGTGTTCTAATTTTCTGGAAATTGTATCCAGGAGTTTTCACTGTGTCAGGGATACTTGATTCATTCATATACCACGGTCAAAAGGCGATCAAGAAAAAGATGGAACTTGGTAAATTTAGCTGATCGGGTGAGAGCTCATACTCTGTGTTGCTTACCATGACGGAATTGGTCCAAGACAAGGGAGACAAAAAGATTGGACCAGCTGTGACAAGGTTGAACTAACTTTTGCATTACAGTAGCTTTTCTTGAGAGAATGTGATCGGATCTGAGTAGCTTTTTTGTATCGTGTTTATTGTAGACTTGAACGACAGTTTTTCTGGAAATGATATTACAGGAGATCAAATGCAAAGAAGGGGATTATTTATGGGGCAGAATTTGTTCACTTTTTCTGATAAATTAAACATTGTATACATGAAGGATTCTGAGGAACTTCATTAGACCAGTGGAAACTTTTTCTTTTTTCTATTCTTCCCGATTATGAGAGGCAAATGAACGAGTTGGATCAAATCTGATTCGCCCATTGCATGAACCTATGAAAATAAGTTCATGAACAATCAATGGGTATTTTTCATGCTTGGGATGCTTCATATAATAGGATTCTTTACTGTATCCTCATTTTATGGGAATACTTTGTTGTCGCTCCATTGGCTCTAAATATTCACTGAAATAACAAGATAGGACCGCTAAATTAATTTTGATTCTCCGCTCGATCCAAGATGATTTGTTATGTCAAAAAAAGAATATATAATATCTATTTCTAAAATCATTAGTACAACTTTAGCTTTACATAAAGATCAAACCAAAATTCACGTAAGAACAAAAAGATTCCATAAAATGCTAAATCCAGAGAATGCATATCCTTTTCCCTTTTGTTTTCTAATTGAAGATTAGCTCACACCACCTGGCATGTCCTTTTCTTCAACTTGAATAAAAAACAATTTATTATTTATAGAGTAGAATCCACTTTTTACTTTCCTCTGTTCACACGTGATTCTATCTTGTGATTGGATGAACCAGAACAAATGTCAAAGGGAAAAAAACTTAAAAAAGGGTAATTTTATTTTACGTGATATTATTTGAGTTTACATATAAAAAAATTGAAACTTCAAGTTAAATTTGTAAAAATTATAATAACTTAATTATATGTCCAAGCAATTTTCAAAATTTTTATGTCGAAAAGAAGTAAAAACTATCCATGGCCATAAACTTTTAATCAATCGCATCATTTTATTTGAGAATACTATGATATATAAAATTGACTAGCGTGCATGCTGATGGTTTGAAATGTTTCTTTTTTATATACATATAAAAAAAAATTTAAAAAAACTACTGGTTGCATTTGAATTTGTCACATCGACTTTGAAATAATATTAGAGAGCGATAGTAATAGTTTGTATTAGTTTGAATAATTGGAATGAGATATAATCGTAAATGAAGGAACATTAAATTCTATAATGACTGCTACTGTATATGATTATTAGCACACATTAAGATTTTTTACGATATTTTCTAACTTCAGAACATATACTAATTCAAGTTTCCTTTTCGGTCATTTCAATTATGATTTGAAAGTGAACAAAATAACACAAAATCTTGAATTACATGTATTTATTACCCTTACTATGCTGGTAAAATAGAACAAAAGAAGTGAGGCGATAGAATTATATACTTAACTATCTGATGTTTATATCAAATCATTAATTAATTTTAAGATCGTCAAAAATTAAAGTAGCATGATTTTTTTTTCTATGTTATGATTATACATTCCACTTGTCCTTCTTTTCTATTATATTGTTGTAGGGGATTTTTTTCTTGGCATGGTGTACACTTTAGAATCATTTTGAGTAGAATATGAGAATATAAATTAAATGGTGGCTGAAGAGTTGAAATTCATTATCTTTAAAAGATTTGATATGTAGAATCTATATTATTGATTATATTGTGGGAATTCCATTTTCAAAAGTAGCAAGTCGGCTAGAAAAATGCACTGCCTTTTCTTTAATTCTCCATTTCCATCATTATTATATCCTTCCTCTTTTTATTAAAATTGGTACTCCGTACGATCTGATCGTAGATAGAGACTCAATGTAACTAAGTGGATTAAGACAGTTGATTGTCATATACGAATTCAATTCCTCTATTTCAACTTATATATAAAAAAAAAACGAAAAGGTCCGATTTGAATTGTTTAAAACAATTTTTTAATTTTGTTGTTTTATTCTTAATAATAAAATGTAATTTTTACCAGACTATCATGTTAAAAGATTATAAATTTTAAAATGCTTGTATTATTTTTTACTTTAATATTTAATTAATTAATTAGATTGACTTAAAATGAAACTGGATGGAATGAAAAGCATTTGAGAGTTTTCGGCTGCTCATGTTTCATGCCTCCACTTCTAGAATCAGGAATAACAAGAAATTGAATGGTTGTGGTTCCGTGATGAAATTAAGATTTTTTTACTGATAAAATTTAGAAAATAAAAAAATAAGTATTAGAATAAGGAAAAAAGGTTTAACATTTATAATATTGTAGACATTGGAATTTTGTGGACTCTACAAGATGTTCAAATGAGTTGGGACTCTATAAATTATGTTCAAATGAGGAAACTTCGAGGCTACTCAACCCTAAATTCTAATTTATATCTATATAAAAGGTACTAAATTCTCTTAAAGGCATCTCGAAAATTTCGTATAAACATCAAAATCTTGAATACCACAAATCGATGGATTATTCATAAAGAGAGGTCAAATCTAAATCATCCTAGTTCGAGAAATACGGCACTAACGGCCCTCGAATGATGAATAAATCGTAAGAGAGTAGAATCAAGGGATCAAAAGAATTAACGGCCCTCGAATGATGGATAAATCGTAGGAGAGTAGAATCAAGGGATCAAAAGAATTGTACGGGCTATCTTAATCAATAAAATTATGTTTCTTCATATTTTATTTGTATGATTTTGTTTATTTTCCATATATTTAAAATTTATTACAAACAAATATATATAAAAATATAATTATTATTTAATTACATACAAATAATATTATTTTTCTTTAAAAGAGTTCAAATGAACTTCCTGAACTTACCTAGCTCAGCATGCGTGCTTCCTAATTACACTACTATTGAAAGATTAAAAATAATGTTACACTAATTTATAATTATTAGTCCTATATATATCGATTATAAAATTTTCGCTTATAGTCCACAAAACTTTCAAATGGGATATCTTTACTTTTCTACTCAACTTATGTATTGAATTGAATGACCATTCGAACCAGTCAATAAGAATTTCGTGCTGAAAATGACTATTGTTTTTCTTTTTCTTTTTCTTTTTTTATTTGTGGAGAGAAATTGACAAATATAACTTTTGATCAAAATCCACTTTTAAATGCATTTAAGTTTGAATTTATCAAAAAATTATATTACTATGTTGATAAGATAAAAAATAATTGTTTTTTCTTTTCTTTTTACCAAGAGTTTTTCTCTTCTCTTTTCGTGACTTGAATACACGTTAATCTTAGGAGCGAAAATGAAAGATTACTCACCATATGATCAACGTCCATCTATTATCTATATAAGGTGGGAAATTAAACATGATCACCAACAAATTAATAAAATTAATTTATGTAGTCAATCAGTTGCTAAGATTCGTCTCTAAACATTTCTTAATTTTTTATTTTTTTTTGTGTGTGAAATAGCCTATCTCTACCTGCAACATAATAGTTACAAAAACAATCGTGATATATTAGTGTAGCATAACAAATTGTAAACGCTTTTTCTGATTCCTTCTCTAAATTAATCACACGTAATATATAAATATCTAATTTTGATTTTATATTAAACGTGTATAAAATTAAATAAATAGACATGTTTATCCTATGCGACATTATACATAATAATTTTATGTCTTATGTGGGATCCTACGTATATTATGTAACATAGACACGTGTATTTACTTGTTCAATTTTATATAAATTTAAATATCTAATTGAACACGTCCAAAATTCAACGCAAGACAACCGTAAATATCAACTAAAATCAAATTAAAAGATATATTTATAGCTTATTCCGATTAACAATCCATCAATTCAAAACTAGATTAGATTAGAAATGTTCATTAGAATTTGTTATTAGTAAATGCTTTACATTATTTTTACTTTTTCTCCAAGGGTAGGTCATTTGCACATGGAATCTAGGTTAACTAAAAAGTGAAACCATAATTATAACTACGTCTGAAAATTGAGAAATAATTAATGCATCCCAACAACTTTGGTGTGTAGTGGATAAACCATGTGTGATTGAGATTGAAATTGATATGATTCCACCAAGTTGCTTCAACAAACTTTTACTGCTACTACTATATTCAAACAAGGAATAAATGAATGGAAAATAGATATTTAATACACTAGTTTCCCTTCTTCAATTATGAGTGTGACATTTCACAAAAAGTCCATACAAAAATAAAACGAATATAGTATATAGTTGGTCACTATCGATACGATCCAAGATAAATAATATAGCGCAATATTAAAGAACGATAATTCAAAGCAAAGTAAACGCATGCATCTCAAACAACAATCGAACAAACAATTCCGGTTCGATTTGATTCAGTTATTCGATATTAACCATACATAAAAATAAAATAAATAATTTTCATTCTAAACGTGAAAAAATGACAACAATTCATTCAAATCGAAAAAACAATTTGACTGACTAATATTATAAAAATTTTAATCACTGAATTTACCATGAATAAAACGTCAAAATTCACTATTTTGTTATCAGAGGAAGAAACCGTGACTTTCGATCTCACAAAGTATTATCACAGACACTCACATAAACCAATAAGGTAAATGTTCTCACCTTGGATATTTTTGCTTTCATAAGTAAAATACAAATTTATTTTGATGAAAACATACCTAAGATCTTTAATTTTTTTAAAAATAAATATGTATGGAATTTGTTGGTTTGTCTATATTCATCGGTTTTTCGAATAAAAATATAACCAAATCAAATACTATTGATTTTTAAAAAATTTAAAATCAAACCAAATTCAATCCAAATAAAATCGATTTGATTCAATTTCTCAGTTTGAATCTACTTTTATCTAAACAATAAACCCACTACATTCTATATTATCTAGACTATCCAAGATCATATCAACTAGTACATGGATTATGATGAAATTGATCAAAATATTAGAGCATGCTCTAAAATATAATCGTCAAAATCCATAACACAATACTTATAGTAAAACGTATTTGATTATTGTATTGCAAAAAGTGTTGGTGATAATTTCTTTTTATTATCTAATTTTTGAAGTGTCGTGTTCGTATTAATGGTGAAAACGACTTGTTTTTCCTCTCTATAATTAGCTAGTGGGGTCCATTTGGCTGCTCACAATTCAAAGTAATACCCTATTTAATTAAAAGATCGGACCCATGTAATTCAATGAACCATCCGTATGCATTATTGTTATACGGAGAACTAAATAATCGCGGACCTAAATTATCCGTTCATTTATTTTATGTAACGTATTTTGTATTTGTGTTATTTTTTATTTTTGATATTTAGTTATTTTTTTAAGAGATAGATTTTCACGTGAAATTAATATGAGGCAAGTAAAATGAATTAAAGAGAATATGAATTTAGTTGTATGGTTGACAACTCATCATTTAATATTTTGTTACGTACACTACTATATATATTCAGACGATTCCAACTCAAAATTGTTACATGAAAAAAGAATGTATTTATATTAGTGAAAATTGAATGATAATGGATTTGTATGCTAAATTAGCAAAGTAGTTAGGGAGGTGATTTAATTGCTACTTCCAACAATAATAAGGACAGCTTTCTACAATTTAATGACTAAAAAACAATTGTCCGATCCACAGCTGGTTAAGAGTAGCTAAAATAATTTATTTATTTTTTTACAGAATTTAAATCAACTGGATAAAGATTTCAGTGTTTATCAAGATTTTTTAAATTGCGTTTGTTCACGGGATTTAATTAATTTGGTAGTAAGAAAAACACAAAATGGTGATTTTTATACCACACTAAAAGTATGACTTTGGAAACACAAAATTTCATGAAAGATTTATTTCAATTTTTTTTTTTCAATTTATCTTATGAGTACAAGAATCGAATTGGATTACTTTGAATTTTCACGATGACAATATGAATGAAAATATGTAGACATATTATATGTACAGTTCGTTTTATAACTTGATCGTTATTAATTTTGATATATCTCTTGAGACAGTATTATAACAAAAATAATTTTTATCGGTATTAAATATTGACATTAATAAAGAGTGCTAAAGTCTTTATCGACATTAGTTAAGTGTCATTAGAACCAATATCACTAAAAGCTTTAGGGACATATACAAAGTGTGATAATTGCCGCTAAAAATACATATTTTTTAATTGTCGCTAATAATCATTTTTGTTACCGCGAGGATCCCTTCTTACGTGTGTATGTTTGTTATGATCTCCTTGACATATGTAATGTCTTTAGAGCTGGGATTCAAAATTTTCATAAGGCTCCACAAATCGAGTCAAAGCACATAGTAATTTGTAGTAGTAATGAATTTTAAGATGAATTCCAGCAATTTGTGATACAGAGATGATATATTTGTAATTTCACAATGTAGCATGCACGCTGAAAAGAGTGAGATGTAGTTTGTGCGTTCTAAAAATCGAACATAATTTTCGTCAAATAGTGGCAGAGATAAAAAATCGAATGAAGTTATCTAAACCTCTTTCCTTGGATAATTATCGCACTGTATAAAGTTTTTTTTAGCATATAATAGTTTGATATATATTAAAATTTTCTTGATGAATATTTTGACTCCGCTGAATCGTGTGCTTAGACGATGTGTTCGTTCCGTTCGAATCACAAGCCTATAATCAAACATATGATACCAAAGTCAAGTCTGAATTCTTTCATGATATTTGAAATAATAATTCAATTTTTGAATAGATGTTTAAAATGGTTTTGGACTAAAGATCAAGCCATCTTTGGACTCAATCAGGGGCCTAACTAGTAAGAGATCTTGAGTTCATTCAGATTTTTTTTCGTAGAAAATTATATTATTTATATACGATTAAAAAAGAGAGTTTGAAGCCTAAAGGGTAAATAAAGTTGACAAAAATTTTAAAAGAGTATATTAAAAAATTTTCTAACCAAAACGGAAAATCGCTACTGACGTAGCAATTTATTTTAACGGCGTTAAAGCAAAATCGTTGCTCGAGCAGCGATATTGCACAATTTTAATTTTAATTTTGAAATCGCTGCCTTGGTGATTTTTGTTATTGTTTTTTTTTTAAGTTTTTTTTTTAAAAAAACGTTGCCAATGCAGCGATTTTGGTGAAGTTTTAATTTTTTATTTGTGTATTTTAAATCGCTGCATTTGCAACGATTTTAGTGAAATTTGTTTTGTTTTTTAAATTATGAATTGAAAAACGTTGTATTTGCAACGATTTTAGTTATTTATTATTATTTTTGCGATTTTAATTATTTACTATTATTTTTTAAGTAAATCGCTGCAAAATCAATGATTTTAATTTTTTATTTTTTTTAAATTGTGCTGTATAATCGCTGCAAATGCAGCGATTTTTAGTTAGTTTTTTATTTTTTTACAAATTTTTAGTTTTTTATTTTTTAAATTGAAACTTCTTTTTTTTTTAATTTTATTTTATAAAATTAGTTTTTAGTTTTATTTAATTTTATTTTATAGAATTTTAATTTTATTTAATTGTGTATTTTAAATCGCTGCATTTGCATCAATTTTAGTGAAATTTGTTTATTTTTTAAAGTATGAATTGTAAATATTTATAAGATAAAATAATAATAAAAAAAAGAAGTTTCAATTTTTAAAAAACCCACTAAAAATTTGTAAAAAAAAACTAAAATTCACTGCATTTGCAGCGATTATACAACACAATTTTTTAAAAAAATAAAAAAACTAAAATCGTTGTTTTTTCAGCGATTTACTTAATTAATAATATTAAATAACTAAAATCGGAAAAATAATAATAAATAACTAAAATCGCTGCAAATGCAGCGAATTTAAAAAAAATAAATTGCACTAAAATCATTGCATATGCAGTGATTTAAAATACACAAATAAAAACGTAAAATTTCATTAAAATTGCTGCCTTGGCAACAATTTGTTAAAAAAACTTTAAAAAAAAAACAAAAACAAAAATCGTTGTCAAATTTCAAAATAAAAATAAAGATTGTGCAATATTGCTGCTCGAGCAGTGATTTTGCTTTAACGCCATCAAAATAAATCGCTACGTCAATAGCAATTTTTGTTGGGCTTTGTGGAGGCTTGTGAGCCGGCCCGACCCATTACTGAAACCCTAGGTTAACCATTTGGCTTTCCTATAAATATGATCCTTGTATTTGTAATTCTAAGAGCAGCACAAGTGAAATAAAAATCCTCCTGTTACAGTCGTGGAGTAGGGAAACCGAACCACGTTAAATTCTTGTGTGTCCCGTTTGTGTTCCGTTTCTCTTTTCTCTAAATTATTTGTGTGTGTTGTGTGTTTAATTCCCAACAATTTTAATGTTTTGGTTAGAAATTTTTTTGATATATCCTTATGAAAATTTTGTCAACTTTTTTTGCCCTTTAAACTCCTAACTCTTAAAAAAGAAATATTATTTTACATGAGAAGTTAATAAAAAGAAATTATAGTAATTTGTGGGAGGACTACCTTTTTAAAATTTTTGTAATGTATGTTTATCGCAGATCGCCTACAAATGAGCGAAAATGTCTGTTTAGGTTGGGTATGTAGTGTCCAAAAAATATATGTATTGGGACCAAATTTTAGCATATGTTGAATTCCCTTCGACTTTTAAATACACTTAAATTTTTTATATTTAAATTCTCCTAATGAAAATTTGACTCCGTCAGCCGATCCCTATCTCACTTGACTAATGACACAATCGTAACTTCCAATTTACGCAATATACTCTACGTTTCATGACATTTTTATGTTTATCAATTATCCACAATCTACAAATACATGGACAAAATAAATTAGAACTAGTTTACGTAAGATGTCCTTTAGTTAAAAATAAAGTTTAAAAAAAGTTAAAATCAACAACTTTATCACGTAATAACCGCACTTCAAGTTAAATCACTAATGAACAAAGATTTGTTAAAGAAAGAATAATCATTACAATTACCAATTAACCATGTTGATTTAATTGTTTACACAATTCCAGATCTGGATAATGGAAATGTTTTAACTAAGATAATTCATAAACACTGCTTAAGCTATAATTAATACTAATGAAATATTGACACTAATTAAAGATTACAACCATGACATTACAATGCAACAAAAATCCACTGGCCTAGCCAAGACAAAAAACATTAGCTTAACCAATTTGGATTTTTAAACCTAAAATATGAAGATAAAAAAAACTACAAAGGAACTTGCCCTGCAATTGCCAAAAACTCCATTGCAGTGACTGAATGTTCCATGGACCTAGTGACCTAGAACCACCATTAACAATTATAAACAATACAAAAATACAAAAAAAAAAATAATACATAAGACCTCATTAAACCTAGACTTAATTTGATAATTACTACTAATTTTTTTCTTAATTATTTTCTAATTTTATAGAGAGGCCCAATCAATTTCATGAGATGGATACTTCTGCAACAAGAAATTTTCTGACATGTCCCAAGTTGGCTCTTCCTCAGTGAACTCCGGGAAAATCAGTTCGGTCACCGGCGATGATCCACCTGAACCGGAATGGGACCCGTCACTTTCGGATCCAACTTCTGCTGTTTTGCTCTCCTCTTCCTCCATCTTCACCACCGCCGCTTTCTCCGCCGACGACCCTTTGGTTTTCTTCTTCTTAGAGTCAATGCTCTTCCCCTGTGCCAAGCTTTGGCATATGTCCTTTAGCTTAGCATCAACAGAGGAATGCAATGGATTGTATTCACCAAAGTCGCCGCCGATTAGGTTGCCGTTGTGGCGGAGTTGAGGGAAGTTCAGTCGAGCAAAGTCACCACGAAGCATATACGCCGCCTTGTCGTAAGCCAGAGCAGCTTCTTCAGCGGTGTCAAATGTACCAAGCCAAAGGCGGGTTCGGTTCTTAGGCAAACGGATCTCAGCGACCCACTTACCCCAGTGGCGTTGTCTAACACCTCTGTAGAGCTTAGTGGGTTTTGGTGGCGACCCAGATTGCTTCATTGGAACCGGCTTTGGAGCCAAGAAATTCATGGTGGAAGCATGATGGGCAGTCTGTAACATCATCTGCTGCTGCTGTTGTTGTTGTTGGTTTTGAAAGTTGATTTGAGCTTGAATTTGCTGGATCTGAATTGGGGTTAACTGATTCAACCCAATTGAACCCTGTTGCTCCATTCCATACCCAGAAAACCCAGTTGAAAAGATTTGGGAATTCATCTCTGTGGAAGTGGAACAAACCTCAGAGCTCATAGTAGATGGGTAAAAAGAAGAAGTGTAGGGATATGAAATGGGAGGAGTTGGAGGAGGAAATGAAGGAAAAGATTGAAAATCTGAAGAAGGAAAAGTTGAAGAAGAAGGGAAAACAGGAGGAAAAGTAGAAGGTGGAGGAGAAGGAGAAGAAGAAGCACTTTTCATAAAAGGTTCAAGAGCTTCCATTAATTCACCACCAGAAGTAACAGGTTCTGATGATAATTCAAAATCTACACATGTACTATTCCAAAAATCCATAGCTGCCATAACTAAACAACCAAAAAAAAAAGTTAAAAATAAAAATTCACTCAACCTGTTTCTTATCAAATAAAAAGAACACAGGTAAGTGATTTCACTATAAACAGAAGAAAAAAAAACAGAGGTCTTCAAATAACAACCTCTATTTTTCTCCTTTAAAACAAATCAAACTATAAGGGACAACTAATAAAGCCCTCTAATCTGATTATGCATAAAAAAGAAAAAAAAAACTATACTGAGTTATACTTTACTAGATCTCGATTCTGAAAACACCTGAGTTTGTAAAAAAATCTTTTTCCTCTAATTAAAAGTTTGCATTTTCTCCATTTTTAAGTTCAAAAACATGAAAATCACAAACTCAAAAGTCAGAAAAACTTCTTGAAAAAACACAGATAGTTTACAGAAAGGGATCAAAGAAGCGGGATGATTACAGAAAGGGGGGAAGAAGAAGAAAATCAAAAGAAATTTTTTGAAAATATTTTTAATTTTTAAGTGTGTGGTGTGTGCAGGTGTGAGAAAAATATTGATGAGTATATCTCTCTCAGCCTCACTCTCTTTTTTTGTTGTGGTGTTCCATTTGTTATCAATGGCCCTCTTTTTATACTACTTTGCCCCATAGTTTTACCTTGTTAATCCTCCTCGTTAATTGTGTTACTCTCATTAATTTGATTCTCTAATTCCACTTGTAATTAATTAAACTAGTTTTTGTTTTACGTTACATTTTTTTTCACAAGCTGGAGCCAGTTGGTGAGTTCCACGTAGGAATTTTATTTTACCGGCAACTTGCGCGTCCTGTTACTTCACATCTGTCAGTTAAACATGTTTTGTGCGTTTGTTGACTGGATCAAGTGTTCACACTGACTTTTTTTAAAAAAAAAAAAAAAAAGCACTCAAAATTTTAATTTTAACAACTTTTTGAATTCAAAGTATGAGTTTTTTTTATTTACAATTAACATTTGTTTATAAATAATAGGGAAAAAAATCAATTTCATATGGATTTTCAATTAAGTCAATATTTTGTTATAAGATTTCAAACAAAGAAAAGTCTTTTTTTTAAATTTTGAGAACTTGACACATAAATTTATTGTTTTACAAAAAAAGAGTTTTGATTATTGCAAAAGTAATTAGCAAAGTCTATTTTACATTCTGCTTTATCCAAAGACAACTTTTGAAATTTGGGAAAATAAATTATATTTTAATAATATCTTTGTTAAAGTTAATGCATTGTTTATTATTTTTTGTGAAAATATCAAAAAGTAAAAAAAATATTTATGACGTATAAGTATGATGATATTTATGTTGATCAACAACCGATTTAAAATAGTAGTGCTATTTTGTCTTTCTTATTCAATGGGAAAATGCAAATTCAATTTGAAGAAATATCGTTTGGAATCACATGATATTTTTCTTTACTTGTTAAGAAAATCTAAGCTATATGCATTATCAATTATTTAAATTATTTATTTTTTTGAAAATATGGTTTGATTAAGTTTTACTTTTATAAAAATAAATTTATTTATTATAAGTGTAAAGGAAAAAATAATCCGCTACAAGCGAAAAAGAATAAAGGTAATTAAACTAACTTAATAAAATAAAAATTATTTACATTATTAACTTGATAAAAATCCAATAAAAACCTCTTCTTCTTTTTTCCTTCCTGCTTCATTTAGTGGATTGTTCTGGTGTGGTATGTATGAAAAAAATATGCAAATACACAAATTTTTAATTCATGATTTTTCACATCTTATATAGGATTAAACCTGATACATTTCTGTGCTCGGAGCACAATTTTATGGATTTTGATATATACTATTTGAATATTGATTAAATTTCTTCAAGATTTTTTTTAAGCTATCTAACGAGAATGATGTACAGATTCAGCGAAAAATATGTATTGAATTTGTGAAAAAACACATTTAGGCATACATATTAAGTTTGTCAGTAAATTTTATTTAGATATTCAAATTAAGATTTGTTCCATTTTCGATTGAACGCTTAGACATGTGATAAATTATTCATATTAGATACTTTCAGTTTAAATTTTGAAAAAAACACATTAGGTGTATTCTTAAATGTTCATTATATAGATAAATTAAACACTTAAAATATGTTTTGTCCTTAAATTATATATGTATGTGTCAATAAGTCGTAAAATATCACACTTTTTCAATTGAGAATGATATATATACTCAAAGGAGATGACAATATTTTATAAAGTTAATTTAATTATTTATTAGACATTTGATAACACACATTGATTTATTTTTATTCAAACACATTGATTTGTTTTTATTTAATCTGAAATTTTCAATACAAACAATTTATTCTAAATTTAAATGTTCAGTGATTTATTTTTATTTAAACACATTGATTTGTTTTTATTTAATCTGAAATTTTTAATACGAACAGTTTATTCTAAATTCAAATGTTCAATCGAAAACAAATTATAAATCCAATTAAGTTCTTTGAAAATTTAAGTTTTTGTCAATGTATTAATCCTTTTTTATAAAAGAGTTGTGGCCTCGAAGGAATAAGTACTCAAATTTTTTATTTGATAAAGTCAGAACTTGTTAGTTCTTTTTTTTTTTTTTTAATTTTCATTTTTTGAACTATATAGACAGGTACAATGTCTCAACTTTGAAAATGTATTATGTGAGTACTGTTACTTTACTACTAAAATAAATGGCATTCAAATAATTTTGTCATATTCTAACTGCACAAAATCATGAGGTAGTCACATGATAATGTTGTATGGACTATATATGGAGTAGTTGAGGGAGTTGTAAGAAATATAAATTCTCCAACTATAACTTTTCATATTATTTTTTAATTATATTGTTTGTCTTTTTCTCTTAGACTTTATTTATGTATTAGTGACATGATTAGGTTAGTAATTTATAATATCCTTGCAACACAAAAATAATATAACAATATGCAAATGAGGTATGATGGGAGGCTCTTAATGAAAGATCAACAGAAATATGAGATTATATTTATTAGTGAAATGATTAGGGATAAAATCTATTATCTATTATCTATATAAGTGACTTAATTAATTATAATTTTAGTTAGTTAGTCATTGGCTAAGATTGTTAATCAATAATTTTTCCAGTGTTGCGGTAATGTGATAAAGACATCACCTCTAGATGAATCATGACATTTCTATTGCATTTTCCAATTTATACAAATTTAGTTAATTGATGGTCATTACTTGTTCTTATCTTAATTAAGTGTTGATCATTGATTATTAAATAATCAACAATTCGCTTACTTTGAAATCATTGACTATTTTATTTATGGTTCGACATGGGTTTGAGATCATAGTTTATCTCTTTCATTTTTAAATGTTGATTATTAAATAATTAACAATTCGCTTTCTTTGAAATCATTGACTAATTGATTTATGGTTCGACATGGGTTTGAGATCATAGTTTATCTCTTTCATTTTTAAATGTTAAAAGAAAGAGAGTTGATTTTTAGACGGTCACTTGACAAATCAATTTTTTATTTTAAAAAGTAAATAGACCTTATTTTGTACTACGAAAGTCGATATATTTTTATAAATATTTCTTTGAAAATAAATAGCAATTTATTTTAATCAATCATTAAATTGACCTCCTTTTTATTTTATCGAAAGAAATACAGGTTGGAATACATGATGCTAAGGGTTGGCTTCTTTGTGAATACTTAAATTGCAATATCGTGAGAAGCACAATCCCAGTTACTACAAAATTAAAAATTGTTGACTTTGATTTTATCTTTAATATTATTAAAGTCAAAATGTTTAAGAACCTACACGAATTATTATTAACGAGATATAATAAAATTATATAGGCTGTTTTTAAAAGCTAAAAAAGAATGATCTGAAAATATAAAAAAAAGAATTGAACCCATAATCATAATTACAAACTGTTGGATCAAATTTGAAATTCTTTTACCACCTTAGATGACTAGTACTATTCACTTCTTTGCTCCTATTTAATCTAATAATATGTGACAATTCATTAGATTCAAAGGATAAAAAATTATAAAACCTGTAATAGAAGACGATAAATAACAAGAGAGAGTTGTTCAGATAGTAAGCACCCTTCATTTAGCTTCGAGAGTAAATTTGAGTCACAAAAAAAAATCTCCTAAAAAATAATATAGCAATGAAGAATCAAATTATATTACAATAAAGAGTGAAACTCTATATATTTAGTGATAAAAATTCCATCATTAAATAATAAGCTATAGGCCAAAAAGAATTGGAGGGGTGGTTCAATTTTCATATTAGTACTCTCTGCTTAATTTTAAAGTTATAGATTTGAATTATTTTTTAAAAAAAATTGAAATTCATATGAAGAATAATTCTTTTTTTAATAAAAAAAAATGAAGCTAGTAAACTGAAGATTTTAATCATATGATGGATAAGTGTAATAACAGTTAAATTCACCTGAATAGATATGGGAAAAAAAACTAATTAGTCTACTTTTTAGGAATAATTAACATTAATTAATTTAAATATTTAGTGAGTGTGGTTGGGTTACGGCGAAGGTAGCGCCGTAAAAGAAGAGTGTGGTGCTACTTGTCTCACGTGGACACTTAACAAATTAAACTTCCATTTATTTGCGGCGCCATTCACTAGATACGATTCGCACCCATATCACATGGCTCACTCCTTGCACCAATCACTCTTTTTAATAACATTTTTTTTCATAATATGCTCGTTGATATTTATAGTGAAGTTTAATTAAATTTAGATTTGTGTTAAGAAGTTTTATGTTGAAAATGAATATTGATTTAAATTCAAAAATTTTTAGTTAAAAATAAAGAAATATTTATTATTCCAGAATAGCATTAGAAGGTCGAGTTTTGGTTTTGCAAGAAATGATCTTAGGAGGTTGATTTTTTTTTTTTTTGATGAAAATACAATTTAAAGAGTATAAATAAAAAAATATATAGAAAAGGGAATATCATTATGTAATAGTTGTTAAAGAATGACAAAGCCCCACATCGGTGATTAATGAGACAAATGTACTCCTTATAAGGCTTAGGCAATCCGTGTTAAAGAATAACAAAGTCTCACGTCGGTGATTAATGAAATATATAGATTCCTTATAAGGCTTGGACAATCCTCCTCTTTTTGAGGTAGAGAAATTTTTAAAGACATTATTACATTTTAGTTTAGCTAAAAAACCCTCTAATCTAGAAAAAAATTGTCAATTTTGGTTTAACCAAAAATATATACAAAGCAAAAACAAATTTAAAAAGGTGAGCCGCAAATCTGAGTAGAGTGTGGTTGAGCTAATTTTGAGTCAAATTATTGAATTTTCTTCTTCAATATTTACATTCTTAAAACTCGGGGCATGTCGTGTGGGTCTTCTACATATATTTTATAAGTAAATTATTAATTGGTGAAATTCACCATATTTTAATTCTGAGCCGTCATACTTGTGCACGCAGCTTGTTTCCAATATTTATTTTATTTTGAAATAGAAAAGACTTCATATAATAGAGGAACTATATGAAAAATATTAAAATTGAAAAATGGTGAATTGATTTCACTTTTTATTGATCGAAATGGATATAAAAAAAAAAGTTAAGTGGTCAGAAAATTTGATCAGAACTTTAAAAAGTTTATAATATTCTATTTGTTTTAAAATAAATTGATTATTTTTTATTTTTAATTAAAAATATTCAAATTAAAAGAATAAAAATGTTCAAAAAGATAGAATAACATAGTGTGAATATATGTTATTTTACCATTCTAGCAAAATTTTCTTAAGTAAGAATTTCTCAAAAAGAATTATGAATATTGTTTGTTAATTAAATTTGGTCTGCTTGAAATTTTGCATTCAAAAAATTTTCAAATTATAAAAATTATATAAATCAAAATGAAATTTCACTACGACTAAATTAGATCCTCATTTTGGATATTGGACTATAGGGATTAAAGAAAAGGAAAATCCTTTTTGCCATAAAATTTCGCTAGAAATCAGAAATCAGAATGATATTTCTATGTTATTTGGATAAATGACATAAATTCACCTTAAAGTTCTGTTATTACCATTATTCTTTATTAGTTTTACAAATTCTCAAAATCTCTTATTTTCACACATTAAATTAATGTATCTGTGCATCAAATTAATGTATCTCGTGCATCAAATTAATGTATCGTGTATAAAATGTACCTCAAATTAGTGTATCATGTATAAAACGTAATGTACCTTACTTAACAGTTAATGTATTTCGCGCATCTGATTAATGTATCAGCGCTATACTATTGTATCATTTGAGGGATTTTTGTCATTATACACTTATAAGAGACAAATGATAATTCTACCTTAAAAGTATGTAATTTCTGTCTTTTGCCCATGTTATTTTACCTCTTGAGATATATTTTTTTTAACTTTAATATAATTTAATTAAAAAATAAAAAAAATAATTATTTTAAAACAAAAAATATTATAAATTTTAAATCAAATTTGAATCTTTTCGAATCATTTAGCGTTATCATAAAGAGGTACTAGTAATTTTGGATATCGGGCTAAATGGATACAAAAATAAAAACAGTAGGTGGTATCTTTTTGTGCTTACTGTTTTTCTTATTTATAACTTACTTTTTGTCCTCTTGTTTCTTTTATTCAGTTCACAGGAGTCACGAGGGTTGAGGTTAGTAGACATACATAACATTATATTATATATATACTTCATCAACGAAAGTTAAACGAACCAAAAACAAAAGTTTAATTTTTATATATCATTAAATTTTATATTATCGATTGGATCATGATTCAAATGATATCTAAAGTCTTCTTGAGTGGTAAAATTTAAAATTTTAAAATGAAATATATTTCTTGTTATAATACGTATAAATAATGTAATTTTAAATAAAATTTTAACGATTGAAAGATGAAGATAAAATAAAATTAAAAGAATTTCGAACGATTTGTACGAATGAAATTACGAAAGAATATTAAAGTTTTAGGGGCACATGAAGAGCCACTCAAATATTATGCTACTTATCTCTTGCTACATTAAATTTTATTTTATTTTATTTTTTTTAAAAAAAAAGAAATATGTGACGCAATGATATATGACAACAAACTTTTGAGCAACCGTTGGCTGTTGAGCCTTTCAAATATGCTCTATATCTCTTCAAAAAAATTTGATATAATCCACACAAAATCAGTAGTTTATATTGATTCTTTGAAGATAAATAGCTTCAAGAATTTCTAATCCTTTAGAACATCTTCAGTCAAAACTTCTAAAATTAATTAATTGTATCAACTTATGTGACATAAATTTATTTTTAAAATGTTTTAATGAATGTCATCTTGTTATAATTAAAAATAATTTCATGATAATTTTTTAAATATTAATAATTTACTGTTACATTGATAATTATATTTCATTTTAGACTATAAATATTAAATGTCTTCTATTATAAGTTTAAAAAACGACATATAAATTAAAATGGAGGAAATATATTGTATCGGAGGGGATTTATATATCTGAATACAAACTCAAAATATAAGGAATTGTTGTTAACAGAATAAACACTATGCCTTTTTATGACTAGAGCTGTATAAAGTCTTTCCTCGTACTCAAAATTAAAGTAATTTTCGCACAACAAATATTATATTGTTTTATTTGTCATTGTTTAACTTGATATACTTATAAAAACTAATTATTGATATAGATATTTTATTAAGTTATTCTTATTAAATAATGTCTTTAAAAAAAAATTACCAAGTTAAATGAAAAATCACATCTCGAAAAATAATCCGGAGAATAAATATTTAATGCTGATGGTAAAACATGAAAAATAATATTCCCATTTTAGATTTCACGTGTATTAAGAAACTAAGTAAGTTTACTATTTTAATCTTATTTAATTTTTTTGTGAAAACTCAAGTTTTCAACTAATGAATATGAATTAATTTATTTTGATTAATTAATTCAACAATTTACTTATATTTTCTAAGTTGCTCAAATATATATTTTCAAGCCTAATAACTCATAAGAATAAAAAAGGAACAATATGATAATTTATGCATTAATTTTATGAAATGACAAGTATTATGGATCAATTATTTATAGAAATGAATGACATATAAAAAGGAAAAAAAAGTAAATTAAGTAAACGATGAAGAGTATTAGACTAACAAGTTCAAGTATATTATAGATAAATTACGGAAAAATCTTTTGGTTACAATAATATTTTTCTATGTTATTTTATCTTTTAAAATATTGTTGTCCTTTTAATTTTAATACCTTTTAACTGAAAATTTAAAAAAGATCAATTTATTTAAACTAAAAAAAAAATATTTTTTAATTTTCTAGCCAAATTCTAATCAAATTTTGTACTTGATATGCTGATTTATAATTTAGTATAAATTATTAGGCCCTAATTGTGGGATGCTAGTTGGCATGCATTAATTTCACGCTAGACTTTTCTTGAAATAGTAAGTGATGAACAACTGATATAATTACAAGTAGAGTGATAATTAAGTCTTAATCCTTTAAGAAATGTCTATTACTCTCAATAAAAATATTTGTTTACCTTATTTTAGAGTAACTATATAAATATTTATAACTTATTTTAACTATCAATTGTAAAAATCAGTGTTTTTTTAAAACTTAATACTCCCTTCGTCCGGTATTGTTTATCATGGTTTCTATTTTTAGAATGAAACTATAACAACTTTGACTAATATTTTGAGATGTATGTTTTTCATCATATTAATATGAAAAAAATTGTAATATATAGTAATTTTCATATAGTTTTAGAATATCTAATTTTTTAATTTAAAATATCAAATTAATGTAATCTAATTTACATTTATAAATTAGTCAAATTAACTTTCGATAAACGCAATATTATAAATATTTTCTGAACGAAGGGAGTAATAATTTAAAATGAAAAAGAATAATAAATGGGAGTAGTTGTCACAAGAGCCAAAATAAACTTTTCAAAAATTTATTTTTGCCAACACAAAAGTGTCAGTGAGAGCTTACTGCTTAGGTCAGTTAAATAGTTGTTTTTGTTTTCTTCTTAAAATCAAACTTTTCCTTCAAAATTTCCAAATGAAAACAATAATAACGCGTTTTACACGAAATTCAAAACACGTAAAAGAGTATTAAAGAAGTGACCACGTGGCATATACATCAATTTTTGTGCTGATTTGGCTTCCGTGTGAACGCTCAAATTTTTTCACCTGACTCCATTCAATGTCTCTCCTTTATTTTATTTCAACCCCCAGGTAATTAATTATAACAATTTATTTTGAATAAATATGGACATTTTTAAAAATTATATATTTTCGAAATATCAGCTAAAATAATTTTTTTTTATTTAGTACAGAGTATAGGAATTTTAATTGAAAAGATTGTGATCTAAAATAAGTAGTATATGTTGGTGGAAGTAATAATTATTTCATTAATGATAAGATGAGAAAATTATAGTTATCAAATATAAAAATATATTATTTTTTTTGATTGACAGAAAAATAAAGCGAGTCGTAAAAGTTGGGCGGAAGGAGTAATATTTCTTTTAACTTAAGTTTCAAATTTATTTAAAAATTCAATGCCTGAATTTACGATTAAAATTAAATTATCTCTCTGAAAACTCGAAAAGGTATGAATAAATTGAGACAAAGACATAGACATTTATATTGCCGCAAGAAAATCATACATTAGTTAAGGGTAAAATGCTTCTTTTAATATATGTAATTTTATATCCAAGATGCGAAGTGATATTAAGCATAACTGTTCATTTCAAATTAATTGAATTGTTTAAATATTTTTTATTTTTCAAATAAATTTATTTTCAAGATTACTTTTAATTTTTACTTATTTTAACCATGAATCTGACAATAGTTAATGTCTTAATCTTCTCTACTTAAAGAGTGAAACACCTTAATAATTTAATTAATTTGAAACGGAGGGAGTAATTAAAAAGTAAGAGTGCTTACTAAGCCAAAACAACTGTTATTGAACTTTGTAATTTTCTATCCACTTGTTTAGTGCTTACGGTGATATGTGTTGTCTCCTATTTTCATGCAACATGGGCTACTACTTAAGAGTGTCAGTTTGTATTCACATTTGAACTATAACTATAAAGTGAAGTTTTAGTTTTTGTTAATTGTAAAATTTATTTATAAATGTACAACGATTTAAAAATATTTTGAATATCTAAAGGTGAATTATAATTTCTCATAAAATTTTCTATAATAGTTTTGTATTAAATATGGATAGATAAAACATTACGTTCATTTTTATTTAATCCGTCTTCAATTCATTTATTCGATCCATCTGGTCATTTATTACTCCTAATTCAATCCAATCCGCCCATAAAAACTCTAACAATATGCTATGAGCAAAAGTTTCAAAAAATTCCCTGTGGCGCCCATCGTAGAGGTTGAGTTGACAATAATTGGTCACCAAAAAAGAAGGGATTTACGGGTTTCTTGAAAATATCTTAGAAGAATTACACGTCAAAATGTAAAAAAAAAGTAACACTTTTTATAGAACACAATACAGGTTCATATAATGTATTTCTGGGGTTATTGAGTTTGGATTGTGACATTTACATGACAAATTTAAGATTTTTGAGGAAATATTTAGAAAAATTGACTAGAATAGTAAAAGGATAGGTTAAAACTATAAAAGTATGGTTAATGACTTTACGCTTTAATTGTTCATTGATTAGACCTTTGATTATATGAGTATAAATTGCATCATTTCACGCGTCAAAAGCTAAGTGGCGTTTGAAATAAGTATTGACTAAATCAAAATTTGTCAAATGTGCAACAACAACCATAACACAATTAATTCAAACAAAACTTTAAATTAAAATCTGTGTTTAAAGCATGTATGGTGAGCTGTAACTTGCAAGTGATAAGCTCTCCACAATAGTTGGGGCCAAGAGTTTTTTAAGCTACGTAAGAAATTTTAACAAATTTATTCATCGAAATATTTATTATTTTTAAAATAAATCATATTTTAAAGAGATTTCTATTTAGGAAAAGGGTAATGCTAAAAATGACCAGAAAATTTGATCATAGTGATATTTATCTATTATAGAAAGGAATAACATATAAACAGTGACGGAGGGAGTAATATTTATCATGCAAATTAGTAAATTAATATGTAAAATAATTAATTTTTGAAAATTAATGAGTTTTAACTTTTAATTCTAAATATATAAATTGATGAAGTTTAAATTTCGAATCTAACTCATAATTAACATGTTATTGACCCAATTCCTAAACTAACCTTTCATTATCTCTAAAAGATACTTTTGTTCTTTTCTTTATCTTTTTCCTATTGAGAATTTTCAAACAGAAATAAGGTATTTAAAATGTGATTATGAAATAGTACTTAGCTAGGGTCTAGGTTCCTCATAAAAAATAATTAAGAGTAGAGTATATAATATATGCTTTTTTGATAGATAATTCAACTGCTGTTGGATTCTTTTTTTTTTTTAGGAATTTTTCCCTTTTCTTTTTCCTGTTTCCATGTCCATTTCAGACTCCTTTTATCATAATGAAATTATTCTTTAATTTTTGTCCTTTCATTTTTAAGTCAATGGGTAAAAAATTTGTTATTTGTCACTTAAGAAGTGTGACATATATAGGGGGATTAATTAAATTTAAAAAGGGGTATTGATTCGTTATGACAATTTGATAAACAAACAATTATTTTTTTCCCATGGAATCCCTTTATCAGTTTTGTTGATCATATCTTGGGACTAATCAAGATTCTTTAAAGTGAAATATAATAAAGTTAGTATTGGAAAAATGTTTATTTCTCAAAAAAAAACACATAAATATTTAAATGACAAATTACTGTTTTAATTTATGTGACATTTGCTTTTTAATATATTAACTTTGGATGGTCTAAATTAGATTGTTGTCTTAAAACAATATTCTTCAATTTTTTTGTATGAAAAAGACCATTTTAAATTACAAACAAGATTTACCCGTTTTGATATTTTCTAAAATAAAATTTTTTTTGATAATATATTTTGGTAAAAAAATTCACTCAACTTGAAGTTGAGTTAATTTGAGGGTAAATTATTCAAGTTTGAGAATGTCGGAGTACCACATCGGATAGGATGTGTTCTTCGTCACCTTCTATAGTCTTTGAGCAAATGATATTTCTCACCTGATGAATTAATTTTTTGTCTTTTGAGTGAATACATATTCAAATGTAATTTTAATTTTTCGATGATTTTTTCTCTATTCAACATTTATTTATTCTTTGAAAATACATCATCAAATTCACATTCAAACATCTAAAATACTTTAATCGTTTTGGCAAACTTTTCGAATATCTTTATATATCTAGAATAAACATTACAAAATCACTAAAAATAAGTTAATTTTAGCACAAACAAACTTTGTAACTAAACAACAAAATTCATTAATAAATCGTATATGTAGCGACAAATTGGTGATAGATATCAATAGTTACAAACAAAATAACAACAAACCATCAGCTAAGTTTGTAGCTAATTTCAAGTATTTCCTTATTAATGTTAGTGCATCAAATATCAGAATCATTTTATTGAAAATATCAAGTTTCCGACCATGTATAATTGAAACATCAAAGGACAAAAAATTGAGTTGACTAGAAGAGCCGTAGACAAAATAAATAAGTCACCATTATTTACATCAAGATGTTGGATCATAGTCATTATCAGAATAAGAAACATATTTAAGCGATTAATAGTTTGTTAAATGTTTCAGCAATTGCTGCAAATTAAAGTATTGATTCGACCACTCAATTTTTTTTTCGGCAAAAATTTATATTTCTACGTTCGAAACTTGAAAAAAGTTCAATATTTTTCTAGATAACTCGAGCAAATTCAAGGGCCCAGAAAACTCTTGAGAAAAGCTAGACAGTTGGTATATATAGGAGTTCGGAGCCTAAAGGGTATAACATATTAACAAAAATTTTAAAATGGTATATAAAATTTTATATTAACCAAAACGGTAAAATCGCTGCATCAACAGCGATTTACTCCACCAGAAAAAGCAAAATCGCTGCTACTGCAGCGATTTTGCAAAATGTGATTTTTTTTTTTAAAAAAATTTAAATCGCTACTAGGCAGCGATTTTCAATTTTGTTAAAAAAAATTTTTTTTTGAAAATCGCTGCCTTTTTCAATTTTTTTTCTTTAAAAAAATTTTTTGTTTGAAAATCGCTGCCTTTGGCAGCGACTTAAATTTTTTTTTTTAAAAAATTTCGTCTTCCCCCTAACCTCAACAAGGGGCTTTCATGAATAGGGATTTCCCGCCAGCAGTCTTCTCTTCCTATCACTTCACTTCGTTCTAGAAATCTGATCTCATCGGGCCGGGCGAAGGGGCAGCGATTTTCAAAAAAAAATTGAAAATCGCTGCCATGGTAGCGATTTGAATTTATTTTTTTAAAAAAATCACATTTTGCAAAAACGCTGCAGTAGCAGCGATTTTGCTTATTCAGGTGGAGTAAATCGCTGTTGTTCCAGCGATTTTGCCGTTTTAGTTAATATAAAATTTTACATACCGTTTTGAAATTTTTGTTAATATTTTATACCTTTTAGGCTGCGAACTCGTATATATAGTAAAAGAAATGTCATAAATGTGAGACTGTATAAAATGAATGTATGTATAGTAAAAGACCGTATAAAATGAATATTCAACGAATTTACTATTTTTTGATTTATTCTTTCATCAATGAAACTTTAAAACGAGCAGGAGGATTGATTTTTCCATCTTAAAGTACTAAATATTATTATAGGTATAGCTCGCTGATATAAAAAAAGTTACTAATGCACACCATTGGTAATTTGGTATACTCAATTTCAAAAAATTTGTTGAATGCCTTGAATCGGACCCGTTACAAACAGTGCCGTAGGAAGTTTGATGTATGCTATGGTCTGTACAAGGCCAGATTTAGCATATGCAGTCAGTGTAGTGAGCAGATTCATGGGACAACCAGGGAGAGAACATTGGCAGGCTGTGAAGAGAATTTTCCGGTACCTTAGAGGTACATCTGACGTTGGTCTCATTTATGGAGGTGATACTCAGTGCTTGGTTACTGGCTATTCTGATTCTGACTATGCTGGAGATGTTGACACAAGAAGATCGATGACTGGCTATGTGTTTACCCTTGGAGGATCTGTCGTCAGTTGGAAGGCAACTTTGCAACCTACAGTGACTTTGTCTACTACGGAAGCGGAGTACATGGCCTTGACAGAGGCTGCAAAAGAAGGGATTTGGCTGAAAGGGCTGGTTAGTGATCTTGGTCTGCATCATGATCAGGCTACGGTGTATTGTGACAGTTTGAGCGCAATTTGTCTAGCCAAGGATCAAGTCCATCATGAGAGAACCAAGCATATTGACGTAAGGTATCATTTTCTGAGAAGTGAGAAGAGAATCAAGGTGAAGAAAGTAGGAACTGCTGATAATCCTGCTGATATGTTCACAAAGCCGGTTCCACAGAGCAAGTTTCAACACTGTTTGGACTTGCTCAACATCAGAAGCTGTTAATTGCCCTGCGGGGCAACTCTGAGGAAGAGGGGGAGGCCTGGCACTATCATAGTGCGTCTGAAGAATCTGTTCGGAGAATTCAAGTCAAGGTGGAGATTTGTTGAATGCCTTGAATCGGACCCGTTACAAACAGAAAGGACGGGGGTCTCATTTATGGAGGTGATACTCAGTGCTTGGTTACTGGCTATTCTGATTCTGACTATGCTGGAGATGTTGACACAAGAAGATCGATGACTGGCTATGTGTTTACCCTTGGAGGATCTGTCGTCAGTTGGAAGGCAACTTTGCAACCTACAGTGACTTTGTCTACTACGGAAGCGGAGTACATGGCCTTGACAGAGGCTGCAAAAGAAGGGATTTGGCTGAAAGGGCTGGTTAGTGATCTTGGTCTGCATCATGATCAGGCTACGGTGTATTGTGACAGTTTGAGCGCAATTTGTCTAGCCAAGGATCAAGTCCATCATGAGAGAACCAAGCATATTGACGTAAGGTATCATTTTCTGAGAAGTGAGAAGAGAATCAAGGTGAAGAAAGTAGGAACTGCTGATAATCCTGCTGATATGTTCACAAAGCCGGTTCCACAGAGCAAGTTTCAACACTGTTTGGACTTGCTCAACATCAGAAGCTGTTAATTGCCCTGCGGGGCAACTCTGAGGAAGAGGGGGAGGCCTGGCACTATCATAGTGCGTCTGAAGAATCTGTTCGGAGAATTCAAGTCAAGGTGGAGATTTGTTGAATGCCTTGAATCGGACCCGTTACAAACAGAAAGGACGGGGGTCTCGCTGCCCGGTCAGCGAGTCGGGGGGTCCAGGGGGGCGACGCGCCCCCTGGCCTGGGAGTCCGGGGGGGCGGAGACGCCCCCGGCCCGACGGTATACAGTGTTGTTGTATTGGGCCCTTAATTATCTGTCAATTCTGTATGTTGGGCCCAAGCCTGTTAGGGCGTAGCTTAGCACTATATATAGACGCTATGGCAAACCCTATTCTGTAATTCTGTTCTTGCCTCTCCTTAATAAAACTGCTCTCCCTCTTCCCGTGGACGTAGCCAATTTATTGGTGAACCACGTAAATCTGTTGTCTTGTTTTTCGCGTATATATTTTCTCGTATTATCTCGAATTCCGCATAACAAAATTAAAATGGAGTGATTCTCTTGTCATTATATTCAAAGATGCAACAATCACTTCTATTTGCAAAACAAAAAAATAATAATAAAAGTATCTTAAAATTAGATATATATGTCCTTTACACGACAAAACACGTGAAGAACGTAACCCTAGCGGTTTTCTTGTTTCAAGTTTGCTGGATATTTCAATGTAGTAGCGGAGTCTAAATTTTCGTTAAATGATTCAAATTACAATGAAATCAACACAAAAAAAAGGCTTCAAATAAAATCTGAGTATGCTTCATCACTCTTAGCTCATGTATTTTGAACCTAAGTCAATAAAAAATTTTCTATTTTATTTCTGTGTTCGATATCTACTTTAATAAAATAATTTTGTATAAACCATGAGCTTGCTAACTGTTAACAAGCGGTCCAAAGACGAATCATCCAGAAAATATCATTTGTTTTACTTGCTATAACACGTGAAATTATGAAAACAAAACATAATCAACAATATCAAAGTATATTGAGAATTGTTAGGTTCTTTTGATCTCTATAATTAGAAAACGTTATTGCAATGAAATTTCAAATACGATAATCTCTTGAAATTTTTTATAAATATAATTTTATTCGTTTCCCATAAGAATTAAGATAAAGAGTTCCAAGAAGATTCTGATAATATTTGGTGGGCCATTTGTTTGTTTTGGAAAGAGCAGGCTGGGCCCAATTAAAGCCATGCTCAACAAACATCAAAGCCCACTAAAATAGCAAAACAGTAATTAAAGTTGTCAACCTAAACCTGAATTTTGGAGTTAGGTGGAGGTGATTAACATTGTGCTTTCCTCTTAATTACTAAATTTAATTAATATATAAATTAAGACCATTATGGTCATTATTATCCAAAGATATTTTGCAGAACAAAATAAATAAAATCAAGAAAACAATTGTTTGTTTTTTACATGCACGACAAAGCACGTGAAGTACCTTACTTTTTTTTTAAAAAAAAAATCACATTTTAAAGATATATATAGACTCAGAAATAATTTGTACTTGTGCTAAAAATCAGCAAGTTTTAATTATATGTATAAAATTATATTAAATATATTATTATTGTACAGAGTCAGCTTATTTCACGGGAGGGATATGAATTTAAGCCGTTTAATTATTTCAAATCTCCAAGTCTGATATATTGAAATTCATATTCTCCTTAATGTTTATATTGAAATTAGTACATAAAAAAGATGTAGGCACTATCAATTGGTTCAACCAATTAAGCAAATAATTTCTTAATTAGATAAATATATATATGTGGAGAAGTACTAATTTTATTTTATTTTTATATCAAACTTATATTTTCAAAGAACACTCTTAATCCTCCTGGCCCAAGTGAATATTGGGTTTTGGACAACCAGGCTGGGCTTAATATAGAGATTTTGGGATGGGCTCTAAACATGGGCGGATCTAAGTAGCGAGAGGGCGTTCACTTGAATTCCTTCGACATAATATTATATGGGAAACTTATATAAATGTACTATAATAAAAAAATATTTATCATTTATAGTAATAATATTTTTTTTTCACTTGATTATTTTTAATTTATTTATAATACAAGTTTAATAAATATTACAAAGAACAATTTATTATTCAAATATAATACAAATTTTAATGATGAATAATACGTTTATCACACATTTTAATACACTTATAATACAATGTGATAATTTTTTACCAAACAAACATGATATATTTCAAAAAATAATTATAATATATTGCATACATAATTCACTTTTAATACATATTACCGATTTAACAAAGCATTGCTATGAATGGTAATAAACAAAAAATATCACTAAAATCAATAATTAATTTTTAAAATGTATAATTTTTCCATGTTACATTGTATATATAAAAGTAATTACTTATTTTGTATGTATATAGATTCTGATTCTCCCAACGCACGATAAAAGACTGATCCAATAATTTAAGGGATTTTAAGATTCCAAGTTTAAATGTTAGGTGCTATGTTTTTATTTTTTCAATTCATTAATGCAAATTCTAAATTCACGGAGGACGACCCAATTTAGGTCATGCTAATCCTTCGATTAAATAAATCATGTCGAAATGATGGACAATATTTGAGTTATTTGAAGTTGAATTTAGAAATTTGGTTTAATTCATTTTTTTTGTGGGTGGGGTGGGTGGGATATAACACCAAAATGCCACCTATATTACTTCAAGTTGAAGTTTAAATTGTTGTCGAAACTTGTGAAATTAATTTCGTCTAACCAAATAAAGTCAAGTCAAGTTGATAAACAAATGGGTAAATTATATGAGTGATACCTTGCCCTAGAGGATAAGTTTGCCGCCAAAGTAATTTGTTTTGGACTCATATCTTCCCTCTTGACTTAATTAGCTAGATTATGCTATTACTTTTCGATTATTTTTATTTGTCCAGTTTAAAATTTTTAAAATGAAATTATCACTTAATATCTAATGTATTTATAATCTCATATTATTAATTATAATCACTTCTGAAGCATTCAGTTTATTATATTTTAAGAGTATAATGTAATAAAATTATCATTCTTATTGCTCCTTAATCAAGTCGATAGTGGATAAGTAAAAATAAATAAAGGAGATATTCAAAAACAATTCTTTTGAGCTAAAACAACAATTAAAATGAAACATATCGAGAATAAGTGTTGAGATAATTTACGCTACTAGTCAAAATAAATAATATCTCATCATATTGAATTGATTTAGTCAAACAATTTAGCGACGTTGAAAAACCACTATTTTGGAACTAGGTATGTAAAATTACGGTGATCTTGAGCATATATAGGGGTAATGCAAAGTGGTAAGTATTGATATAAAAATCATTTTTTTGTGTCCAAGTTTTATTTTTTCAAGACTAAATTATTGATGTGATTGTGAAATTTCTAGGAATGATCATTACTAGGATCATTAATTACATCCAGAATACACTAGATATTAGAAATCACATCAACTACGTGTGTACGTGTATTAATAACTAGTTTATCCAAAATCAATTTATTGAAAATGACATAAAGAGAGTTACTCGATTTGAGTAATAACACGTTTATCCAAAATTAAATTATCGAAAATGACAAAGAGGGAGTTACTCGATTTGAGTAGGAGCGACAAAATCAACTCAGTCCATTCAATTTGATCCAATCCATTTAGGTTCGGTTTGGTAATTGACCTAAACATTTGTTAGTTCAACTCATTTAAAAACTGAGTTGATATGTAACACAAATTGATTTTTGAAAAATTTTGTTAATTGTTTTTGATTTTATATATTATATATAGCTATAATAAATAAAACAAAATTTTTATTAGGTACTAAAAATTTATAACATAACAAATAAAACTATTGAAACTTAATAAAAATTAACAAATTGAGTTATGATCCTTTACTTAACCCGTTTTGAAAACTCAATAAAAATTAACAAATTAATAAAAATTAATAAAAGTTAAACTAGTCATTGGAACTTAATAAAAATTAACGAATTGAGTTATGATTAAAAACAAAATTCCCGAGGGAAGGATTAAAATTTTTTTTTTAAAAAACTTAATAAAAATTAGCGAATTGAGCGTGAAAATTCCGAGGGAAGGATTAAAAAAGAATTGGAGTTTCAGCTGGCTGTTGGGTGTTATAGAAAAAGTTAAAACTAGTCGTTGGGAGTTCAAGAGAGTTGTTAATTCTTTTACTTAACCGCTAATTTGGCCTACACCAACCAACCATCTATTCAAACAAGTATAACCAAAATAGAGGGCCATCTGTTACTCCTACTATTCCTTTGTCGGCTTGAATTTCGTTCTCTTTTAATAGAAAATATTAGTAAAAGTCTACATCAATTCTTCCTAAGATAAAAGTCTAGTTGTTGTCACTTCTCAGATATTTTATTTTAGTAATTTGGATTTGTTCACACTTGATGACGACTTCTGAAATTGTTAGTCATTGCACACAGTTGACTTTTCAAACGTTTATTCTTGACAAGTCTCGTAGAATGTTGAAATGCCTCTCAACTCACCAAGTACTTTCAGTTCATGAGTGGAGAAAATATCAAAAGGGACAAACTAATCTAGAGGGTTATAACCAGGGCACGTTTGTAGCTTGAAGCCTCAGAAACATTGTTTCTGTTTGGAATAAAACAAAAAAAAAAATTTGAACAGAACACATGGCACTGTGATAAAATTGGCCATGAACAAATACTTTTTTGACCACATAAATTCATATTAATATACTTGGGTAGAAACAGCCCCTACAAGGCCATCAGGCTACGCAGACATCAGCGCTGCTCTTTCACAATCGCATTAGTATACACAAACTATGTACCAAATAAGCAGATGCCTGTATGCCTTTCACTACAAAACATAATCAAGGTAGTGGTGGTAATGTTTACGGTTGAACTCCAGTAAGCTACCATAGGTTCGGTCAGCCACTCCAATAAAGAGAGCTTCAGTATCAGGACTGAAGGATATTCCAGCAATCTCACCAAACAAATCAATCTCTTGACAGGTACCATAATCGGATTGTGTATCGAATATGTGGACAAAATCAGCTGGCTCCGCCATGGCCATGAAGCGCCCATCTGATGTGAACTTGATTGCACGGATGGCTCCCATCCTTCCTTTGAGCACTGCTATGGACTTCGACGTGTTCCTTATATCCCACAATCTGCAAGTCGTGTCTTGGTTACCAGTTGCCAAAAGTCTTCCGTCCGGGTGCCAAGCTGATGAAAATGAATAATCTAGGTGACCTTTTAGGTTGCTGACAACCTGAAGCATCAGTCGAGCTCAACACATGAGCAACTAATCATCAAAAAGTTAACACCCTTCGGTTAATAAAAGGTATATGGACGAGACCAACCTTTCCACTTTGAGTATCAGCAAGTAGACATTCTGGACTATCACCAAGGATAGCAAGCAATTTATCATCGGGGCTTACAGAGGTGTTCTGCAATGAAACAGAAAACAGTGAGCAGAGAGCCAATGAGCATTACCAAAAATCATGGAACCGCAGAGTAGAAATCACATCCACTACTCACGTTAACAGACCAAGGAAATGCATAATGATTGGTGCAAACGAAGCTTTTTGCATCAAAAATCCTGACTTGCTGATCATTATTACCAGTGATCACCCTCATTGAGCCACTGGAAAGAACCATATAAGCGCACTGGTACACAACAGTTCACATTGAATTCAAGATAAGCTACAGAGGCACAAATTTCAGGGACTTACGTCGGACTATAACTAATATCCACAGCATTAGTGATCGCATTCTCTCCATTACTTATTTTTGTAGTGAATGCAACTCCAGGTTGGTTTAAATACTGAACGATTAAAAACTTATCAGTATGCATTACTTAAGAAAAAGTACAAATCTGCTCAGAATATACATTACCTTACAGATAAGCTCCCCTTGGAAACCCCCAGCAGCCATCAAACCATCTCTAACAGCTATAGTGCTGATCTGCACTCTGGGAAGTGTTTGAGACGCTGATCCAGGGTATTTCTGCACAAACCAGAGAGTTAATTCTTGATAGTCAAAAGTCATTTAAGCATATTTAAGGGAGACAAAAAGTACTGCTAACCATAGTGGGTGTCAATGGCCTAGCAACATTAAGCACTTCTTCCCCCTTTCCAAGAAGTGAGGACCAGTGCATCACAGAGTAGTTTTGCATGAGATACACATCATGTTTTGATGTCGACCACAAGAGATTCCTCAACTGAAACAAAAATATAGAACGGGTTGTTACACTCATCACTAGACAGCATACCAGTTCCCTATGAAGCAAACAACGTCACACGATATCAAATAAAGCAAAAACAGAACTTAAGAATGCTGAATTTGCAGAAAAAGCTCATATTTTTTTTTTCAAAAATGATAGACATGCAGTCTCATAAACTTCAGGTTTCAGATAGTTCTCGTTCCCCGTCTCAACCATATTACAAGCTGAGCGAACACTAAATTGGGAATAAATAACCTACACAGTGTATTGCAGAATGGACCACAAAAATCAACCGCCCCCCTCTCCTTCTGCAAGGTCGGGCAATGCCTAATACAAAGTCAAGTCGTAGGTCAATATGTCGCTAGTCCTAAATATTAGTGGTCAATGATGCATAGGTAACAGCTGCTAGCTTTCTACAAGTCCACAACTTAACAATCTACCACTAATAGTTACACATCATCATCTGCAATAGAGCAGGTGTCCTGGAAAGCAAATTGGGCAGCTAAAAAACAGTTCACTTTCCTACACTATTATACAGATCGAAGCAGAAAAGGAACCTGCGAAGAGAAGTCAGAAATGTCAACCGCAATGATGACAGGAGGAAAAATGACGCAAAAAAAAATGAGAACGCCACAGAGACTCTAAAGGGATGCCTCACCAAAATCTAGAACACAGAAGCTTAAACAGAGGAATGGGAGAGCAAACAACACTATACCACCTTGGAAATTGTACATAATCAATACAAGGCAGCAAAACCCAAACAATGAACAGTACATATTTCAAAAGACGTCAACGGGATTCAATAGCGTAATAGATGGATCACAAATACAAGTGCTTGGTTCTTCGATATTCTATTCCAAAGAGTGGAATGGACCAAGGAATATAGGGAAGAGAGGATAACTCTTGGGAGCAGTAGATAAGTAATTGAGCACCCAAGTTCCCAACGCGCTTGATTAAGGGCACAAAACCACATAGCAAAGAGAGAAAGTCAGCAATTATATTCCTAAGTTTGGAAGTGTGATTGATCAAGGACAGAAGAACACACAATAAAGTCGCCGAAAATTTCAAAATGAAGTCACGAACTCTCAAATGAATGACAAACGTAATCCAACCCAACTCTCTTACTCGTATTATGCAAAAGCTCAATGGCAAATCTTCTCTTTCTAATGGAGACCGTATCAGATGACAACTACCAGAGAAGATGTACCAAATAAGTCATATAATTATCAAAATTGTGAAGTAACTGTGACACAGCAATCAGAATTCACAACCCACAAGTGGAAGTACTTAGAGAGCCTAGTGCAGAATCCATCTCTAATAAACAGAGAGAAAAAAAGTGCAACCATCTCCAACAGAAGAGATAACCATAAACAAGATAACGACTACAACCATCTTCAACAAAAGAGATAAACATAAACAAGATAATGACTACAACCATCCTCAACGGAAGAGATAACCATATACGAGATGATGACTACAACCATCTTCAACGGAAGAGATAACCATAAACAAGATAATGACTACAACCATCTTCAACAGAAGAGATGACCATCCAACTATTCAAATAATGAAGCAACACACAAACATTTTAATACATACTTGCTGCCATTAACAAGTTAGCTCAAACTTAACAGAAGAAATACCATAAAGGCCTCTTAAATTCACAGATTATTCCCTATCATACCATATGGAAAATGCTTGCGCCAGCTGCTCACATAATAACTGCAACCTGCTTGTAAGGCTGAAAGGTAGATAAAATAACAATGCACATACAATATGTGGTTATTTATTTGAAAGAAAGCAATTCAAACAAACATCATTTACAACAAGAATTAAAACACATTAAAACACAACCACTTCACATAATGACTAGCAAAAAAATGCTCATCAACTCAATATCTTCTAGAGCAACAGCGGAGAAAGGTTTGCAATGATCAATGGGCCTTGAATAGAAAGGGATGAACCATGCAGAAGAGGCAACAGAACTAGTTAACGACCAACTGAAAATGGAGGACCACGGCAGATGAATAGAAATAAAATCAAGATTATTCTCTAGAGGGACACACAAAAGGGAATTGGAAGTTCGGATATTTCAACCATCAGCCTCCACTGTTCTGTTTGACACTGCAAAAGTAGATCTGTCACACAAGTAGTAGAATGGAAAACAACAAACAACTTTGACTCAGAAGTCAGAACTATATTCTATGTCAGCAACAAACTACAAACTACAAATCCAGCATAAGCCAGGTTCTGTCCTCACTCCTAAGCTTCCATATCAAAACCCAGTCCTCAAAATACATTCAGCTGATTCATGATGAAATATTCAAGAGTGAAGTTCCAAAACAAGGATCTTCCACAATTACAAAGTTCCATAAGACACTTCTCTAAATATTTGTTATCTGCACAAAAAAGGATATTGTGAACACTGCTCTCGGATCAATACATCAATCGAGGCACAGACTAAACTGCTTACTGAAAAAATGAGTTAAAAAGTAATTGCAGAATATAAGAAAGAAACAGTTTCGATGTAAATCTTGTTTGCTTCGTCATGTAGCCAGAATAGCATTACTAGAAGCAACAGAAGAAACTGGCAAAAGTCAAATTCGGCAATATCTTTTGGATTTCTGAACAGAAGAAGAAAAAGAAATTAGCTGAATCAAGAAATAGTAACACTAAATTTACATCAGATGCAAATTCACCAGCTTGGAGGCCATAAGAGGCATCAACTCAAACATACTGGATCTGGTGACATTATTATTCCAGAAAGCTGTCCACAAATGAGTTAGACACACATATAGTTGATCTCTAAGTTATTCCATATCAAGCATCAAACTCACTGAATTCTTCGATGAGGATACAGACTCCATACCTCTGGAATTAATGAAAGGGTGACCAACAGCCTAACAGTTTAAATCAAAATATCCAGAACATTAGGAGCAGAGCACCTGCAGAAGTATAGTTATTGCATGGAGAGGAGAAAAAGGCGACGGGGATCATCGACCAAAAGCTCACACAATGATTAGACTGTAAATAACCAAATCCTATTATACATTACCAGTTTCAAAAAAAATATCCTTTTGTTTAACTAACTCATAATGATGCAAAATAACAGACAACTAAAAAACCCAGTTAAAAATGAATGAGGAAAAATAACATGAAAGGCAAGAATGAGAAAGGCAGCCATGGGAGTCGTTTGCCAGGTTTAATTGAATTATGCAAAATGAGACAACAGAGACTAAATCAATCATAAAGAACTACAGGGAGGCAGACCAGTCCACGATTTCTTGATCAAAGGTTAACATAAATCCAAACAAGAAAAGGCTAAAAAATCTATATTACCTGAAAGTGCACAATAGTTGATTTGACAAGCCTTGTATTGAACTGGAAGTCGTAGAAGCTGTGTCCTTTTCCTACTTCCTTGCACTCCTTAATGGTGAGGAAATACACTTTTAGAGTTGAGCCTAGCCAAATATACGAGAACACTCCAATATATGGGAATGGAAAAGAGTGGGAAGAAAAACCTTTTCAAGATCTTCACGAGAGCGAGACAGGCACTCGTAGTTCTTATACTGCTTCAACCTCGTCTCGCGGTACTTGTCTCTGGTAAAATTAAGCCTTTCCCAAGGTATTCCCTGTATATCCTTGCCATTTCTAGCTTCTATAGCTGATGTATCCAGCTTTGACTTTCTCTGTAGAACCGAATAGCAGTAAGTCAATATTGTTAAACTAAGGATGAAGATAACACCAGTAACATGTCAAAAAAATTAAATTTTGCCCAGTACCACTTCAAAATCGTCCTCAAAATCAGAGTCTGCAGAGATATCAGGGTCAGTACTTCGCGGCGATTCACCCCCAAAAGTGCTGTCATCAAAATCAGTAGTGTCATAGTACTCATCCACCATATACTCCAACTCCTGATTTTGAGAGAGAGCCATTATCCTAAATCAACAAAACAAATCTTAATAAGCACCCGAACAGATATTATGAATAAGAATTCATGAACTAATTTGACAAGTCTTCACTTGCCAGGAGATTAAACAAAAAGATTAACAAAAAATTGTATTACTAAACCATTTATATGAAATATTTATTAAAAACAAATCTACTAAGGAGAACATTTAAAATTTTTAATTACAAGGTGAATTTCGCAAAACAATAGAAAACTGTCAGATTTTAGTGGAGACAAAAGCTTAACAACATCAAAACTACAGAAGATAGCGAGAATTTAGTCGAGAAAAAAGCTTATCAACATCAGAACAATAGAAAGTAGCCAGGATTTAGTGGAATAAAAAGCTTAATAACATCAAAACTATAGAAAATCACCAGAATTCAGTGGAATAAACAGCTTAACAACATAAAAACTACAGAAAATAGACAGAATACAGTGGAATAAAAAGCTTAACAACATCAAAATATACAAAGTAGCCAGAATTCAGTGGAATAAAAAGCTTAATAACATCAAAAACTCTAGAAAATAGCCAAAATATTGCGGAATAAAAAGCTTAACAACATCAAAACTAAGTATATGAAAAGGTCATCGCAGAATAAACTCAGCATGCATTTTCACAGGTATTAGCATAGAAAAAAGGGCAATAAAACTGAAATTTCATCAATTTCTCATACAAAACCGAAACTTAAACAACATAAATAGAAAAAGAGAAAGTGTAAAGCGTCGTTTTACAGTACATTCTAGAAGGAAACAGTTGACGGAAAAGGAGGTTTGAGAACCGAACCTTGAAAGTATCGGAAGTTGAGAGATTTTCACGAGAAACAAAAGGAAAAAGTAACCACCTCACCGCCGGAAAAAAACTCCGGAGTTCTTCAGATAATCGGTATTATTAAACTATGAAAATTAGTGAGAAACTGTGTATAGCTTTGTTTGCAATTTGGAGAGAGCTAAAGCTTCTACTTATAATAATAATAACAAAGTTTACCCACTGGTGGACCCGTAAGAGGAAACACATGAGAGAAAGAAATCCGCGGGCTATGGTTTACCGTCTGAACCGTAACGGTTTCTTTCTTCCCTTTTCGGCTTTAATCTTTATCTACTTCGGTTTATTGATTTTTGATATAAATGTATTAATGTTATAAATCCATTGAATAGTGGATGACCATTTGGTTTATTCATGAACTACTAAATTCATGTATGTGTATTCCCTAGATGATATGAACCCCCCTTTTGGATAACAATGTAGATAACTATGTATCTACTAGTTAAATGACTTTTGGGAGTGATATCTCAACACTATAAATAGAGATATCACTCACCATTTGATATATACTTGAATAAGAAAATTATCTCCTCTATCTTATACTTCTTGTCTTTTTCTTCTTATATTCTGAGCTTTCTTTACAACACGTTATCAGCACGAAGTTGCTACTTGCAAAGGTATTATATAAATATTTTTATTTGATTCACATATTCTCTCATAATTTCATTATGTCGAATTTATCCAAACTTGAGTTTGTGGCATTAGATATTTCTGGAAAGAATTATCTTTCATGGGTACTCGATGCTGAGATTCACTTGGCTGCTAAAGGTCTTGATGCCACTATTACTCAGGGAAATGAAGCATCGAGTCAAGATAAGGCGAAGGCTATGATTTTCCTTCGTCATCATCTTGATGAGGGCCTGAAGATTGAATATCTGACGGTAAAAGATCCACTTGAGTTGTGGACTGATTTAAAGGGGAGATATGACCACCTAAAGGCAACAGTGTTGCCAAGAGCTCGTTATGAGTGGATGCATTTACGGTTTCAAGATTTTAAGACCGTAATTGAATACAACTCTGCTGTATTCAGGATAACCTCCCAGTTAAAATTATGTGGGGAGACTATAAAAGATGAGGACATGTTGGAAAAGACACTTACTACTTTCCATGCCTCAAATGTGATATTGCAGCAGCAATATCGTGAAAAGGGTTTTCAGAAATATTCTGAACTAATCTCATGTCTTTTGGTGGCTGAGCAACATAATGCTCTTTTAATGAAAAATCATGAAGCTCGTCCCACTGGAGCTGCTCCATTACCGGAGGCAAATGTGGTGGAAGCACGTGATCAATCTGAAGTAAAAAGAGATGATCATCGGGGCTATAATAATGCACGGGGACGTGGCAAAGATAAAAGACGATACACTAATCGTCAAGGTGGTGGTCATAATAAAAGGGAGAACAACATGAGTTCTCAAAATAACCCCTCAAAAAGTAATTGTCGTCGTTGTGGCATGAAAGGCCATTGGAAGAATGAATGTCGCACACATGAGCATTTTGTAAGGCTCTATCAAAATTCCTTTAAAAAGAAAGGAAATAAAAGTGGTGCTTCCTCTTCCAATGCTCGAGCTGAGTCACATATGACTCTTAAAGATGATGATAAGCCGGGAACATCTCAGAAATATGATAAGGATATTGAAGCAAATTTGGCTTTAAAGGATGATGTTTTTGATGGCCTTGGTGACATTACTCATATGGAAGTTGATGACTTCTTTGGAGATCGAAACTGATGTTTGATCTTTTAGCTGGGGAATGAAGTCTGTTAATATTTTACTTATGTATTTTTAATTATTATGTTATTCATGTTGAAGTATTTAAATTTCCGTTGTTAATTTTGTTTCTTCCTTCTTTTAATGTATTTTATTTTAATGAAAATTAATAGAAATCCCCAGTTGTCAGTTGGATTCAAGATGAGTAATGGAGATGTATGCCTTCTTGATAGTGCTACAACACATACAATATTAAAAGAAAAGAAATACTTTTCTAATTTGGTTATGAAAATGGCATATGTCAACACAATATCAGGTAGTACAAAATTAATTGAGGGCTCTGGAAGAGCGACCTTATTACTACCTGGAGGGACAATATTAAGCATTGATAATGCATTATATTGTAGTAAGTCTCAAAGAAACTTATTAAGTTTCAAAGTTATTCGCCAAAATGGCTATCATGTTGAGACGGCTAATGAAGGAAAGGTTGAATACCTTTACATTACTACAATTAATGTAGAGAAGAAAATTGTGCATGAAAAATTACCTGCATTTTCTTCTGGGTTGTACTATACAAGTATAAGTACAGTTGAATCACATGCCGTAGTAAACAAAAGGTTTACTAATTTTAATGATTTTATCATTTGGCATGACCGGTTGGGCCATCCCGGATTTAATATGATGCGCAAAATCATTGAGAATTCACATGGGCACACCTTAAAGAGCCCAAATATCCTTCAATCAAAGGAATTCTCTTGTGCTGCTTGTTCTCAAGGAAAGTTGATCATTAAACCATCAACAGTTAAGGTTGGAATTGAATCCCCTGCGTTTCTGGAACGTATACAGGGTGATATATGTGGACCAATTCAACCTGCATGTGGACCCTTTAAATATTATATGGTCTTGATAGATGCTTCTACAAGATGGTCACATGTGTGTTTATTATCAACTCGCAACATGGCTTTTGCGAGATTGCTGGCTCAAATAATAAGATTGAAAGCACAATTTCCAGACTATACAATAAAGACAATCCGTCTAGATAATGCTGGTGAGTTTACATCTCAGGCATTTAATGACTATTGTATGTCTACTGGTATAACAGTTGAACATCCAGTTGCGCATGTTCACACTCAAAACGGTCTAGCAGAATCATTGATTAAACGTCTGCAATTGATAGCTAGACCATTACTAATGAGAACAAAGTTATCTGTGTCTATGTGGGGGCATGCTATTTTGCATGCAGCAGCACTTGTGCGCATAAGGCCGACCAATTATCATGAATTCTCCCCATTACAATTGACTTTTGGTCAAGAGCCAAACATTTCCCATCTTAGAATTTTTGGATGTGCGGTGTATGTCCCAATTGCTCCACCACAACGCACAAAGATGGGGCCCCAAAGAAGGTTGGGGATATATGTTGGGTATGAATCTCCTTCAATCATAAAATATTTGGAGCCTATGACTGGAGATTTATTTAAGGCAAGATTTGCTGATTGTCATTTTGATGAATCAGTATACCCAACATTAGGGGGAGAACATAAGTCGTTGGGAAAAGAGATAGATTGGAATTCATCAACTCTATCTCATCTGGATCCTCGAACAAACCAATGTGAGCAAGAAGTTCAAAGAATAATTTATTTGCAGAACATTGCAAATCAGCTACCAGATGCATTTACTAATCTTCCAAGGATTACTAAATCGCATATTCCAGCTGTTAATGCTCCAGTTCGAGTTGATATCCCGACGGAACAAATTGTTAAGGCAAATGAGTCTAGACCACATTTAAAGCGTGGTAGACCAATTGGTTCCAAGGATAAAAATCCTCGAAAGAGAAAAGGAATAAATGATCAAGATAATCATGGGTTGAAAGAAATTTCTCAAGATGAGACCCAAGTGATAACACATGATGATGAGGAGGTTCGAACTTCTGAAAATAATGAAATTTCAATGAATTATGTCTCGACGAGAAAGTTGTGGAACCGAAATAATGTTGTGATTGACAACATATTTGCCTATAATGTTGCTATTGAAATAATGCAACAAGATGAAGATTTTGAGCCAAAATCTGTTCACGAATGTAGACAGAGAAATGATTGGCCAAAATGGAAGGATGCAATTCAAGCTGAATTGGCTTCACTAGAAAAACGTGAAGTTTTTGGACCGATAATCCGAACACCTGAAGGTATCAAGCCAGTGGGGTACAAATGGGTTTTTGTACGAAAAAGAAATGAGAAAGGTGAAGTCATGAGATATAAGGCCCGACTCGTTGCTCAAGGTTTTTCTCAAAGACCTGGCATTGATTATATGGAGACATATTCTCCAGTGGTAGATGCAATCACCTTCAGATATCTCATAAATCTGGCAGTTCATGAAAAACTTGAAATGCGTCTAATGGACGTTGTCACAGCCTATCTATATGGCTCATTGGACCACAACATTTTCATGAAAATTCCTGAAGCATTCAAAGTGCCTGAAGCATACAAAGATTCAAGAGAAACTTGTTCAATAAAGCTTCAGAAATCTCTGTATGGATTGAAACAATCAGGAAGGATGTGGTACAATCGTCTGAGTGAATATTTGTTAAAGAAAGGGTACAAAAATGACCCGATTTGTCCCTGCATTTTCATTAAACGGTCGGGGTCTGAATTTGTAATAATAGCTGTGTATGTTGATGATTTGAACATCATTGGAACTCGTAAAGAGCTTTTAGAAGCTGTTGAGTGTCTGAAAAAAGAATTTGAAATGAAAGATCTCGGCAAGACAAAATTTTGTCTTGGTCTACAGATTGAGAATTTGTCAAATGGAATACTTGTTCATCAATCAACGTACACAGAAAAGATACTAAAGCGTTTTTACATGGATAACTCACATCCATTGAGTACTCCAATGGTGGTAAGATCGCTTGACATCAATACAGATCCATTTCGACCTCAAGAGAATGATGAAGAGCTTCTTGGTGATGAAACTCCTTATCTTAGTGCGATCGGGGCACTAATGTACCTTGCTAACAATACTCGACCAGATATCTGTTTTGCAGTAAGTCTACTGGCAAGATTCAGTTCCTCCCCAACAAAAAGACATTGGAATGGTGTTAAACACATACTTCGATATCTTCGAGGGACCATGGACATGGGTTTATTCTATTCCAATGAATCCAAATCAGAACTGATTGGTTACGCAGATGCAGGGTATTTATCAGATCCGCATAAAGCTCGATCACAAACAGGCTATTTGTTTACATGTGGAGACACGGCAATATCTTGGCGATCAATGAAGCAAACATTGGTAGCCACTTCTTCAAATCATGCAGAAATAATAGCCATCCATGAAGCAAGTCGAGAGTGCGTCTGGTTGAGATCAATGACCCATCATATTCAGGAAATGTGTGGTTTTTCTTTGAAAAAGAATATACCAACCACAATGTACGAAGATAATGCTGCATGTATAGCTCAATTGAAAGGAGGATACATCAAAGGAGACCGGACAAAGCATATCTCACCAAAGTTCTTTTTCACGCATGATCTTCAACAAAATGGTGAGATAGAAGTTCAACAAATTCGTTCAAGTAATAATCTTGCTGATTTATTCACTAAGGCATTACCAACATCAACGTTTGAGAAGTTGAGATACAAGATTGGAATGCGCCGTCTCCGAGATATCAAGTAAAGTTTTCATTAGGGGGAGCGAAATACGCGTTGTACTCTTTTCCTTAACTATGGTTTTGTCCCAAGTTGGGTTTTCCTGGTAAGGTTTTTAACGAGGCAACATTCAAAGCGTATTATGAGATATGTGTACTCTTTTTCCTTCACTAGGCTTTTTCCCACTGAGTTTTTCCTAGTAAGGTTTTAACGAGGCACATAATCTATGGACATCCAAGGGGGAGTGTTATAAATCCATTGAATAGTGGATGACCATTTGGTTTATTCATGAACTACTAAATTCATGTATGTGTATTCCCTAGATGATATGAACCCCCCTTTTGGATAACAATGTAGATAACTATGTATCTACTAGTTAAATGACTTTTGAGAGTGATATCTCAACACTATAAATAGAGATATCACTCACCATTTGATATATACTTGAATAAGAAAATTATCTCCTCTATCTTATACTTCTTCTCTTTTTCTTCTTATATTCTGAGCTTTCTTTACAATAAAAATTAAATTATTAAGAAAAAACATAAAAATGATATCTGAATAAGTGCGTGATTTTCATCTCTTTTAATTAATTAATTTGTACAAATACAAATATATTGAACAAAAATAATTTTTTAAATATAATTAAAATAAAATATAAATATCTCACAGATTTAACTAAATACAATTTATATATAATATATTTAAATAAATTTCTTCTTTTAGCACGCTAGAAAAAACAAAGAGAGGGAAAGGAGGGAGAGAGAGGAAGGGTACTCGAAGGTGGAGGAGTGGGTGTGGGGAGGAGGATTTGCTATAAAATAGCATATTGTCTTTTTAAAAATGATATTTTAAATTACAATTATTTTTTATAAATAAGTTGTTAATTCTAACTAATTTCAAATTTTTTTATATATAAATTATCTTCTTTTTTTTTCGTATTACATTTTTTAAAAGTTAATTAATTAATTTTTAAAATTAAAATTAAATTATATTAATTTGACATTTTAACATAAAAAAGCTATACAAAAAATACTATATATTATAATAATTTTCATATCAATATGATAAATAAATATATCTAATGTTAGTAAAAATTATATTATTTAACTCTCAAAAAGAAATTATAATAATTAAAAAAGAACCGTAGTACCACTTATCTAAGATGTCAAACGATTTTGTATTTGGCATTGAACCGTGTTTATTTTTAATTTAATAGTACTAGATAAAATAATTTTATTATTTTTTATTGAGGATTTTTTCTGTATATTATCACTCAAAAGTAGTTTAATTATGCATCAAAGTTATAGTTTGTTAATAACAATTTATAGCCATATGTTATAAAGAGAGAGTGACGATTAATATAGGAAGAGGAAGGAGAGAGGCGAGAGAGAGATGAAAAAGAGTGAAGATAGGTGATTTGTATGTGTATATCAGTTAGATTGTATATATGTATATGTATCAATATATGTATTTTGTATATCAAAATATAATTTAAATTTGTATACAATTGAATCGAGTTAAAATATTTGTATTTGTATATCCAATCTTTCTCCCGCTTTATACAAATACAAATTATGTAAATACATATATAATTTGTGTTTGTATAATCTGAGAGAGAAAGACAAAAGAGACTTGGACAGTGAAGATTTGTATTTTTATAATTATAAGATAGAACGGAGAGATATGTATTTGTATTTGTATATCCTGTTTTTCTAGCTTTATGCAAATACAAATGCAAACACAAATTATATATTTGTGTGTTGTATAAAACGAGAGAGAAAAGCAATAGAGGAATAGACAAAAAAATATTTGTATTTGTATATTATAAGTGCAAAGGACAGAGAGATATGTATTTGTATCGTATATCTCATTTCTCTCGCTTTATATAAATACAAATTATACATTTACGTTCGTATAAAATGAGAGATAGATTGATAAAAGAGAAGTAAGAGAGATTGGGGCAAGGAGATGAGAGATGTGACAGAAAGAAAGGAAGATGGAAAACGTAATTATAGCTAGCAATAAGTTTCAAATTGTAATTAATATAAACTGTAGCTATATAAGGAGATGAGAGATGTGACAGAAAGAAAGGAAAATGGAAACGTAATTATAGCTAGCAATAAGTTTCAAATTGTAATTAATATAAATTGTAGCTATATAATTAATTAACTATTATATATTTGCTTAATCATATTTTTCTCTTTATTTTTTGACATAAAAATTATTTAAATTTACCATATTATTTATGACTCAAGAAACTTTTTAAAGCTAATCAAAACGAACTCTTAATTTATTAATAATACGGAGTTCGTGGGAGAGGGGTAGGGGCTTGGGGTAGATTCGATTTAAAGAAAATGAAAATTTTATATTTTTATTTTTTTTCAAAAATAAACTTTTAACTTTAATTTTATTTTATTTTTTTGGTTAGGAGAGGGACTGGGCTGGTTTGAGAGGTAAGAGCCTAAAAAAATTGTTCTTTTTAAAGTAAGTATGGAAAGGGTAGAGATATATGATGGGTGTAAGAAAAAATTATAATTTGTAATTGGAGAAGCTATTCGAAAAATGATTTTCTTAATTTTTAAAGGAAATTGTGGAACTGATTTTTTGTATTTGTCTAGTGTATTCTTTTCTTAAAGTGTTCTGCTCGGTTCAAATTTAAAGAAAAAAAATAAATTAATTTGAAAATATTATTTTTAAAATATACCAAAATGAGAAAATTAAAAATTTATCAAACACATCCTAAGTGGAAAATATATATAAATATAGAAAAGTACTCCCTTCATTTTAAATTGATATTTCTATTTTTATTTTAATTTATTTTAAAAAATATTATTTTTTTATTTTTAATAACATTTTATCTTTATTTTTATTTTTTATTTTTTTAAACTCCATTACAGGTAAAATTAGATAGAACCCATTTTAAATTGGACCCCACAAGTTTCGCCAGCTACCCTTTTGCAGCTTACACGTGTCTAAAGTTCAGTAAATTTCATTCTACAACACCCGACATTGGCAGCTGCAGATTTCACCACGTGGCCGTTATTTAACGTTTGATATAAAACGGTGTTATCTTAACCTAACTATAGTTGGTGGCTTCTACCGTGGTCGGCAAGAATGGGTCCTGGTGGGGTCCATGCTTTGTGGGTCACTGTCCACGTGTAGCTTTGTTAAATTCTTCTACCTAATCGGAAAACATGATTTTTGAAACCCTTATTTAATTCATTTGAGAACAAGTATATAAGTTTTTTTTTCTTTCCAAAAATAAGTCAACAAGTATTTGATAAAAATACGAGACATAATATATAAACATGATTTTTAATTTAATTATGATTATTAAATTTAAATATACATAAGTAAATACTTAAATTTATAAAAAGTTGAATAAAATGACACACTCGTCAAATGAAAATTTCGTGTCCTATGTAACATTATACATGTATCATGTACAGAGGCGGAACCAAAATTTTCAATAGGAGGATTCAAAATTTGTAAAAATAGACACATAAAATACTCAAAACGGATTCGACATCTACTATATATACATATAAAATTAATCATGTATAAATAATATAATTTTTTATTCAAGGAGCAAACTCGCTTCGTACAAAGTGACTCCGTTCTTGATTATGTCATATAAAACACATATATCTATCTATTTAATTTTATACAAATTTAAATATTTATTTATATAAATTTAAAAGTAAAAAGTTATAACTATCGAGTAATAAAATTACAAGTCATTTTTTATGTATTATGCCAAAATGCAAATATCACTAACGACAGAACCTAATTAAGACTCAATTAAAAATTGTCAAATTTTATCATATAATAATATATTAATGTGAATTGAAAATGTAGCAAAGTGAGAGATCAAGGAAGACAAATGTGAAGTTAGCATCATAAATTTGTTTTGTTATGGAATAGTACCACTTATTCTTTTCATCAGCTCCAACGTCATATGTCTCTTCTAGTTAGTTTCTCCGTTTTCTTTTCTTTTCAAGTCAGTTTAAAAAATTCTCTCCTTTTTTTAGTTAATCATTATTGATTTGATATAAAATTTTAAAACTTATAAAAAAAAAAGTCATTTTCAGTGTTTCACAAAAGTTTACAAAAAAAAAAGAAATAGTATTTTAAAAATAATATAATTTTTTAAAATAAATCGAGACAGAAAGAGAAGAGAGTGAATATTAGAGGGCACTCATTGATTTAAGCTTTATTTAATGACGAGAGATGCGAAAGATAATCATTATGTTATTTGTTTCATATTAATTGATTATTTTTATTTTTTTTAAATTAAGTCTTAAGTTTAATTCATACTTAAAAGGTAAATCAAAGGAAGGAAATTTGCCCAATCCTTATTAATATGAGACTTTTGTTATTCTTTAATACTCTACCACCGATAATTTTAATTTTGAAAGTCTTAACATCGAGTGGGACGAATCCTGCTCGAATACCATGAAAAAATTAGCATACTAAGCTCAATCTATGCCATGGAACGATCTAAGAAACCATTAGAGAGATGAGAAGCTTTGAAAGAGATATTTTGAGAATGGAATTGAATCATTTCATTCAACGTGAATTGTCCTATTTATACATCAATTAACATCTAATGCTAACTAACTAAAATACAGTTTATGGTCAAATTAGTGCTAGTTAGCTAACTAACAGACTTAAAAACTGACTGTAGCTACAGTAATTCTAATTACTGCCTAACTAACTTCAATAACTTTGTATTGTATTTAAGAAATCATAATAAAAAGATAATTTTACTAATTAGCTTTAAGACGTTAATTTCACTAACAAATATGAACACTTTAAAAAAGAACTAATTGCAAGAGTAGTATAAAAAAAAGTTAAAATTAATAATTTCTCAATTTAGTAGGGTGAACAACTAACATGGTACAAAATATATTAGTATAATGATCGACTAATATGAAATGAATGAACAATAATAAATTATACGATAAAAAATTATATTAAAAGAACATAGTATTATTTTAATAATAGTTTGACCTATATATAATAAAATTAAAATATACTCCATATTAAAATTATAGAAAGAATAATCACCCTAAGCAAAACGCTAACAACTATAGTCATGTGGATGCTACTATGTTTCAAGAGAAGAAAATATTTCTATTCATTGAAATTCAAATTTTTTCACCAACAAAATATTTTTCACAAAAAAATTCTTTTTTAATAGAAAGATGATTTTGATAAAAATCTAAATAAATTAGATAATTCAGGACATATTCGAACAATTTTCTAAAATAGATCAATCAAATCCTTTAATTATTTCTGCTAGGTCAAGATATTGACAAATACTTATGTTAATGAAAAAAGATTATGATAAGAAACACTGATTTTTTCATGCTTTGTCCCAATATCGACAAATTTTTATCGTAAAACTAAAATATGTCAGATAATCAATCAAACCATGAAAGCATCGTAAAATAATTACTGAAGATTCAAACTAAAATTTCTCCACTTGAATAAATCCATCATTGGCATCCTTAAGAGGATGATCGGAATTACACTTTCAAAATTAACATGAGAATAAGCGCAAAAAAAGACATCCCAATAATGGTAGGGCAGCCATCAAATAGTACACCATATCATATCATATATTAGAAGCACATACTACTTTATTTTCCTCTTGTCAACTTCCAATATAATTCACACATTTCGTAATGAAATATCTCACTTTCGAGATCTTATATTTTGCATCTTTGTAGGTTTTTTTTCACATAGTATTTGGAGTTTATATTGAAGTTCCGATTAAATTTGGATTGAGCACTGCATGATTCATTTGGGGGTGACGCTCCTGGCATAATTTTTCCCATATCTAGAGCTCGAACCGAAACCTCTGATTAAGGATGAAATATTCCCACCACTGCACCACAACACGTATAGGTGCATCTGTGTATTTATTCCTTCCCAATTGCGTGGTTGCTTAAAAAAAAGGAACGGATGGGGACCTAATATTAATGTTAGTGCATATATCAATAACCTAATTATTTGTCAGATTTTGAACAAATGAATTAGGTTGTATGGGTTACACCAACATTAATAAACTGAGTGAAGTCCTATCAGTGTGGTCTGCAGTGGGGAAAATGTACACAAATTATTATTTTGAGGATTGTGAAGATAAAAAGTTGGATCCTTGATTCAAGTATAGCAAATTCAGGTACAAAAAAGGAGGCAATCATCAATATAATAAGCTAGATGATTGAAAATAATAATAAATAGATTATTGAAAACAATAATAAATAATACAACTAGTACCCAACAAACCACTTAGAAATATAAAAAAAACAAGAGCTACAATAATATAACTGGTTCAATGACTGCTGACCTTCTACCCTAATACGTGTCTTTCACACCTTCCTATCTAAGGTCATGTCCTCGTTAATATGAAGTTGCATCATATCATATCTCATCACCTCTCCCCAGTACTTCTTTGGCCTACCTCTGTCTCTCCTTGTATCCTCTGTTACCAACCTCTCGCAACTTCTCAATGGTGTGCCTAAGTATCTCATCTTCACATGTCCAAACCATCTCAATCTCGCTTGCATCAACTTGTCCACCACAGAAGCCACTCCCACTTCCTTCCAAATATCCTTATTTCTAATTTTATCTCTCCTAGTATGACCACACATCCATCTCAATGTTCTCATCTCCACGACATGCGACTTCTACAATGAAGTCAAGTACTTACTCGTGTGTTTGAAGTTATAAATTGCAAATCTAAACAAGCTTGATTATTCCACTTAATTTGACCCTTTTTCTTTCTGCAGCTTTTGTTTTGGAAAAAAAAGAAAAGAAAGAAGTCTCATGAAACTTTTCAAATACAGAATTTAAGAATATCTCTTGTTTGTAATTCAATCCAATGAATTTTAAAAAAGCAAGAACTGCATATTAAACTTTGAAGTTCTCATTAAGAACAACATTCTCATTTCTAAAAAGTGAGCTTTTACATCTCCAAACAGTAAATTCCAGATTAACTAACACTCAGAAGTTTAAACTACTGATTGATTTCATAGTACAAAATTTAAGAAAAAAGTCATGAGAAATTTGTGATCTTAAATCCTCGACCCGCCTCTACTTCTACAGTCTGGCTTCAATTTTTGTTCTATATTAGGGAACTGATGAGCAGCAATGAGAAACACTATTTCCACTGGGCAAAGAAGATATGCTTTGAAGCTACAAACTTGAGTTAGAGCAGTTCAATATAAGTCAGTAGCCTCATGTGAGCTATCTTTGGATCTATGCTTCCTTTTTTTACTCCTGCATTTACAAACCAGTATCATTTTTTGGCTGGGCCAATAAAATATCGCAAAAACCAAAAGATGGAAAAATGATAATCAAATCAGAGTTGATAGAACCGCACTTGTCATGTGAACCCGGATCAAGACATGATTTGAGTTTCCGATCAACGTGCTTCACATCTTTGGAGGTCGGAGTCAAAAGTTTACCAATCTGTTCAAATTCCAGGAGTTCAGGCAGTCAGAGAGATTTCGGGGAAGAAGTCAGCAGGAAGAGAAATATACACCATTCCAGGCATGAAGTAATAACAAGGTTAAGTAAGTACTTGCCAAAGAATCAATGGCATTTATAGAACCAGTAAGTTCTGAAATGGCATGAGCTGGCTGATAACGTGATAGGACACTTCTTAGGTACCTGTTTAAGAAATCATTATCATGTCAATCAGAATGTTAGTGATTATTGTGGACTCTGTCAAAAATGAGGAAGGGATTGGGACCTCTCAAAATCAAATATGCTATGCACTGCGTTAGCTCTATGTAAAGCTGTCAATGCCAACTGAAATAAGGAAAAAGAAACTTAATTCAGAAAATGATCTAACAAGATGTGCATGTGAGTATTATCTATAGCATATTTTAAAAGAGAAAATCACATAGAATGCAAAAACATGAGTTTTGCTTCACTGTGTTATCCAATAAGACCATCAGATGAATTTCTCAGATGTCAACTATGTTAGCATTCAGTGATCATTAGAAGTAGTTACTTCTTATGCGTTTCAAATTTTTTCCATAATGCAGTCTTGTCCTCTGTCAGAACAGATATCATCTAATATTGACTCATCACATGATTTGTCCTGAGATAAATATGACTTCTATGGGCATAATGTGGCCAAAATATAGAAGAGCTCCTCTAGAATCTAACCACAACCTTGGAAATATAGCAGAGCCTATGGGAAAGCCTCCACTCCAAAAAACTCCTATCAATCATCAGACAAAATGTTTAGACTCAATTTGTCGCCAGAGATAATCGGGAGAAGCTAGAGATAGTCATAGTTAAGTGTCAGGGTTAGTTATGAGGAGCTTATGGGAATTTATAGCTAGAATTGCTTCTTCTATAATATCAAACAAGCTACATTTGATCTAGTTTAACCAACCATACTAGGAAAATTATCTGTCAATAACAGAGGATTTATTCTGAAACAGCCTCTTCACCCCACATACGCCTGAAAGGTCCGCATACATTCTATCCTCCCCAAACCCCACTTGAGGAATTACACTGGGTATTATGTTGTTGTTAACAGAGGATCCATTCTCCGTGTCCACACTTCACATGAATTAAAAAATATGGACACAAACTAGTTCAAAGGTTTATGACTGAGTGGAACATGAACTTTTCTTTCAACAAGATGAAGCAAGCCTCAAAGATGTATTTAACTGTTAACATAATCCTCTGCAGGAGGAAGAGTCAGTAATTAGTTTTATACAGTAATAAAATCATTTCAATATAGTATGTAAATGATAAAATATAACCTGCCCAGGTGGGAAAAGAAGTGGTCCATCAGAACGCATAATCTTATCTGCTTCAGTCCTAGCAGTATCAAGTGAACCCTGTACATCAGAAGAAAATAAACTTAGCTGGTAGATGAATACAAAGGTCAGAGTAATATAAATTGAAATCACCAATGGAAAACAAAATTAATTCATTATCTACAGTAGATGAATTACAATTAGTAATGCATTGATGCATGTCAGAATGTTACAGACTACTTATGAGGTTAGTCTATTCCTTCTTCTTGTCGCATGTTGCATACACAGAAATGTTTTGAACAAATAAATTGAAGTATAAAAGAAAGATTAGTTGGTGGGTAGCTCAATGAGCTACATAGAGATCTATGATGTGAAATTCTAAGAATACATTGAATGATAATAATCATCATATCTCCAACATGCCACCAACTTTTATTATGTTTGAAGATTGATGATAATCTAGCAAGAAGATGCATTAACCTTGATCATCTAAGGAAGAACTACAAACAATAGAAATGGGAAGAGTGAAATCAGCATTTGTTCCATTGGATGGAGAACTGAAGATTTTCAATATCGCATATAGATTCACATGGTATGGGTGGTTTAACTGCAAAACTACTAGTTGTTGAAACAACATTGGATAAAATTCAATTGTCAGAAGCCAGAATTTACAAGGAGCAGAAATAGTGCAAGAACATTTTATTTAATAAAGAAGATTGAAGAAAAAGACAGCCCGGTGCAATAAAGCTCGCTATGTGCGAGAGTAGGGGAAGGGCTGGGTCGGACCACAAGAGTCTAATGTACGCAGCCTACCCTGCAAGAGGCAATTTGCATGGAAGCAAATAAGAAATTGTTTTTATATTTTAACCTACATCTACCCCACTATTAACCAGTAATTCAACCCCCTCCCAGGAGTCAATTGTGGCCCTTTTCTTCCATTTACTCCATTTGTAACTTGATTTCTCAACCGCAAGGTAAGCGGAGAGAACTTTTCACTTGAACTACTTAACCTGTCGAAAAAATTTAGTGACTACCTTCAGAGCCACAAGCTGGTCTTCATCTTTAGCTCCACAGAATTCCTACAATTTCAAGAGCAATAGTCAATAATTGCAATGAAGAAATCAAGTAGTACAAGGAGTGGAAATGCTACCAATTATAGGGAAGATGTCAACACAGCAATTATTACTCAAAGGGTTTAAGTGTAACAGATCAACAGAAAAAGACCTCTAAATCACTGATAAAACCTTCAAGAGCACGATATGGAGAGTAAACAATTAGATCAAATCCTAGACTCTGCAAAATAAAGGTTAGAAAAAAGTTGATTAAAGCAAAGATATTTAAAGGAAAATGTTGAATAACATGACCTTCAAATAAAATCCATGCCTGGAAAACCAGCATCTCATTGTTGAGGATTACATGATGATCCTGTCCAATACCCTTCCCAAGCTCCTCAGCTGATACATGGTTTTCCTCTGCCTTGCAAGCTGCATATATGCAGGTTAACCTACAAAAAGAGGGGGAGGGGGAGCTAGTAAGCTATGTCTCTGTCAACTATCAACTACTGTATGCATCATATATGTGGAATCCAGATGACTTTGTTTATGTTTTTAAAATGCATTTCAACTTGAATTTGGAAAAAAAAGTAACTATTGTCCAATGACCAACCAAACACTGCATAAAGATAGGGGGAAACTAGTAAGTTTTTTTAAAATAAGAAAGCACAGAGAGGATAATAAGAAGCTTACATAATGTCTTTGGGGTGATGTTCCATCACGGACCATTGTAGATAAAACCTCTTAAAATAAATGAGAGCTGTCGCCTGTAAACAAGCATGAGAACTGTTTCACCTTCTCGTTGATCCATCATAGTAGCAGATCCAATAATTAAAACTTTATACCTGAATCTTACGTGGGAACTTAAAGGCATCACAGACGTCTTGAATTTTGAACTCGTAGAAAGCCTTTAGAAGTTGTTCTTCTTCAACCTTGAGTGGTTTAGGACGCTTTTCAGCTAACATGCCAACCAAAATAGCAACCAAAAGAATGATAACAATTATGATTATCTTCCAAGATTGAAGGAAGCAAACCAGAAACTTCATAGTTTCTCTAGTTTAACTTTGGTCTGAAAAACTACAATCTTACCATTATCTTTGGCGTCATTTTGGCTTTCAGCATACGAGAACGACCCATCAATATCAACTTCCATTCGCGTTGTTCCATACTTCACAACAGAATTAGCTATCAGTATTATTCGTACATCCACAAAGACTACAAATCAGACCTATGTTCTGGGCCATAAGAGTTTCAGGTAATGCTGCCTATAAAATCAGGCAAATTGTTGAAGCGGAGAGAAAGGTAACAAAATTGTTTGAAAAAAACATAAGACATAAGGCCGGCAAACAGAATTTCATACACCAAACACATAAAATGGAAAAGACATTCTACTTTATCTAACTCTGTGGGGTAAGAATCGACACGTGGAAAGAAGAGTAGGTCAAAAGTGACTCGGCAGGGACAACACCAAATGCTATCCTCAGAACGTGACCGGTAAATGTAATCCTATCAATGAAAAATCCGGAGTCGAGATAGTGGAGGCAGAGTCATATCAGCAAAGCCATCTAGATCCGAAAGTACGGGACTGGGCACCAGGTTGTGGACCTAACAAGATAAGGTCAAAATAAGTTTAGGGGTCCAGCTGTTGTGTCGCCGAAGAGTCCGAGATCTCTACCAGCTGTTGTGGAAAGAGCCGGTTCAATCTACGTTAGTCGATGGGGAAAGAGCCCAAGATCTCCGTCAGCCATTATGTAACTGAAGTAAATGTACAATTAGTGAACTTTATGAGGGTGAGAACCATGCAAGTTGCTCTCTAAAGTTAGCTATAAAGTCTTATATCTACTCGTTGTAAACCATCGGTTTTTTTACGCATTTTACTAACATTATACTCTTTCTTTGTGTTCTTAAGCTTTGAAGCTTCTATGATTTCATTGTTATGAATAATATCAATAAGATCAAGCTTACCCAATAACACCCCTAGCTACCAGCATCGGAACTCAGGTTCATTCTATTTAATTAACTTATCGTTTCATGTCTATAGCACATTTGTTATTCATAAAGCAAGTTACAGAAGGCAAACCATGTGTTTTGAACATCTCAATACACGTGCTTGAACCACGTCTTAAAGATAAACACTAACTACAACAGCAAAAGGTCAAAGAACACATTCATATTGCCTTCATCAAAACAAAAAGTAATAAGGTGAAAAGGGTATCTCAACAAAAGAAAACATATCCACAAGCCCAAAGAAAACGCAAAAAGCTAATTAAACAAAAAAATATTAAGAAAATAAGCTAGAATACCTTCTCCAGTGCTTGTTTCGCTCTGTGATTAGCAACTTTATACTTATGTTTCTGTGAATACAGTATACCATTCATAAACCCAAAAAATCAAATAAAAATGGGAAGACGAAAAGAAAATGATATTCTCCAAGATTTTTGATGAACAATTGTAACTCACAATATCTTGGGGAGTAAAAATCCACTTGGTTCTATGAGTAGATGTCACAAAATCAGCCATGTCTTCTCTCTGCCAATTCTTATTTTCGTTTGGATGCGATCTTCCTTTTAAACTATGCCATGCCCCAGCATTTCATCTCTGTAAGATCTTTAAAAATAATGTATAAACACTCCTAGATAGTGGTGTCAGAATAATTTTCAAATCGATTGAACAAATTAAATTTAACCTAGTTACTAAAATTTTAAAATAAGATCATAGATTTCAATGTATATATATAATTGTATCAGAAAATTGAAAAAACATAATAGTAGATATACAGAAATGCATCAGAGTAAAAGCTAAAGCAGAAAGACATTCGTCAAACAGCCAAGCTATTCTTCTCCATATAAGCTAAGCAAAACAACATACTTGGAGGAAAATAAAAATAAATTAAAATTGTAAAGCAATACCCAAATTAGTATTATTGACAAGTATTACAACCCAAAAAAAAATATCTCACGCATTTCCCTTGCTAATAGCACAGGAAAATAGCTGTATTTTCAGCTTCTTATGGAGTAGTATCTAATTTTAAGACCAAATTAAACTTCCACCTCACGAAGGCGACAAGAAAGTACAGACCCATAAGACAATAAACTGGATATGTGCTTAATTTTAGGGAACAAATACAGAAAATCCAGTTAATCGGAGAACTTACCGCAGATTTTACGCCGGTGAAACGATCGCCGGAGAGACCAGCAGAGGTTAATATACCGGAAGTGCTTAAGGCTTTGTGATGGAAGAATTTAATAAGCACAGTGAAGTGCTCTGATTTATTCATGCCCGGTAAGCTATGCAAGTATAAAACATCTCGCGCAATCACGTTACTCCCTCTCCGTCAATTGATTTAGGTGAAATTTTTCGAATTATTTTTTATAATTTAGATTATTTGAACCTTTCAAAATAAAATATAAATAACTGAAAATTAGATTAAAAAATTAACATAAATTAAGAAAACTTTGAATACATATGAAAAGATACCTTGCAAAAAATTTATTTGAATTTTGAAATTCTAATAATATCTCATAAATTGAATGGAATTTGAGTTGACTCACAGAATAAAATAAGATTGTTAGAAATATATTATTGTAATATTATACTATCCTCCATTCGACTAATATAAAGTTACACAGTTCTTCTACCAAATATGTTTCTAATAGAGTATTTTCTAGAGTTTCTCACGTCTTACATATATTTTAAAAGAGTACAATCGAGGTATATCTCTGAATTATCATATTTATGATAAATAATATTAGTTGATTTATATTTGACCAGCTTTTGACTGTGAGTTCCTTCTATGTTACCGTCATGTGACATGGATGGTGCCTAATAAGGATTTAGAATTTCCATTAAGGGAGTTCGAAAAAAGAAAGATAACACCTAAGATTTGAAATTGGAACATCAAGGTGAATTCTGAAGCTCTCAACCACTAAGCCAACCACCTTTAGAAGGTTTAAAATAGATTATAAACATAAAAATTCTTCAAAATACGTTATGTATACGATACAAGTTTTTATCAAAGAGGTTTAGGTGAACTCTCAACTACCTCAGATCCGCCCTTGGCTAATGGCCACTTAATAAATCAAAGAAGGCATTCAAGTTAAACAACCATAATGATGCTATCATCACCTTATTTTCCTACCTATGCCCAAGATCAAGGACTTATAACGCAAGTATTATATTTAGATAATTCTACGCACTAAAGCTTAGAGCGATGAAAAAAAGGTAACATTTTATTGCGGGAACTTTATTTTGTCAGGCTCTAAAGTTAATACACGAATTAATTTACTTATTGACCAAGACATTATTAACACACCTAATTAAATATTAACCGTTACCTTTGAAAGGTTCTGCACTTGGCGCCATCAATCCATCCCACTAGTAACAGTCGAAACATAACCATTTCTTCTTCTTCCCAAACAAAAAAACAGGACATATTTTTTTTTTCGTTTCAGTTTGAAAATTAATCCAAAGCATGGGACTCCATAAAATTATTGCGATCACCATAATTATTTCCTTTCTCAGTAATACTGAATCAACTTGTCTTCCATTTTCATGTGATACATCCAATCCAGATACCATAAAATTTCAATTCTGTAATTCTTCATTGCCCGTCGATCAAAGGGTAGATGATCTCATTTTACGCCTGAATTTGGATGAGAAAATATCACAATTGGGTAACAGTGCACCAGCAATTCCGCGGCTTAATATCCCTGCTTATGAGTGGTGGTCGGAGGCGTTACATGGCCTATCGATGGAAGGATTAGGGGTGAAATTTAATGGAAGTATTAAAGCTGCAACTCAGTTCCCTCAGATCATTCTTACTGCTTCTACTTTTGATGAACATCTCTGGTATCGCATTGCTCAGGTATAAATTGATTCTCTCTTTTTACACTCTACTACAGAATGCTTTATTGACTCTGTGGTTGATTTTATAGGCAACGTTTAATTGGACACACAAAATTAAGTAGAGAAGGGATAGAGGGTTTGTTTGTGTGCATTATTTTTAAGTTTTTGAATCCCCTTGACATAATTTTTTTTTTTTAATCTTTAGTTTGAGAGAATAGTTGTAAAAGTATCCCTGATGTAGAGTTGATCATTTGGTCCTTTCAGTATGTACCAAATCTGTCAAATCACTCATGTTAGGATCTTCTACATCTGAATATTCGTGTTCTGTCATCTAGCTTATGTTCTTTCTGTAGCATTCAGAACGAATGACTCTATGAAATCTCATTTATACTTCCACATTTTATGGTAAACTAAGAAGATCCAACAGATAATCCTATGGCAAATACAGAAATTTGAATGAACACATGAAATAGCTAGTATTATAAGATGTTGTACTCTGTGTAGGCAATTTCAAGAGAGGCAAGAGCAGTGTACAATGCAGGTGAACTAAAGGGAATGACATTTTGGGCACCAAATGTGAATATATTAAGGGATCCAAGATGGGGAAGAGCACAAGAAACAGCTGGGGAAGACCCGATGATGGTAGGAAAATACGCAGTGGCTTATGTAAGAGGACTTCAGGGGGATAGTTTTGAAGGTGGGAAGCTCAAAGATGGGCATCTTCAAGCTTCAGCTTGCTGCAAGCACTTTGCTGCTCAAGATTTGGATTACTGGAATGGTCACCATCGTTTCACCTTCGATGCTCAAGTCAGTAACTAACCTGTTATCACATGTTAAATTACGTTTATTATTCAATTTCACCTTTTGTATACCAAAAAGATTGATATTGTTATCTAATACTACAATGTGTCAAACAGGTTACACCACAGGATATGGCAGATTCATTTCAACCACCATTCAAGACTTGTGTGGAAGAAGGAAAAGCTACCAGTCTAATGTGTGCTTATAGTCGTCTCAATGGGGTCTCAAACTGCGCTAACTATGATCTCCTGACCGCAACTGCTCGCGGACAGTGGGGTTTCAACGGGTAAAATTTTGATGTAAATTAAGAAACAAATGTCTGATACAAAGTTATTACTCCTTATAAGAAGTGATTTCAGCAATCTTAAAACTAACTATTTGTCTATTTGCTGAAAAGTTACATTGTATCAGATTGTGATGCAATTCGCGTTATGCGTGATTCCCATGGATACACAGCTGAAGATGCAGTTGCAGCTTCTCTAAAAGCTGGTAAGTAGTACTATATTTAGTTTCTATGCTCTCACTTTTGTATAAACTCAATGATGTCTTTCCTGTTACTGAAAGACATCATTGACATAAAGTTCTATTTGTCTCAATTATCTGACCTTTTCCTTGTCACTTGCAATTTAGGTATGGATGTAAACTGCGGTTCATTCGTGGCAAACTACACAAGATTAGCATTGGAGAAGAAGAAATTACAAGAATCTGATATAGACAGAGCTCTTCGCAATATTTTCTCCATTAGAATGAGGTTAGGATTATTCAATGGTGATCCAAAACAGCTGGAATACGGAGACATTTCTCCTGCAGAGATTTGTAGTCAAGAGCATCAAGATCTATCCCTTGAAGCAGCAAAAAATGGCATTGTCCTTCTAAAGAATTCTGCCAAACTCCTTCCACTTTCTAAGATAAAAATGACATCCCTTGCTATAATAGGTCCAAAAGCAAACGATTCCGAATTACTTTTAGGTAACTATGCAGGCATTCCCTGCAAAAAAATTTCGTTACTCCAAGGATTTCAAGGCCTTGTGAAAAACATAGGCTACCATCCAGGCTGCAATTTTGTCAACTGTACTTCTGCTGCAATAGATGAAGCAGTAGATGTTGCTAAAAAGGCTCAGTATGTTGTTTTAATAATGGGATTAGACCAGCAAGTGGAGAGGGAGAACTGGGATCGCGTAGATTTAGGACTACCTGGACAACAAGAGATTCTTATTAACGCAGTAGCCGAGGCTGCTGTAGAATCTGTTATACTAGTGTTAGTTAGTGGAGGTCCTATTGATATTTCTTTTGCCAAGAACCACCCGAAAATCGGAGGCATCTTGTGGATTGGTTATCCTGGAGAAGGTGGAGCAGCTGCAGTAACACAGATTCTTTTTGGTGAACATAATCCAGGTTAACTTAACTACAACATCAATAATCTTTAGTACTTAATCCATTTTGACGAAAAACTTGCTTAATACGCTAATCACATTTAACCTTACAGGGGGCAGGTTACCAGTAACATGGTATCCTAAGGACTTCATAAAAGTACCAATGACAGACATGAACATGAGGCCTAATTCATCGAGTGGATATCCAGGTCGAACTTACAAATTCTACAAAGGGCAAAAAGTTTATGAATTTGGCTATGGTCTTAGCTACACAAATTATACATACGACATCGCGTCTGTCACTCATGACAAACTCTATTTCATTAACCAAACATCATCAGACAAGAGAAGAAAACACGGTTCACATATTCATAATATTGCAGTTTCGAAATTTGGATCAGAGGTTTGCAACAACGCGAAGATATCAGTTAAGGTTGTGGTGAGAAACAAGGGGAAAATAGGTGGTATACATCCTGTGTTGTTGTTTGTTAGGCATTCTAAAGTGAAGAATGATGAAGTTCCAAGAAAGCAGTTGATTGGATTCAAAAGTGTGCATTTAGGTGCAAGAGAAAAAAGTAAAATTAAATTTATTGTGAGCCCTTGTCAACACTTTAGCAGGGCTAATAAGCATGGTATATCAGTAATTGATGAAGGCAAATATTATCTTGTTGTGGGAGATAAGAAATATCCTGTTACTGTTTCTATATGAAACCTTTAAATCACATATAAAAATATAGTCCTTAATGATCAGATCACACTTGTGGTGTGCATTATAATCCTGTAAAGAGGATTCATCACCTTATTGAGCAGAATAAATATGTTAATTTCTTGATTTTTATCGTTGTTGATTAGCTGGGTAATTGAGAGGTACGAATGTGAAATGAATAGTTGTTTTCGTGATGAATTGACTTAACGGGTTGAGCCCAGACTGCCCAGCTCTTAAATGTGTCGATTTAGATTAATAGACTTGTTTTTCCTTTTTTTCATCCGCTTGATCAATCGATCCAATTTCTTATAGTTAAATGAACTATATTATTTTAGTAAAAGTAATTGAAAGCATATATTAAAATTATATAATCTTTAATTTCAGACTAGATGTTATTAATGTATCTTCAATTATTTGAATTTGGTGCTCTAAATTATCTAACATGATTTTGAATGTAAAATCAACTATAGTTCAATTGCCTAGTAGCTTTCACAAATTACAATTACTCGAGCTATATTACAATGTTAGGCGTACTTCATGATGGAGATTGGAGAGTGATTAAAGTATGGACTATTATATTTTTCGTTTTATGATTAATGGTCAAGTAAAAATGTTTTATATTGACTTCTTTTCAATGTTTTATTATTGTTATTGTTATTATTTTGAAGAAAATTTTTATGTGCCACGAGTGATCAACTTTTTTTTTTCGTTGAGATATATAATATACTTTTAGAAATTCCCTTTTAATAAGTGTTATTAAAAACCAAAGGCACAAACACAACATTCTAGGCAAAAGAGCAAAATGAAAAGTGCCAATGCCTGTTTTTGAAAATAAATTGCATGGAACTAATATAGAAAATAAAGTAATAATTATTAATATACATAGTGAAATTATAGATTTGTGTATATACATAAAATGTTTTTTTTTTGTTTAACATATTCATAAACAAGGCAATTATAAATGAAATGATTAAAGTTTGGGAATTCAGTTAATCTATAAAATTAATTTTATTTGCATATATACGATTTATTAAATTTCACATATATATATATATATATATATATATATATATTAGGCGTACAAATGCTACTTCACCATGGAGATGAACCATCAATATCGAAAATAACGTTCCTTATTTCACTTTTGCTTAAAAGAACTACAAACGATGATGCGATTTCAAAAGATGAATATGTTAGTACTTTTTCTGATTTCTACGTAAAGCTTTCAATTTAGTTGCTTTATATCAAATTTCCATATGAATAGATAACTTTTTGGTTACCTTATACATGTTAATGAATATAGGAAATAATTATACGAAAGCTTGATGAGATTGTTCACTCTGAAGTCGAATAAAACTCGAATAGTTATACCTAATTAATACATAAAAGAATATTAACGATTTTCATTTGTTAGAATAAGTATAAAAAAATATATAATTCATTTAGAATTTATTTAATTCTAATTTAAATTCATGATATTAATTATTTTATTTCATAAGAGTTCGATATAAACATTTTTTTTAGTCGACTCTCTTATTTTTTAATTTAGGAAAAAAGAATGCATAAAATAAAAAGACAAATGTTGACAGATATAAACAAAAAAAAAGTGAAAGTATTACTTATACTAAAAATATTATTAACCAATTAAAAATTCAATTTCAATTTTTAAATTTAGAATAAAATGATTTCGAAACCAAACATTCCTTATTTGATTGGACTATCGGAAGAGTGAATCAGTTTGTGTTTCTATTGAATGGTCAGATATTTGCCATCTTAGTGAAAATTTTTAAAATGAGTAATAATCCGTGGCGATAAATTGCTAGACAGATGTGACTATATAAGCCATTTCAAATTGAGGTCCATTCATTTAAAAAGAGAAATCCTCTTTCGCTTAATAAGTTTGAATACTCGTTTAAAATGAGAAATTTGATAAATTCAAAAGGTATCAATTTTATGAAATTTAAATTTAAAAGCTGCAAGTTAATAATGGTAAAGATGAAGGTTGAAGTTAAAGGTGGATCTAGAAAAGGATCTGTTTCAAGAGATGATAAACAATCCGTTCAACTAGCTGATTTTGACAAACTCTGTCGCAGAGATCATACTCCTCGTATGTATGTAGACGATATCAATGATTCGATGACAAGGGATAAAGTTGTCATCAGAAATTTGGATGATGCAATATTGTTTTCTTACATGTCACTGAAATTCGGAAGATTCAAGGGTAGAGTTAGAATTTTAGACATCAATGATTCGATGACAAGGGATAAAGTTGTCATCCGAAATTTGGATGATGCAAATGAAATTCGGAAGATTCATGGGTAGAGTTAGGATTTTAGGTAAGAATACTGATTTAAAAAAATGTGGTTGATATATTGAAATCACATCATATTAGAGTTAAATTGCGAATCCTTCACAATCTTTAATCGTTAAAACTTTTGAAACTTCCACGTATATTTTATTATCTTTTAACCTAAACGTTTTGAAACTTAAGATTGTTAAGGGAATGATTTAAAACACAAGATCGCTAAGAACACTTAACCTTTTGAAACTTTCACGAATATTTCACAATTTTATAACCTCAAAAAGCCTTAAACCTTTTCAAACTTGAGATTTCTAACAGAATGAATTAATGATTTAAAACTTAACAGATTGCTAAGAGAAATCATTTAAAGCTTAAGAGAAAAGATTAAGAGAGGTTTAAAGAAAGTTTTGTATATTATTTGGTGAATACTTTGCAATTTGTTGGATGATTTACAAATGAGAGGCTTCTGTTTATACTACTTTTTAGGGATCTAAATATAAATAATATTTACTTTATAAGTCCTTATATATTTACACTTTAGTTCATATTTTAGAATTTTTTTTAGAATGTAGAGTATTTTAAAGCATTTTGACAAATATCTAGTCTCTCTTGAGAATTCTTTACTAGTCTAGAAAATTTTAAGGCTTACTAAAATATTTTGAAGGTATTCTAGAGTTTTCTAAGAAAAGATCTAGGGAATCTAAAATATTCCACTAACCTCTTTATAACTTTAGGTCCCTCTTATTTCTATGCCAAATTTGAATGACAAAGTGGCGGGTCATGACACATGACTAATATATTGATATCTCATAAAACTAAGTTAGTTTATAAGAATTCAATTTGTTATTTTGTTCCAAGTTTTTGATAGGTCATGATGTTTGGAATAGAATGTCGAAGCGCTTAACACTTGTATTTGCAATCTATATGTTAATACTATCTTAATCTCATTGACGTATGTGATGTTCGTTATTTCGGTTAAGCTGTCTTATATTGATTATGTACAATTTTTGAGATTTAGTGTAGCTTGCTAGTCATTTCTTTAGAAGAATGTCCAAACAAATTAGCACACAAACTTCACAAATTTTGTTCACTAACCAATATATTAAATCAATTTTTTTTAAATGAACTGAATTTTTTCATTGACTAATTTTGCTACGTCTACTCCTATATATATAGTGATGTGACCTAACTCACCGTTGCTATGATCCACCCACAAAACATAGAAAGGTGGTCACTCAATGTTTTCCACTTCAAGCCTTTACTCTATTTACGGTTTGCAGCTTTAATAGTAGCAAAATTGACAAATTTCCTTGGGAAAGATGAGGCAAAAAGAATGGAAGTACACCAAAAACGTAATGCAACAGATGAGGTCATTATTCTCTTAACTAGAGCCCCAAATATAGAAAAATATTGAGGAAGCTTTACTTGATATGAATTCTGATTAATTAAATCTCATTGAATGAAATTTTTTTTACAAAAAAGTAGTAGATTTAATTTTCATATTTTTTTTAGAACAAGTAGAATATAGCAATATGAAGTAGACCTTGTCATTATTCTAGATAAAATAAAATAAAAGGAGCTCCACCATATCCTAGGTTTATTTGGCAAAAAAAGACTGAGATGGCCGGAAACCAAAATTAGGATAAAATTAATTCATCTTCTTAATATAAATACTCCCTCTGTTTCTATTTGCTTGTTCATATTTTTTCTTTTAGATGTCTCTATTTACTTGTCTATTTTAATAAATCAAGAAAGGACAAATTTTGTTTTCTTATTATACCCTCATTTAAACTTCTTCAAAATTTCTAAGTTTTAATTTATCCTTTTTGAAGCTATATTTAATAAAAAATTATAACTTCATTATGGTATGTCTGCCTTTTCTAAAGTGGACAATTAAATAGGGATGGAGTGAGTATTAAATATCTGAAATTAATTAGATGATGATCCATCTTTCTTCTCCTTCTTTTTCAACCGATAGTAAACAATAAGTCGTAATTGTTCTACGATTATACTCCTTTCATCTATTTTAATTTGTTATATTATGTTTTTCGAAAGTTAATTTGATTTATTTTTAAAGTTAAATTAGATACTAATTCAATATTTTAAATAAAGTATTTAAATATTCAAAAACTATATGAAAGGTACTATAAGTTACATTTTTTTTAAATATTGTGATAAAAATATATACATCTTAAAATATTAGTCAAAATTATTATAATTTAGCTCTAAAAATAAAAATCATGAAAACTAAAAATAAACTAGATAGTATTTATTGTGAAGCTTTGCCATCATAAGACATCAAGTGAACGAGTTGAATTGAATTTGAATAAGTCAAAATAAATTGAATTAATAAATAAACATATTATTCATCCATTCAAAAGATATTTATGTTTGAAATAAATTGAGTTGAACTAATAAATAACTTTGATAATGACCCAACTTACTTAATTTTTACTGAGTTTTATTTGTTGATTTTTTTTGTAAAGTAGTACCTTATAAAATTATTTTCTTCCTTTATCATGACTATATATAACATATCAAATAAAAAAAAAATTTAAAAAATACTTACGAATCCATTCAAAAATATATCAACCCATTTTTTGTTATAAATTGAAGTAAATTTTGATTGGCTTATTTTGTCACATTACTCCTATAGTGATGTGACCTAATTCACCGTTGCTATGATCCACTCACAAAACATAGAAAGGTGGTCACCGAATGTTTTCCACTTCAAGCCTTCACTCCATTTACTATTTGCAGCTTTACTAGCAAAAATGAGCGAGTTTCTCCGAAAAAAAATAACATATTTCTTTTAAATTTGAATAGTTTGATATAAAATAAAAACTTAAATAAGGAGCACTTTCTCCTAAATGGGTCTTATATCGCATAAATTTAAATTATTCAAATTTTCATATAAATATAAAATACGATAAAAAAATAATATTTAAAAATTAATTACTACAATAATCGATCTTTCTTCTTCTCTTTTTTTCAACAAATGATGACCAACCAGTCTTAACTGTTTTAGGACGGGCTATATTAGTTGTGAAGCTCCATCGTCAAATTTAGGTAACAGACTTCAGTAATAAATATCCTCAAAGTGAAATTCACCAATCATAAATGATTGGAAAAAAAATACCATAGGTGTATTCTACATATAGATTGCATTAAATAGGCATCACCGATCAAATCCATCATTGGCTAATTTAATTTGAATAAATTGTTACCTTTATATATTGTTACATTCAATTTTATTCATAGGCAAGAAAGTACATTTACATTTACATTATATATAAGTAAACTTGTTTTTAGAGAAGAAACACCAAAAAAAATGGAACAGCAAATAACTAATAAATTCACCGTCATGTTTATCTTCTTCATTTTAGTGCTTCTTTTTCTCCGTGCTGAATCAACTAAACCTCCATTTTCATGTGACTCTTCAAACCCAAATACAAGTTCATATCCCTTCTGCAACGCTGCGTTACCAATCCCACAAAGGGTAAACGACCTCGTTTCGCGTCTCACTGTAGATGAGAAAATCTTACAGCTCGTTAATGGAGCGCCGGAAATACCTCGACTCGGTATCTCCGCTTATGAATGGTGGTCGGAAGGGTTACACGGCATTTCTAGGCATGGAAAGGGTACGCTTTTTAATGGAACCATTAAGGCGGCAACTCAATTCCCTCAGATCATTCTTACTGCTTCTTCTTTTGATGAAAATCTCTGGTATCGTATAGCTCAGGTATGAGATTATTATCATGTTTGTTGAGAGATAAATTTTATTATTTTTCAATTTTAGGAGTATCGCCTGAATTCATCGTATATTGGCTAGTTTTGTATTGGTTTTCGATCTATATCAACCCTTTTCTTTTACTCCGACGCACTCTGATCGTCTTTACGCTATTCAAAATGTACTCCATTGGTTCCTTTTTAGTTGTCTATGTCCGTCTTTCATGCCTCTTCCTTTTAATTAAATATTAATATTATTAAATTGGAAATTTGACGTTCTTATTTAGTCGTCGATCTTAATTTAATATTTCTGTTTTTTCTTTTAACCACATTAATATCGCTCTATTGGAGTAAGAGTAAGGTGGAACAGAGTAATTAATTCTATGTTGATTTTTAAAATTCGCTAGTATTTTGGAATGTTATTTTTGGTAATGGACCAGACAAGGGAGTAATTATAGTTATAGATAACTTTAATGATCTTACAATTTGTATGACATGTATTAAAATCATATTTAGTTGAAGGTTATGGTTAAAAAATTATTGGACAGAAGAGGAATGTGTTTGTTGGATAGAAAGAAGAAAATCAGTACTAGTTTGTTGAACTTGTTGCTTTCTGTAGGCAATTGGAAGAGAGGCAAGAGCAGTGTACAATGCAGGTCAGCTAAAGGGAATAACATTATGGGCACCAAATATAAACATACTCAGGGACCCAAGGTGGGGAAGAGGCCAAGAGACACCAGGGGAAGACCCTATGATGGTGGGAAAATATGGAGTGGCTTATGTAAGAGGACTTCAAGGGGATAGTTTTGAAGGTGGGAAGCTTAAAGATGGGCATCTTCAAACATCTGCTTGTTGTAAGCACTTCATTGCTCAAGATATGGATAATTGGCATAACTTCAGTCGTTACACCTTCGATGCTCAGGTAAGTCTTAACTAACTCTGTTGCTGCAGTACATTGATTTTAGCTTTTCGCATTATCTTGTTGAATTTCCATTTTTGGAATGAGAAATACTTCTTTTGGTTCCCTGTGATATATATACCACGTCCAAGAAGGTTTGCATGTTGAGAGGATGTGTTGCATATCTAGAATAACTTTAAGTATGTATCTCCACAAATATAAACTTTTAGATAAATTAGACGATTCACAAGATTTAATTAAGTTATTAAATGAGGTTGTATTCACATACTTGAAGAGTAACATCTACAAGATTGTCAGCACTATTTCTGTTCTAATAAATGGAGCTATTCAGGTCTTGAAGCAAGATTTGGCAGATTCGTATGAACCGCCCTTCAAGGATTGCGTGGAACAAGGGAAAGCCAGCAGTGTAATGTGTGCTTACAATCTTGTTAATGGGATCCCAAATTGTGCCAACTTTGATCTTTTGACAACTACTGCCCGTGGAAAATGGGGTCTCCAAGGGTAATTTCCCAACAATAGAAGAGAATGTTGAATCATGTTTCATTTCATTCGTACGTGAAATCTAACAGCATATATATAAGACTAATAGTTGTGTGTAATATAAAGGTACATCGTATCAGATTGTGATGCAGTTGACAAAATGTATTCCGAGCAACATTATGCTAAAGAACCTGAAGATGCAGTAGCTGCTACCCTCAAAGCTGGTAACTGATTGTCTGTTTCAAACTTTCAATTGCTCTGCTGTTAAAATAGACAAAATTTTCCAAAAAAAACAATAAGTAGAAAAAACATTGTCTTGCTTGTTTGTGAAATCGAAGATTGAATGCCTCACATCAATTATGACTTGCTTAATTCTAAAGCGTGAACTGTGACACAACGCATGCTGTAACAGAAAAAAGTTGATTACTTTATAACCCATTCTCTAGCTTGCGTGTTTTGTAAAATGCAGGACCATTGACATGCCCATGACTTGGTCCATTCTGTCCTGAAGCTGGATGATCTGTGCATTTCTATTATTAGCATGCTTTCTGGTCCTTCTAATAAATTCTGTTGATTACTAAAGCATCTGCTATTATGATTTGTGAATTAAATTCAGTACTTCCTGTTGTCCAATGTGAATGTAGGAAGATGAGAAGTAACATGCATGACTTTTCTTGGTAGAGATGAAATTTGTTCCAGACGGGTCCTTGATTGAATGTAGTCAACTTCTACTTGTAAGAAAAAATATTATAAAAGAGAACATTTATTATGCATATAATGAAACAATATGTCAAAACAATGTGTGACAACTAGAAATTCCTTTCAAATCTAAGAAAACTTTGTTGATGAAACTAAATGCGTCTTTGTTCTTGGCAATGTAATTTCAGGCATGGATGTGAATTGTGGTTCCCACTTGAAGACATACACAAGATCAGCTTTAGAGAAGCAGAAAGTAAAAGAATCTGACATAGACAGAGCTCTTCACAATCTCTTCTCCGTTAGAATGAGGCTAGGGCTGTTCAACGGTGACCCAAGTAAATTGGAATATGGAGACATTTCTGCAGCAGAGGTTTGTAGTGAAGAGCACCGGGCACTAGCTGTCGAAGCAGCAAGAAGTGGCAGTGTCCTTCTAAAAAATTCCAACAGGCTCCTTCCACTTTCAAAGATGAAAACAACATCCCTTGCTGTAATAGGTCCCAAAGCAAATGATTCTGAAGTACTTCTAGGTAACTATGAAGGCTTTTCTTGCAAGAATGTTACATTATTCCAAGGGCTTCAGGGATATGTTGCAAACACAATGTACCATCCGGGCTGCGATTTCATCAACTGTACTTCTCCTGCAATAGATGAAGCGGTTAATATAGCAAAAAAAGCAGACCATGTTGTTCTAGTAATGGGATTAGACCAGACTCTTGAAAGAGAGAAGTTTGATAGGACAGAATTGGGGCTACCTGGTATGCAAGAGAAACTCATTACATCAATCGCCGAAGCTGCCTCAAAACCTGTTATACTGGTTTTGATGTCTGGAGGTCCAGTTGATGTAACTTTTGCAAAGGACAACCCAAAAATAGGAGGCATTTTGTGGGTTGGTTATCCTGGTGAGGGTGGAGCCGCTGCATTAGCACAGATACTTTTCGGTGAACACAATCCAGGTGAAGTTCATTTTTTAACAATCCTTGATAGTTACTCTATTTCCTCAAATGATATTTAATTGTTATCTATTGCTGGAACACTTGCTAAACATGCAAGACTACATTATTTTGCAGGGGGCAGATCACCAGTCACTTGGTACCCCAAGGAGTTCAACAATGTAGCAATGAACGACATGAGGATGCGACCTGAATCATCCAGTGGATATCCAGGGCGAACTTACAGATTCTACAATGGGCCAAAAGTTTTCGAATTTGGCTATGGTCTCAGCTACACTAATTACTCTTACACATTTGCCTCTGTCAGCAAAAACCAACTGCTTTTCAAGAACCCAAAGATCAACAAGGCAACTGAAAAAGGTTCTGTTCTGAACATTGCTGTATCAGACGTTGGACCAGAAGTATGTAACAGCGCGATGATAACAGTTAAAGTTGCGGTGAAAAACCAGGGAGAAATGGCTGGTAAGCACCCCGTGTTGTTGTTTCTGAAGCACTCTAGCACAGTGGATGAGGTTCCAAAAAAGACATTGATAGGATTCAAGAGTGTGAATTTGGAAGCAGGGGCAAATACACAAGTTACATTTGATGTGAAGCCTTGTGAGCACTTCACCAGGGCTAATCGAGATGGTACATTAGTTATCGATGAAGGGAAACATTTCCTTCTTGTGGGAGATCAGGAGTATCCTGTTCCTGTATCTCTATGATCTCCCAGATCTAAGGTTTTTAGTTAGTATTAAGATAATAGCAAGTAAAATTTAATTATGGAAGGTTACTAGTTAAATCTGCTAATATTTGCAGAAAGAAACTAGTTCTACTCTAGGTTTATGACAAATAATAATTTAAAATATGACAAGTGAATTGATGAATAATTTGTTTTCATTTTATCAATAAATATCATGTCTTAAGTATCATCCTTTTGCATAAATTCTACTTTAATTTTGAATAGTTTAAAATATTATTAGTCCCTATCCTTTCTACTGATGAATATGATTAGTCCCACAATTAATTATGTTAGAATGCTCATGGATTGTCATTGTCCTACTCACTCGTGTAGCTTACCTCCACCAACTGCATAAAATTATTCTTTAAACTTACTCTATATATATTTTTCTAAGTTTTAGGTTGCTGATTGTACATTAGATATTTGCATTTCGTAATATCATTTAAGGGATAAAACGTTCTCTAACAAGATGAGTACTTTTTTCATATATCAAGGATTATTCCTGTTAAAGGGTATATATTTATGACCAAAACAATCCAACCACCATATATTAAGGATCATTTTGGTAATCTTTTCTAAAACGTGACAACCAAAACTTTTCTACGCAAGAACGCATAAAATGAGCTCCATTAATTAGTATGATCTTAATCAATATGACCACAAAAAGTGTTTAAAGTTAGAAATTCTTCAATACTTTAACAACGAATTAACTGAATCTCCGAATATTGTGATTAAAGTTAATTGGGAATAGAGCACGATATGTCCTTCTATTTTGCAATTTAGAGCAATATATCTATATTATATTACAAAAATAGCTTACATATACTTCTATAAATGGTTCAAATATATCCTTATTATTACACTCTTATACGCCAATAAGTTTCTTAAAACATGAGTATTTACTATTGTCTCGAATGATAATATATATTACTTTATTATGCATATTGATTGAACTTTTTATCTTTTGTTAAAAGATCATATGACAAATAAAACTATTAACTACTCTTTATTCTTATGATTATTTAGTTACATTTAGTAAAATAAAATTTGATACGACGAAAAAGGAAGAATAATAAGAACAAGTTGTTAGTTTTTTAGTTGAAGCTTAATTTTCGATACAACTGGAGTAGGTAAAACAAAACGGGGAAATTTTTTATTCTATTTTTTTTTTGGTGGAAAAAACGGGGAAATTGAAAAGGATAAAAATAGGAGAATATATATATATAATAAAAAATAAATGGCGTAGATTAAAATAACAAGAAAAAAAAGATTTATAATATTTAATATGAGAAATAAGTACGAAACTTATTAGTAAGACTCGTCGGGTTACCAGATTATTTATTTTATAGTTAATGAGAAGTTGCTATATGACTAATCAAATCTAAATACAAAGTACAACCTAACAAAGCAAAAAGTATTAATACGAAAGTTTCTTCCTACTCTCGTTTTATAATAAATGATGTTTTATCTTGGTGCAATTTTTCTTAAATAAAAAGTAATTTTTTATTGATTTTTCCTTAATAAGATATTAAATAATTTCTTGAAATTTTTTTTGTTTAGATAAAAGTAAAATTAAAAGAGAAAAATCAATATAATGAGATGGACCAAATGATCCCTCCATGTACCTCAATTGATCAAAATTTCAAAAACACATAATAATTTATATTCAGCTAATTATTTTAAAAAAATATTATTAATATTAAACACCAACCTATGCTTAACCAAGTTTCTGAAAAGTACTTATAGAAATAAACTACTTACTTCGTTTGCTTCTGAATAGTAATAGCTTATGCAATTACTATCGATGCATAATACATATATTAGACCTTAAACTTGGCTTCAAATTTTAATTTTAACCTTCAATTTTAATAAGGAAAAATAACTTAAATACACAACTATAATTTTTATATTCTCTAATTTTCCCTACTTTATTACACTATGGGATTCCTTAAATTTTTACTTTTAATAATGCACAAACAGGCACTTTAACTATCCATGAGTCCTACATGGCATATGACACCATGTAGGACAAAAATGACATGTAAGATATTTGTGTCTATTTGTTCAACTTTATACAAGTTTAAGTGTCTACTTGTGCACACCCAAAGTTGAAGGACATAAATGTGATTCGAACCCAAATTAAAGGGCACAGTTATATATTATGCCTAATTTCAAAGTGCTTTTACTCTTTAATTTTTAAGACAAGTAAAATAAAGATTTATGCTAATTTTTTATATACACATCAAAAATTAATTTAAACATTTAATTTAAGTATATCAATCAAATATTCTATGGAAAAGTTACTCATTAGTATCGGCTAACTCTGATTTGATAATGGATCAAAATTAAAATACCACGAAGAAATAACTTAATGACTTGTATACATGAAAATTTTACTTGATTTGCAGGATATAAAAGTTTAGCTCAAAATTAATATAAAGTAAAATTTTTATTTTCTATACTCGAATTAAATTGCACCAAAAATCATCCTCATTAGATAATAAAACTTATTTCAAAATGCTCTAGGCTTTAAATAGACATATACTTTTAAAACTAAATGGATAAATTCAATATTGTATATCCAAAACTAGTAACTTTAGTAAAATATTCTTTTACTATCAAAAAAGATTAAATTTCTTTTTTTTCTTCTTATAAATAAGTTCACCTCTCTTTGTACCACTCCAAACTCCAACTTCTATTTTCCCCCATTTTTCACTCCACAATGAAACTTCACATCTCAACTCTCATTACTACTATTCTCATATCTCTATCATTAGTTTCGATTGTTCAATCAACTCAGCCACCTTTCTCTTGCGATTCGTCGAATCCGCAAACCAAATCGTTAAAATTTTGCCAAACAGGACTTCCAATTAGTGTACGTGTACTAGACCTTGTTTCTCGACTCACACTCGATGAGAAAATATCTCAACTAGTTAACTCAGCTCCTGCAATACCCAGACTCGGTATTCCGGCGTATGAGTGGTGGTCGGAATCATTGCACGGCGTTGGTTCTGCCGGAAAAGGTATTTTCTTCAATGGGAGTATTGCCGGAGCCACCAGTTTTCCCCAAGTTATTCTCACTGCTGCTACTTTTGATGAAAATCTATGGTACCGCATTGGTCAGGTTCGTAACCAATTTAAAAATCTGTTTTGTTTAATTTTTCATTTAGAATAATGAATAAGTAGCCCTTCGACTTATGTTCTAAATTTTATAGACACACTTATACTATACTAAGATTTTATTATTTCTGAATTTATTTTATAAGTAATTTTCTACTTATAGTAAATTGAAAAGAGGTAGAAAATTATTTATAAAATAAATTTAACGGGTGATATGATTTTAGTATAGTATAAGTGTGTTTCTGAAATTTTGGACAGAAATACTTGTGTATTTTCCTTTTTTTTTTACTTTTATGCATTTTGAATCTTTTTTCCGCCGCGATTTATTAACTTCTAGACTTTGCTAGCGAGGATTTGATTTTTTTACCTTATAAACTTTTTCTCCATTTCCATGTTAAAAGGGAGGATTGATTTTGAAGGCACTAATAAAATTTTATCAACTTAAAAAAAAATAAAATATATATATATATATAATTAACTTTGTGATTTAGAAGCAATATGCCCTGTCACTTAACATATATGCATTTTTAAAAAAATTGTAAAGTAAAGTTGAAATGTAATTTACTCACTTATATTTTTATTTTTACCATATCTAAAATATTATTTTTTTTCTTATGCAATTTATGAATGGTCAAGAGATTTCATTTTCTAGATAAATTAACGAGACATTAGTATGTTAGTAACTTTGAAATATAAAGTACACATTAGGTATGTAGGTTAAAAAATAGTACTCTTTCATTTTGATTGTCGGTGGATGTATGGATATTTATTGTGTCTCAAAATTCAATTATTGATAGTCCATCTTTTTATTTTATTTTATTGTATTAATGATTCATGTAACTTGTTATAATGAGTGTAGTGTAAAAAAATGTGAATTTTTATTGCTAATAATTTTTTAAGAATGAACTAGGTGATTGGAGTAGAGGCAAGGGGAGTATACAATGCAGGTCAAGCAATAGGTATGACATTTTGGGCACCAAATATAAATATATTTAGGGATCCAAGATGGGGAAGAGGTCAAGAGACACCAGGGGAGGACCCAATAATGACTGGCAAATATGCAATTAGGTATGTTAGAGGTGTACAAGGTGACAGTTTTAATGGTGGACAGCTTAAAAAAGGTCACCTTCAAGCTTCTGCTTGCTGCAAACATTTCACTGCTTATGATTTGGATCAATGGAAAAACTTGGATCGATTTAGCTTCAACGCCGTTGTAAGTTAATTCTTTCTTTTTTCTCTCTCTTTATAATCATGATGTTTGAATCAGTTTGTGACGTATTGTTATTTCTACGCATATAAAGTATTTTATATATTCACTTATTGTTTAGTATCTACTTTATGTCTTTCATTAACTCAGATTTACGCATCTTTAGGCTGAAAGTGTTTATCTATTTTTTTTTCCGTCCAACAATAGTTGTTCACTTATAACTTAGCACATCCTTTAAGAAAATATAAATAAAAGGTTGATTTTACTATACCACCTTTTAAATGTAATAAATATAATATCTTAAAAAATGTAATTAAAAAATGAATATAATTGATAATAAGGTAAATTAGGAAGTTTAAAATTATTCATAAATTCCATTAGGACATATATATATATATGTCCTTTAACTTGACCTCGTTTCACATTTATACCCTCAAACTTTGAGTGTGCACAAATAAACACTTGTACTTGTGTAAAGTTGAATAAGTAGACAAATTAGTCCAATGTGACACATTACACATAGGACACAAATTATCACGAGGATGTCATATAGGACGTGTGTGTTCATTTGTTTAATTTTATACAATTTTAAGTGTCTACTTGTGCATATTCAAAGTTAAAAGGACATAAATATAAAATGATGCAAAGTTAAAGAATATATTTATGTATTATTTCATTTCATAAAGTGGACAAGTATGTAAACAAATATTGTTGGACGAATCAAGTTTTTTTCTTTGAAAGAGAGTACTTCTTTTATCTCATTTTGATATCCTTTTCTTTTTTCGTCTATCTCAAAGAAATGTCACGTTACTAAATTTTTTTTACTTTAATGAAAATGAAACCATATATATATATATCTCGTGATTGTTTTAAATTATGAATTTAAATCTTTTTCTTTAAATATCATATCAAGTCAAATAATGTTAAAAACGAGGCATGGACTAATATTTTGCATTTCTGTAGCCTTTTTATTTATATGACCAATGAGTAATCAGTATTCAACGATTCTTCACCACTTTCGAAGTTTAGAAGACTTCATTGTCGATAGGTTATGTACTTTTCCTATCATGGAAACAACAGTCACGGGATTTAATTTTCTGAATTATTATTAGGGCAACAACCTTATCTGTCAGATCTTTTTAAAAAGAAATGTATATTTTAATGCTTAAAATTTTCAGGGAATAATTCTTAAAATTTTAGTATGGAAAAATAATGTTTTTTAATGTTTATTATGACATTGTCGGTGGGATGTCAAAATAAAAATAGAAATTGAAAATATAATTTGTCTTGCCAATATTTTGATGGACTAATTTCAAAAGACTGGATTTGTATTAATTATACCTGGCCCCTTTAATTTTTGTTTTTTCTTTTTTAAAATTACCATATTTTATTGCTAGTCGAATATTAGGTAAAAGTCTCAAAGTCAAATTGTTCATTTTCTATTTGTTCTTGCACAATAAGTGGAGTGGATTAGGGACCAGGGAGGTCGTTTTAGTGTATTAGAAATAATTCTACTTTCGATAGACAAAAAATTAAATTATATAAACTTTATTATAATTATACTGAATATATAATTATTGACGAAAAGTCGTATTTGGACCAAAATAAAAAAGTGGGCGTGGCCATGTCCACTATTGAATGTAAAAGATAACACAAGTCTTTGTCTTCTTTTTAGGATTCACACTTTTTCTCAATAGATTGAGAAAATTGGAGTATTTAATCTTCAACTTTTAGTGGAAAAAATGAAGCATGAGAATGATGCTTTTTTACACTGTACTTTTATTCTTTTTGTCACATTACTTCAAGATTTAAGGAATCTACAAAAAAAAATAAAAAATTATGGAAGTAATTTTGTACTAGTATAAAGTTTAGTATATTTCAGTTTCACTTTTTTCCCTTTTGCAATCATGACCTCTGATTTTTCTTATAATTACTTAGGTAACCCCTCAAGATATGGCAGATACATTTCAGCCCCCTTTCCAAGATTGTATACAGAAAGCACAAGCCAGTGGAATTATGTGCTCTTACAACAGTGTTAATGGCATCCCAAGTTGTGCTAATTATAATCTTTTAACTAAAACAGCTCGTCAACAATGGGGTTTTCATGGGTAATTCTACTATTTAACGCACTATACTCTTATAATTAATCGATCTTTAACTTATATACACTAAGCAGTCTTTTTTTAATATATAGAAGTTAAACTCGTTTAAATATTATAGGTACATTACGTCCGATTGTGACGCAGTTCAAGTCATGCATGATAACCACAGGTATGGAAATACACCAGAAGATTCAACAGCATTTGCACTTAAAGCTGGTATGCTTGTACCCTTAAACCTTTGTTTTTTTTACTTCTTTATTTATTGATGTAACTAAATTATGCTATGATAATAATCAATGTCACCAAAAAAAATAAAAACGTTTAAGTGGAAACAATCCATGTGCTCTCTAAGCTAGATTGGGCCTACAATTATCTTAACCCAATCTATTGAATTTATTTGGGCCCAGGCCCCATGGTTTTGGTTTTGTGGGCTGAAATGGAGCAAATAAAAGTCCAAAATGAAAGCAGCAGGGGACTTCTACAATTTAAATCTATTTGTCTTCCTTTCCTTTTTAGTCTCTTTCAAAAAAAATATTTTCTTTTCTTGTTTGGAAACTTTTAAAATTTTAAACTTTTCTCCATGACTTGTTTATGACCACAAGATTAAAGGACATGTTAGGTAAATTTGATCAGAAGTTTAAAAGTCTACTTCGTTTTTGCAATATGAACTAACCTTGCAACTGGCAGAGCCATATGTGTGGGGTGTCGATTCACACCCCCTTTGTCAAAAAATTATACTGAGTAGCTAGGTAAAAATAATTTTTTATGTTTATCTATTACATGTTGACACACCTTGTGTGTGATTTTACTTCTATATAATTTGACGTCTCTTAGTCAATATTTTGGCTCCGCCACTATACTGTAATGGACTAACCATGTTGTTTCAAAATGTGATGGGAATTGAAATTTGACAGGCATGGATATAGACTGTGGGGATTACTTGAAGAAATACACAAAATCAGCAGTAATGAAGAAAAAAGTATCACAAGTTCATATAGACAGGGCTCTTCACAATCTTTTTTCCATAAGAATGAGGTTAGGATTATTCAATGGGGATCCCAGAAAACAGCTCTATGGAAACATTAGTCCTAGCCAGGTTTGTGCTCCACAACACCAACAACTAGCCCTTGAAGCTGCAAGAAATGGCATTGTCTTGCTCAAGAATACCGGCAAGTTGCTGCCTCTTTCCAAGGCGAAAACCAACTCCCTTGCTGTCATTGGTCATAATGCCAACAATGCTTATATTCTTCGTGGGAACTATGACGGTCCTCCTTGCAAATACATCGAAATACTCAAGGCGTTGGTTGGTTATGCAAAGTCAGTTCAGTACCAACAGGGTTGCAATGCGGCTAACTGCACGTTTGCTAACATTGATCAAGCTGTCAACATTGCAAGAAATGCAGATTATGTTGTTTTAGTCATGGGGTTGGATCAAACTCAAGAGAGGGAACAATTTGATCGCGATGACTTAGTGCTCCCGGGGCAGCAAGAAAATCTTATCAATAGTGTTGCTAAAGCTGCAAAGAAGCCTGTTATATTGGTGATTCTCTCAGGAGGTCCAGTTGATATTTCTTTCGCGAAATATAACCCTAAAATAGGAAGCATTTTGTGGGCTGGCTATCCTGGTGAAGCTGGAGGAATTGCTTTAGCTGAAATCATATTTGGTGAACATAATCCTGGTAAGACTTGATCACTTCGTTACGATTTTTCCCCCTTCCTCAAACATGCTTGATTTTGACAACGACAACGTTTTTCTTAATGTCAGGGGGTAAATTACCTGTTACTTGGTATCCTCAAGCCTTTGTCAAAATACCAATGACAGATATGAGGATGAGACCTGATCCTAAAACTGGTTACCCTGGAAGAACATATCGATTCTACAAAGGTCCCAAAGTTTACGAGTTTGGATATGGTCTTAGCTACACTACTTACTCCTATGGATTCCACTCTGCCACTCCAAACACAATCCAGTTAAATCAATTATTATCTGTAAAGACAGTTGAAAATTCAGACTCAATCCGTTACACGTCTGTGGATGAAATAGGAAGTGACAACTGTGAGAAGGCGAAATTCTCAGCTCATGTTAGTGTGGAAAACTCAGGGGAAATGGATGGTAAGCATCCAGTACTACTTTTTGTGAAACAGGACAAAGCGCGAAATGGAAGTCCTATCAAACAGTTAGTTGGATTCCAAAGTGTAAGCTTGAAGGCAGGGGAAAATTCACAACTTGTGTTTGAGATCAGTCCTTGTGAACATCTTAGCAGTGCTAATGAAGATGGATTAATGATGATAGAAGAAGGATCGCGTTACCTTGTCGTTGGAGATGCTGAGCATCCTATTAACATCATGATATGAAACCAAAAAAAAAATGGTTACAAAAAGTTATTGTTACTATTTTGAATTTCAAAAATCCTCTCTAAATACCTATAAGAGTGGCAATGTTGCAGCAGCAACAGTTAAAGTATAGATATTAAGATGAATTTGAGCTTTTATCTCTTTGTCTTGCTAGATATCTATTATATTTTCTCTTCTTTTTTTTCAAGAACTCGAAAAGTTTTATAAGAAATTCAAGTACTACTAGCATTAAGATGTTAAGGATGCTCACTAGTGTATCTCATTATGAATTATAGAACAAAGACGTTAACATAGACGGGGAGTCTTGAATATGTCACAGGTTCAAGTCGTGGAATCAGTCATTAATATCTGCTACCTTATCCACGTATCACCCCTTTCGAGTACAACACATTCCCTCAAACTGACCTTTTTATATTTTTACTAAGCTAGGTTGTTACAGAATCCATAATTAGCTATAAAATACGAAGTTTTAAAAAATTGATTGTGCCTTAATATATGACATTGTACAAATAACGTGCAAGCCTTAAAAGGGAAAAAATTTACATTGAATAAGAAATATTCTTCGATCACTTTACTTGATGGAATTTTGTATATATTTTTTATATATAGAAAGAGGCTATATATAATTAATTAGTCATCCAAAGGAACTAGTGCAAAATTCTTTTAAGTGGAAAAACAAGCACCAAACTTTTCCATTTATTTCATTTTATTACCACTAATATATTTTGTAGCACTTCATGAATAGGACCAATTTAAATGGTCTATTTAAGATTCATCTAACAATATATTTTTAAATTCAAAGTCTAAAAGGTGAAAAATATTAATAAAAAATTTAAAACGGTATATATAATACTTTTTTAATTAAACTGGCAAAATCGCTGCTATAGCAAGGATTTGTAAAATTTCTTTTTTTTAAAAAAATCATATTTTTTTAAACAAATCGCTGCCAAGGCAGCGATTTTCAAAATTATATATTTTTTTAATAAATCGCGGCAAAGACAGCGTTTTACATAAAAAATTTATTTTTTTTATTTTTTTGCTTTTTTAAAAAAAAAAAATCAAATCGCTGCAAAGGCGATTTTGAATTAATTTTTTTTTTAAAATCAAATAAAAAAATAAGCATCATATATGTGTTGTAAAAAAATAATCATATTTTTAATTCAAAATCGCAGCGATTTGATTTTAATTTTAATTTTAATTTTTTTAAATCAAATAAAAAAATAAGCATCATACCTGTTTTGTAAATAAAATAAAAATCATATTTTTAATTCAAAATCGCTGTCTTGGCAGCGATTTGATTTTAATTTTTTTTAAAAAAAATCAAAAAAAAATAATAAAAAGATAATTTTAAAAAAAAGGAAATTTTACAAATCGCTGTTATAGCTTTTTCCTGCGGATTTGTCGTTTTGGTTAAAAAAAATTCATATACCATTATGGAATTTTTGTTAACATTTTTTGTCCTTTAGACTTCGAACTCATATATCTTTATGGTCCATTTAAGATTCACCCAACTATATATATATAAATATCTTCCTAAATCATAAATATGTATTAAAATATTCGACTGTAAACTCAATAGTTGTCATATTAATTTAAGTTTATTTTAAAAATTTATGAATTTTAAATTTTGGATCTTCTTTGAAGGTATAAAATTGTAGATATCTATTTCTAATTAGTAAAGTAAATTGCAAGAAAATGAAAATGAAAAAGTCAAACGCTTTTTTCTCTAGGATTCATCGTGGACTTTAATTATTTTAGTTAAAAGCTAATGGTTAAGGAGAAGATTCTCAAGAATCTCAACCAGTATAATTTTTAATTAATTATATGATAATAATGTAGCAAACTACCCATGCGTTGATCTATGACTACCAAAAATAATTTTTTTTAAAATGCAGCAAGAATTGAGTCATGCTATTTGCAAAAATAAGTATTGAAGAATCTTTTGATTCTCGACAATTATTCTTCCTACAAATTACTACTATATACTATTTATTTTTTGTTATTAGGGTAAGGTTGAAGAAACAGTTGTAACTCAATAGCCACGAAATGATCATTTTAGGGTATTCATTTAGTTGACGGATGCTTTTATTATCCTGATAATAATTGTATATATAAAAACGATGTATATAACTTAGGTAACTACGTATTTTAAAGCTCAAACATATAAATTCTGATTATTTTTAGTTATAAGTTATAGTAGGTTATTTTGTTGCTTATAAATCCATACTACATCGATATTCAATCAATCTGATGATGTAAAAGCTATTTATTTCGTTGATTTAACGTATAAAAGTTAAACTTGTTATTTATTTAAATTCTTAAAATTAAGATCATCTTTAGATACATTTTGCATGATATATATATATATATATATATATATATATATATATATATTAACACCCGTATAGAAACTTCCCTTATTATCCACCAACTGTATCCAGCTACATATAATATTATGGAATTCAATGTCAATTCTATTTAAATAAAATGTCAAATGTATATTAAACAAAATTTGGAAGTGGAATCTGGTTGTTTATGGGATTTTCAACAGTATAAAGAGAAATATTCTCCATGAATTTATATATATGATAAATAATTGACACTTTATATATGCTTTTCATGATCGAAGTCGAAGTGACAAAGTGTTAATATATATATATATATATATATATATATATA
>NC_028640.1:70493195-70511547 GCF_001406875.1 Solanum pennellii | reverse complement strand
ATATATATATATATATATATATATATATATATATATATATATATATAGATAGATAGATAGATATAAATTTTCTTAGTACAATTCTCACTATATAAAAAATGAGTTTTGCGGTAATTAATTAGCAATTACTGTTAAATATGTATTTTTAGCGACAATTAACACTCTTTATATATGTCCTAAAGGCTTTAGCGACATTGGATCTGATGACACTTAACTAATGCTAATTAAACACTCTTTATTGATGTGTCTATTTATTGCCGCTAAAAGTAAGAGAAAGCTTAGAGTCATTTTATAAGTGAATAAAATGATTATTTATAAGCAACAACTGGAATATATGAACCAAAGTATGTCATCCAATAAAAATGTTTTCCTCAGAAGTGTGTTATCTCTAAAATCTCATATGTGATTTTGCAAAATTTTGTATATAATCATCGTTTTTAATCGGTGATTATATTTTTTTCAATCTAGTTAAATGTCTTTATAAAGTTATGCAACCTCGTATTTATAGCTATAGGAAGTGTTCGATTCACGTAAGTTGTAAAACTATCACAAATATTATGTGACAAAATTATACTTATGTGATTAACCAAAACATATCATTTTAAATATTTAACGAATTTTGTTAATTCTCGAATTTAACTATGATTGTCACAACATTTGAACATGTGACATCATTCTTTTAGTTTTAAACTTGACTAGGATGCCAAGTCATCTTGACAGGTGGCATAAGTTCGGCCCTCAAAATAAAATGAATCTTGAATTGAGTTTAATAAAATAAACTTGTTTAATTGTATAGTTTAAATAAATTATTTAATTCATATAATTGTAAATTTAATCTAAATTTTATATAAATTTGACAGAATGAAATTATTTGCCTATATTATTATTATATTATAATTATTTTTTTGAAAAAAGAAGAAGACAATTGTCTTAATTTTGTGAACGTATAAAAGTCTTAATTTGAATATATTGCTTTTGATAAATAAAAGAATATGTGAGTATACAATCTTGACGAGCACTCGTATATATAAATGAATTGTTTTGAATTAATGTCTTGACCAATTTTACTGTACTTATTTATTATATTGATGCATTAAACATTTTTTTTCCAAGAAATAAACCAGAATTGGTGAGTTTAATTTTTTTTTTTCATGGCAAGGAATAAATTTACTAAAACTAGAGATTATTATGATTTATCTCTAATATATACATTGTATCTAGGCAATCATATTCAAAAGAGAGAACTACATAATTAGGTTAGGATAATGCACCATCCACATTTTTAAAAAATCTTTTCATACGTCCGAAATTTAAATTTAAGGTTCAATTATAGACATTTTTTAAAGTTTTTAAAAGTAGAGAATATTTAATTTTTTTAAAAAAAGTACTTATTTTAGAAAATATTAGTTTGTTTGGTCAAATTTTTAAGGAAAAGAACAAGTATTTTTGAGTAGTCCAAGAAAGTTTTTTTTTTCTAAAAAAAATAAAAAATAAAACTCAAAAGCACAAATTACTGCAAATTATTATAAATTGTCTTTAAAATTAATTAGCTAAACATGAATTGTTATTATTTTGAAGTATCTTTTTAGAATATGTTTATGATAAAAAAGTACTTTTTGAAATAAATATTTTTGGAAGCTTAATCAAATAAGCAAATTATATTATTTCCACTATTCCTAAGTTGTCATAAGGCGAAAGAGAAAAAGGTATGTTCATAAAATATCGATTGGTGAGTTGAATATATATCTTATACTGTATATTATAGTAATTGTTTACCCTAAGACCTTATTTCATATGAACAGTAATTTAAAATTATAATTTGAAATATTAAAGTTAAAATTATAACTTTATATTGCATGTTCAAACGCTTATTAGGATTTATAACAGTGAAAAAATTTATTGCTCAAATAAAACACCAACAATACAATATTAACAAAGTAGTCATGGGTTGTGACTAGAATTCGTTGTAGTGAATAAATCCTTTTTATGTATACTAAGTTTAGTTTACAACATAACATGTAAGTATTACTCTAAAGTTTTATAAAGTAAGAAATTTTAAAGAAGTAGCTTAAAAAAAATAAGTTCTTATATTATTTATTTTCTGTTATTTAACGTGAAATTCGTCTAAAATGTCATATGTACCTTCACTTTAGAAGCTTGTTAACCTAGAAGTCAGTCAATCTTGATTAACCTACCTCATCAATCCATTTTATGCTAGGGACATTATGTACGCCTTCCTTTATGGATTTAGCGCCGTCACTAAGAGCCCGTTTGGATTGACTTAAAAAGTAGCTTTTAAGTAAAAATAAAAAGTCAAACTTAAATGACTTTTAAGTAAAAAAAAAAAGTACGGGATGCCTACTCTTGGTTTCTAAGTTATTTTTAAACTTGTCAAACATTTCCTAACATATTTTAAGTCATTTTTGACTTATTTTAAGTTGTTTCTATTGTTAAATAATGACAAAAGTCCCACATCGGGGATTAATGAGATGGGTGGACTCCTTATAAAGTTTGAGCAATCTTCTTCTCTTTGAGTTAGCTTTTGGGCCGTAAGTTAGACTTAAAACCTAATTTCACATCTATATTTATCAAACACCCGAAAGTCAAAAACTGACTTAAAAATAGATGCGCAAGGCGGCTCAGCACAATTATATTTTACTTATTTTATTTTATATGTTTTAATTTGATTCGACATGAAATTTTAGGTATACCAAAAAATTAATATAATTGTGTGAAATTAAAAATGTATATAACATACAAAAAAAATATATTTTATGAATGACGTAATATTTATTTAGAAAATTTTAAATTTTGTGAGCAGATTTTATATATATATATAATGCTCCTAATAATATTAGTGAATTTGGGGCCTTAGAAATCTTGGGGCTTAAAGCAAGTGCTTTAGGCTTCAGCCGGCCCAACCTATCAGCGTAATGAGGGAATACAACAATATATAATTGTCATAATTAAAATCGTATAATATTATTCACTTTTTTCTTTATTTTAATGTAAAATTTGTCTAAAATATTATGTGCATCTTATTTTTAAAAAAATTGCAAGTCAAAAAGCTTGTCAATTTTGTTTGCACTACAAATAATAGATTATACCTAAGACGCAAAAAAAAAAAAAATGAACTCCAGATTATATGTATGAAAATATATAAAATTAGATCAACATACCTTATTTACAGCATTTGAACATTAAATATTTAAGTCAAACTAAATTTTCCTTATGCACAAACGATATGAAATATAGTTATATCATCTTTTAAAAAATTGCATATAAACATATATAACGAAATATCAAAGGCAGAACCTATATTAATTCAAGCAGATCAAATTAAGCAAAGAGTGTTGAATTTTTAAAATATTAATATAAAAACTAAACTAGAATAATATTATAATAACTTTTATATATAATATCTAGTATTAATATTTTGACGAGTGACCACTGACGACTAGAAAAAAAATCATATATATTACATGTGCTTTCTCTTATCATATATAAAATTACTTCATCATAATTTTTATTAGGATAAAAAAATAATAACTCTTTTGGGAATATGGGGAAACATGTAAATTAGAAAAAGAATCATATATATTGCATGTGCTTTCTCTTATCATATATAATATAAAATTACTTCATTATAATTTTTATTAGGATAAAAAACAAAATAACTCTTTTGGAAATATGGGAAATTGTCATTTACACATGTAAACTGACGTATTATTTTCTAAGCCTTTTTATTTATTTATTATCGTATATATACTCAAACAATGTAAAGGTCCTATTATCTCCTTTCCTTTTTTTGAACTTTTTTTTTTTCATATTATTTATATGAATATTCACATTTTTCTTCTAATTACACATGAACAATATAAAGGTCTTTGCATTATCATGTCATTTAGAAATTACAAATAGATGTATATAACAAAAAATTAAAATTTATATTACACTACATCAAATCAAATTCTACAAAAATCTATGAAATTTTGCACAATTAGTAACTTCATCAATATGGATACTGACATTTTGGTGAATGACAAATAGGAGAGTCAAATACAATTTTTCTTATCGTACAAAATATTTCATCATGATAAATAGTCCAACAATATTATTGTGATTTTTTAAATATATATTTTGCTAATTTTTAAAGAATTTACCTATTTTTCTTGGAAAATCATTTATTCTACTAATCTAATCAAGAACATACCAAATTAACCTATTTTCCTTGTAAAACAAATAATTCTATTAATCTAATCATGAACATATCAAATTATATTTTAAATGTTTATTTAATTTAAATTTGTTAAGAAGCTCAGGAAGAAATGCTAAAAATGATTGTAGACAATAAAATCTGCGTTAAGAAAATAATAATTAAGAATGGAAAATTATCGCAACAATCGTTTTATTATTTTAAAGTGTGAGCATTACAATCTCTATGATTTTCAAGGGTTTCGAGCTTGATCGTCTTGACCTTGATCTTGAATTTTATTTTGATCTTGACTTTTAGTTGATTTCAAGGGCTTCGAGCTTGTATCTGGTGGTCTTGATCTTGAATTCTAGTTGAGTTCATGTGCTTCGAGTTTGATCATGAATCTGGTGGTCTTGATCTAAATCGATCTTAACTTCTAGTTGAATTCTTGATCTAAATCGATCTTAACTTCTAGTTGAATTCAAAGGCTTCAAGCTTGATCATGAATCCGATGGTCTTGATCTTTTGATCGTTCTTGAACTTAACTTTATCTTGATCGTTCTTGAACTTTATCTTGAATGCTTGAATTCTTAAACTTGAATACTTGAATTCTTAAACTTGTGGAGAAATTTGTGGCTTTTGATCCACGAACTTTCTCTGGCTTCTTGTTGCAAAGTCTTAAACTTGTAGAAAAATCTGTGGTTTTTGATCCACAAGCTTTCTCTAGCTTCTTGTTGCGAAGTCTTAAACTTATAGAGAAATCTGTGATTTTTGATCCACGAGCTTTCTCTAGCTTCTTGTTTAGAAGTCTTAAACTTGTAGAGAAATCTGTGGCTTCTGATCCACGAGCTTTCTCTAGCTTCTTGTTTAGAAGTCTTAAACTTGTAGAGAAATTTGTGGCTTTTGATCCACGAGCTTTCTCTAGCTTCTTGTTTAGAAATCTTAAACTTGTAGAGAAATTTGTGGCTTTTGATCCACAAGCTTTCTCTAGCTTCTTGTGTAGAAGTCTTGGTTCTTTTTCTGAATTATGAGGACCCCTATTTATAGTTTTAAAATAGAGGAGTTGTGTTTAGAAAAGGACTCTTTTCGGCCAATCAGATTTGAATGACGTGACATATGAATTTTATGGAGTGGACTTTAATTAAATTCATATTTATTGAATTTAAGTAAATAACCCAATTATATCAATGCATAAAATTTATTTGAACTAATATATTCATGAATTTAATATAATATGAATCACTTTATAAATTTATATTTAATAAATTTTAAGTTGAGTACAATGATGTTTTCCTAATAAAATAAATATTTCAAATGACATTTGTTTATACTAGTGTGACAACTTCTTTTATTGGATTTTGATTTATCAGACAAGATGTGAATTACGTGCTGGACATGTTGAAATTTTCATTATATACAGTTTGTATTTATAAAAACATATCAACATATGTACATAACTTGTTTATATCAATTAAAAAAAGATTAATCTTCTATGTTAAAGTTAGAATCCCCTTTTAAGCACATTTACAATAAAAATTGATTAACTTGAATTGTTACATCATTTAGTTATTAAATATTTAATTAGTCTTTCAAGAAAATAACACAATGACAGCATGTGATATACTTGCATATTACTTATGCCATTTAAAATAAAATTACATGTATATAAATATCTATAACAAAATAAGAAAAACACTATATTATTTGGTGGGTTCCTTAAAAAATGATTGTTTTTACATGACATTTTTATCAATACGGACTTGATCTTTTGTTTAGAGCAAATTAAATCATACAAAATATATGACATTTCAATTTTAGTTGGGTATAAAATTAAAATAAATTAATTCATAGTAACTTTATTAATATGATATTGATATTTGGTGAGCGATAAATAGAAGAGTCGGATATAATTTCTTTTTTGCATTACCAAACTATTTTATCATAATAATTTTTCCAAATTAGTCCAATGATATTATCCTAATATCCTGTAGATTTTGTCAATTCTTAAATTTTTGTTTATTTTGTATGACAAATCTTTTGTTCTATTGATTTAATTAAGAACATATCAAAGAATAAAAAATAAATCTAAATACATTTAATTTGTCTTACTTAAGTGATTTCGCAAAAAAAAAAAAAACACACACAATATAATGACAAAGCAAATATATTGTATGATAATTTTAAGGCATAACACATAAATATCACCTTTAACTTTACTTCAGTGGACAATTATGTCCTCTAGTTTTGAACACTTAAACTTGTATAAAATTGAACAAGTAAACACATGTGTCCTGCGTGTAGGATGTCATGCAAGATCCTAGGGTGCATGCCATGTAGGATGAATGTGTCGATTTGTTCAATTTTATTCAAGTTTAAGTGATTACTTGTGCACATTCAAAAATAAAAGACCACAGTTCAAGGAACACAATATATACAAAGTTCAGTTGGTATAATTTTCAGTTTTGACCCCAAAAAATAACTATGTATTGCACTAACATTAGAATTAGGCATACTACATGAACATGACCCATAACCCGATGTCAACTGGTAAGTATGACCTTTAACTTTGAGTGTTCACAAGTTGACACTTAAATTTGTATAAAGTTGAACAAATAGACAACACGTCCTGCGTGACATCCTATATGACAACTTGTATACTACGTGATGTCTAATGTATGTTATGTCACATATGTATCGTGTGTCTACTTGTTCAATTTAATAAAAATTTAAGTGTCTACTTGTGGATACCAAAAGTTGGAAGATATTAATATGAAATGAGACCAAGTTAAAGAGCACATTAATGTATTATGTGTGAGATATATTTGATCTACTCGATCTAGTGAAACACCAAATGATTGTCATGCCTCTCCATATTTAGGGTTTGAAAAATAATAATTACGCAAGTTGTATTCAATTCACTTAATCTAGTGAAGCACCGAATGCTTGTCATGTCTCCCCATATTTAGGGTGCGAAAAAAAGGCATTATGCGAGTTATGTTTGATTTGCACAATCTAGTGAAAGACCAGGAAATTGTCGTGCATCCCTATATTTAAGGCGTAACGAAGTATAATTGTGTGAGTTATGTTTGATTCAGTAGATCTAGTGATTTAGGGCGTGACAAAGTATAATCATGCGAATTTTCTTTTTTAGTCGCTCGCTCTAGTGAATCACTTGATGCTTGTTGTGTTTCCCCCTATTTAGAGTGTGATAATAAATAATTATGTGAGTTATATTTGATTTGCTCGACCTAGTGAAACACATAATGCTTATCGTATCTCTCTATATTTAGGATGTGACAAAAAAATAATCAGGCGAGTTATATTTGATTCGCTTGACCTAGTGAAGCACTGGACGTTTATCTTGCCTGTCCATATTTAGGACGTTACAAAAAGATAATTATGTGAGTTATGTTTGATTCGCTTGATCTAATGACACACCAAATACTTATTGTGCCTCCCTATATTTAGGACGTGATGAAGTATAATAACGTGAGTTATGTTTGATTTAGTCGATCAAGTGAAGCATCGGGTGCTCAGGGGCAGAGCCACCTTGGTACAAGGGGGTTTCCCCTTCGATGGAAAATTATACTATATATACATGGTTAAAATAATATTTTATGTATATATAGTAGATGTCGAACCTCCTTTGGCTACTTTGTGTGTTTATTTCTACGAATTTTGAACCCCCTTATTGAAAATACTGGCTCCACTACTGCGAGTGCTTGTCGCACCTCACCATATTTAGAGTCTGACAAAGTATAATCACACAACTTTCATTTATACGCTTGATCTGGTGAAGCAATTGATGCTTGTCTTCTCTCCCCATATTTAAGGCGCGATAAAAAAAATATTACGCGAGTTATATTTGATTCACTCGATCTAGTGAAGCACCAAATGTTTGCCTACATATTTAACACATGATAAAAAATAATTATACAAGTTATATTTAATTCACTCGACCTAGTGAAGTACCGAATAGATGCTGTGCCTCTTCATATTTAGGGCACGACACTATTATACATGAACAATATGAAATAAATCTACATATTCATATCATCTATAATAAAATAACGTATAAATATCGATAACACAATAAAAGAGACCATTTATTTTGCTAAAGAGCAAATCAAATTGCAAAATAAAATAAAATATTGTCTTTTCTACTATCATTAATGTATAAAATTAAAATAAACTAATATTATAAAAACTCTGTCAACATGACATTAATATTTTGATAAGTGACAAATATGATAACTCGTATGAACCTATTCACACCTAACCTATTTTCTCTCTTGGAAACTTTCTTTAATTAATCTAGTTAATAACATACTAAAAAACAAAAAAAAGTAAATCTCTCTTCATTTTTCTTTTTTTCTTTAATAGTCTGAAAAATTGAAAATTTAAACACGAATCTCATTTACATAACCAACTATTAAATGTATTTAGACAGAAAATCACCCAAAACATTAAAAGAAATAACATATTTACTCCCCATTCTCCAATATTGACCATTTACACTATGTAAATAAATAAAAATTAAAGGGTATTTATGTACACCAAATCATTATTATACTTCTTATGAAAAAGACAAAGTAGGTTTAATTTAATCAAATTAAAAAGATAAAGTGAACGCCGTCAGATTAAGTATCTGCCGGAAAAAATTAAATTAACGGTGATCGGCGTTTTCTCCGGCGGGCCACATGGGCCTTTGTATTTTTCCTATAAATAGGGCTCTCCCCACTCCATTCTTTTCACTTTCATTTGTGTTCTCTTCTTTCTCTCTCTAGAAAAAAAACTCTTTTTTTTTATTTCTCTACAGATATACAAAGCACACAAAAACTATATAGTAAAACTAAGAGAAATTTATCATTTTAATATAAATAAAATCAAATTTTATTTATATTAATAAATTTTTTTTTCTCTTTGACTCTTTCTAGATTTCGTGGTGCTGTTTAGAGGTACTTTTCCCTTCTCTTTCTCTCTCTCCACACAATTTGATTAATAAATAATAATATATAATTAATAGTAAAGGAGTAAATAAAAAATAGATCGATTAAATTTTGTTGAAAAATAGATCGAAAAAGTGACTATTTAGTGGATTAAATTGGGTTTGATCTGAAGTGAAGTGAATAGTATATGTGGAATTGAGAATTTCTGTGGTAAATTGACTAATGGTTTGTGTAAATTTTTAATTTTTTTTATTGGTTGTTAGATTATTGGAAACCCTAATTGGAATTGGTAAAGATTGAATCTGTTTGATGAATTTTTTGATTGGTAGGGTTCAATCTGGTATTTAATCTGGAAAGGTGTTAGGGGTGATTTAGTTGGGTGATAGTTGTTGTTAGGTGTATTATTTATGTACTGAGTGTATTTTTGTCACATTGGTTGGATTTGTTTTTGATGCATCATTAATTTTGTGGAGTTGGGTACTGTTTGTTGCATTACTTACAGTATATTTTATTGTGGGGAATTGAAAAGATTGGACTGTTTATGTGTTGTTTTGATGAGTTTGTAATGGTGGATTGATAGATGTGAAAGATTGAGGCTAGGGTTTGTAAGGGGAATATGGGTAGATCTTTTGGAGGGCTATGAGAGAATGTTGACATACAGAATTTTTATGCATTTGGATAAAGTTCATATACTAATTGTAAAAAATCATGTGTGTGATATAGAAACGAATTACAGGGGAAGGGTGTGGCCTAGTGGCTAGTGAAGTGGGTTGGAGAACATTGAGGTCTCAGGTTCGAATCCCAACTCAGGTGTCTCATTTGTCTTATACCTGTTGCTGGTGGGAGGTGGTTACTCTTGGAATTAGTCGAAGTGTGAAAAAAAGAGAGGAGAAATATAGGTATTAATTTTGAAAAGAACTGATAATATTCGGAATTTCTGCAATCTCTGTATCCCATTTAACTATCCTCTTAGTTCTGTAGTTTTTCCTCGTACTTGGTTGTTGAGGCTCATTTGTAATTGCAGGGTTTTGCATAGGATTTGAACTTGCAGATATTTTTAGGGCTTGAGCTTGGTGATGATTTTTCAGTATCTTTTTGCCTTCTCTTTATTGTTTAATTGATTATGACACAGTTAATCTATGTGTGCTACTGTAACAATCATGATTCAAGTAACTCCCCAATCATAGCATGCCTAATTTGTTTTTTGGTATTCCTTTTTTTTTTCTGCTGAAAGATGAATTGCTGATTGAAATATTAATTTGATCATGCAGGCTATAACTAACGTTCCTGTTTTAAGATTCTGCAACTGTAGCTGTGACTTTTGAGTGCTGCCTGCTACTAAAGAAATTCACTCGCTTCATGATTTTAGTATTCCAAATAGACGATGATGATGTAAGCCTTATGATGTAAAGTGAATTGCAAACTTATGTGTTTGATGGATGTGACTTTTGTCCTTTAATCAAGATTGTTGCATTCCCAAATTGCAGTCTTTCTTGCTTTTAATGTTCTTTGAGCAATAAAGAGGTTACAATAGTTGTCAATAGCTGCGAGAATTAAATATTTGCAAGAGGTGGTGGTATAAGCTTTCTTTGTTCAGTGTATATGCAATTATATTTGAGATGGGTTCTAAAGGAAGGGCGTTGTTTGATCTTAATGAACCCCCTGCTGAGGATGAGCAGGTTAATGATGGTGTCCTCTGTTTACAGCCTCAGAGAGCAGTTCCCTCTTCTAGTACCAACACTTCTGAGTTTTTGGCATCTGCTGTTGATCCTCCGAGGATAGTAAACAATCATGCATTTTCCCATGCCTCCTCCGTTTCAGGTTTTCAGCCCTTTGTTCGGTCAAAAGGTGCAGAGGCATCTAGAGCTCCTGAAGAACATGGGAGTGCTGGGCCCTCAACTTCGGGTGGTGCTTCATTATTAAAATTAAGTCAGGAACATACAATGAAGTCTTTGCTCCAGCCAGATCTTAACTCTCTTGATATGCAAGTGGCTGAAAAGGAAGAAGGTGAATGGTCTGATGCAGAGGGTTCAACATATGCAGATAAAAATTGTGGCTTCAATGATAAGTCGAATACTGATGTTGATAAAGCTTCGCAGGAGAAATCAGCAGTTGAGCCGGTGAGCAACAGTGATAAAGTTGGTTCTGTTGATAATGCTTCTCAGGATAACGAGAAAAGGAATGGTGAAAATTACAATATTTCTTCTTTAGAATTAGATCGTGATACAAGTGACAGGAAAAGTAATAGTAGCAGAAATTCTGAAACCAGTAGTAAAGCTGATATCACCATGGATGGTCAGGAGGATTCTGGGCAGGTGCCAAAGCATAGAGAGATTAGAGGTGTTGAGGCAAGTCATGCATTGAAGTGTGCTAACAATTTTGGTAAGCGTCCTAAGGTTGACCAGCAGAAGGAAGCGATGCTGGGAAAGAAGCGCAGTAGGCAGACAATGTTTCTTGATTTGGAAGATGTGAAACAGGCAGGTTCTCAAAAAAGTATTGCTAGGCGACAAAATTTCCCAGCACCTGTTACAACTCGCATTGTGAAAGAGTCTCGTAATGTTCCTCCACCTTCTGAAAAGAATGGGGAAAAGCACAGTCAGGTACTTGTCAAAGATGTGAAACAAATTGATTCAACTAATGAAGGAAACTTCCCTATGGAATCTAATGATTCTAGATCTGAATCCAGTGCTGATGTGAACCTAGCACCTCTAGGTCGGCCAAGACGGTTGAATAGTGCTACTGACCTCACGTCTGAGGCTCAAACACCACCTTTGCCCAGACAGAGTTCTTGGAAACATCCCACAGATCAGAGGCAAAATAGAAATTCACAGTTATCTGGTAGGAAGCCTGCTCTGACCAGTCAAAATTCTATGGAACCAAAATTGGGAGCCAAAAAACCTCCATCTAAGAAGCAACCTATAGTAAGTAGCCTGTGTCAAGATACATCTGTAGAACGCCTTATTCGTGAGGTGACAAATGAGAAGTTTTGGCAACATCCAGGTACTTCTGAGTTCCACTTGATTATTATTCTCATCTTTCATCGTTGTGATTATTACCATTACTTTTTGTTGAATCAATGTTTGCTTCGTTAGTCTTCTGTGTTGATTTTTTTTCCTTCTCTGTGCTTTTTAAGCTATGCCACCTAACATATAAACTGTTTCCTGTTGATTCTTGTTTGGGGTATGTCCAGCTTTCTAATGCTCCAACATAGGTTCAATAGAGAGCATTGCTCTTACTGTGCCTAGTAAGGTATATTATGGGAGATAAGCATTTATCTTATCAAAATTTGCGTTTCCCTAGAAAATTGTTAGAATGAGTGGTGCACAAGCAAATCCCTTCACTTTTTCTTGTGCTCTTCAATAATGATTGTGTCATGAGATAGTACGGTCAATATCTTTGCTCTAGGTTTTATTGGAAGAAGCAAGTATGTGTTTTTCCCACTGGACACTGGACCAAAGTGGTCATTCAAGATCTATTAACCCTTAGTATTTTTCATTTTTCAAGTATTCTGGATCATAAAACTTCTTTTTGTTTCCATTGGAAAGCTATAAACAGGTATCGTTTTACCAGCTGAACATTGTCGCGTCTCTCTTTCTTGAATGATCAGCCAGTTCCCTTATGATGGCTCAAGTGTATTCAATAACATGTTTTCTATACTACTACTTTCTTCTAGGTTGTTTTACTGGCCATATTTAGCTTCCTTCCTATGGATTGCTTGGTGAGGCAGGATTTACTGTTTTAGTTTATTAAGTGGTGGTGTTTATATTACTCAGGCCCATGCATAGCAAAGGGGATCCTCCAGCTTCTTCTGGTGGGCATCTCAATCATCAGGATAGCTTGTGGGATGGAAGAATCTTTGTGTCATCTCAAAGTTGGCTATATGATTATTTGTGTATTTTTCATGATTTTTATGACTAACCTATTCATACGTATCAGGATGAAGTTCTGAGTACATCTTTGTGTTAGCTAACTTTAGTGTTTAATGATTCTTCGGTTTGCTCCTCTGAAGCACCTGTTTAGGCATGTTGAGTAGCGAGTCGCATCGTATTGCTCCTTGAGCCTCATAAGGATTTTTTTTTAATTTCTTATTTGCCTTTGTTATGTCAAAAGTGGTGTGGTGCATGAAGTTCCATCATATGGTGTATTATTAAGGGGTGAACTTCTCTTCATGTCAGATGAAGCGGAGCTTCAGTGTGTACCTGGTCAGTTTGAATCTGTGGAAGAGTATGTTAAAGTGTTTGAACCCTTGCTCTTTGAGGAATGCCGGGCACAGCTGTACAGTACTTGGGAGGAGATGGCTGACACAGGAACCCATGTGAGGGTCCATATTAAAAATATTGAACGACGAGAAAGAGGTATAATGTGGCAACTTTACTTGTATATTTATTTTGTTCTTTAACTTGGATATGAGGAACTACTTTGTTTATACCAAATACATATTTGGGAAGCTATTCAATTCCTTCATCATTCAGTGGGGATGAAGGAGGTCGAACAGTTAATGTTGTCACTTTGAGCTGTTCTTGAGGGGTTCATTTTTTCATTTTATCTCTAGGGTTTCCTAGTTTTTCAAGTATCAAGCATGACAAAATTTTACTGTATCGAGGATAACAGAAGTGTTTAGGAGCTCCACTTAATATAGCTTACTCTTAGAATGGCTTCACTCTGAGAGTAAACACGCGCGCACACACACACATTAAAGAGAAAGTTTAAGAGCCGAGAAGTTTTGATCGGCCTGGCTGAATTTCTTCCTCCCTTTCTAATCAGCACTGTGTTCCTTCTGCACAGGATGGTATGATGTAATCCTTTTTCCAGATTGTGAGTGGAAGTGGTTATTCAAAGAGGGAGATGTAGCAGTTCTCTCCACTCCACGTCCTGGATCAGGTTGGTACTATATAACATTCTGTTGGAGTGTATTTCAAATTTCCTATGTTTCTTCTTAGTATTTTCGTATCAATTAAGCAGTCCGATCACGGAGAAGTGGCACCTCAACATTCGGGGATGGTGATGAGCCTGAAATTAGTGGTCGTGTGGCTGGTACTGTGAGGCGACACATACCTATTGATACTCGAGACCCTGCCGGAGCCATCCTGCATTTCTATGTTGGAGATCCGTATGACACCAACAGGTCGGTGATTAGACTTTTTAGTTCCTTCCGCCTTCCGTTACTAGTGAGCTAAACGTCTTTGTATTTTGTTCTTTCAGCAATATTGGTAGTGATCACATACTGCGGAAACTGCAACCAAGAGGCATCTGGTTTCTGACTGTTCTGGGTTCTCTAGCTACCACCCAACGTGAATATGTAGCTTTACATGCATTTCGGCGTCTTAATCTACAGGTTATATCTTAAAGCCAGCTCTTTCCTGGAAATTCCTTTTCTGCCTGTTTACCAGTTTGAATAAAGAATAATGATCTTATGTGTAGATGCAAAATGCAATTCTTCAGCCAAGTCCGGAGCACTTCCCTAAGTATGAAGAGCAGACACCTGCAATGCCTGACTGTTTTACGCCAAACTTTACTGACCACTTGCACAGGACCTTTAATGAACCACAGTTAGCAGCAATTCAATGGGCTGCAACGCATACAGCAGCTGGAACTAATGGTATGACAAAGAGGCAAGATCCATGGCCTTTTACTCTAGTTCAAGGGCCACCTGGTACAGGTAAAACACACACAGTGTGGGGAATGCTGAATGTCATCCATCTTGTTCAGTATCAGCACTATTACACAGCATTGCTCAAGAAACTTGCTCCTGAAAGCTATAAGCAGAATAACGAGAATAACTCTGATAACGTTGTTACTGGATCCATTGATGAAGTCCTGCTAAGCATGGATCAGAATCTCTTCAGAACCCTCCCAAAGCTATGTCCAAAACCTAGAATGCTTGTCTGTGCTCCTTCAAATGCTGCTACTGACGAGCTTCTTGCACGTGTTCTTGATCGTGGATTCATTGATGGTGAGATGAAAGTTTATCGACCTGATGTTGCACGAGTTGGGGTGGATTCCCAAACGCGTGCCGCCCAAGCAGTTTCTGTGGAGAGGAGAACTGAACAGCTTTTGATGAAGAGTCGTGATGAAGTTTATGGGTGGATGCACCAGTTGAGAGCTCGTGAAGCTCAGTTGTCACAGCAGATAGCTGGCCTTCAAAGAGAACTAACAGTTGCTGCAGCTGCTGGTCGTGCACAGGGATCTGTTGGAGTTGACCCTGATGTTCTTATGGCTAGGGACCAAAATCGAGATACTCTATTGCAGAACCTTGCGGCAGTGGTTGAGAATAGAGATAAAATACTGGTGGAGATGTCCCGCCTTCTGATTTTGGAGAGTAGGTTCCGTGGTGGTAACAATTTCAACATGGAGGAAGCTCGTGCTAGTCTGGAGGCTAGTTTTGCCAATGAAGCTGAAATTGTCTTTACTACTGTCTCAAGTAGTGGGAGAAAATTATTCTCTCGTCTTACCCATGGTTTTGACATGGTAGTCATTGATGAAGCAGCCCAGGCCAGTGAAGTAGGAGTCCTTCCTCCTCTTTCTCTTGGTGCAGCACGATGTGTTCTTGTTGGGGATCCGCAGCAGCTTCCTGCTACAGTTATCAGCAAAGCAGCTGGAACTTTGATGTACAGTAGAAGCCTCTTTGAGAGGTTTCAGCAAGCAGGCTGCCCAACTATGTTGTTATCAGTGCAGTACAGGATGCACCCACAAATTAGGGATTTTCCTTCTAGGTACTTTTATCAAGGTCGCCTTAGTGATAGTGAAAGTGTTGTCAATCTGCCTGATGAAGTTTACTACAAAGACTCTTTACTAAAGCCTTACATCTTTTATGACATTACACATGGTCGGGAATCACATAGAGGTGGATCCGTTTCATATCAGAATACACATGAAGCACAGTTCTGTCTTCGTTTGTATGAGCATCTTCAAAAAACATGTAAATCTCTTGGTGTTGGGAAGGTCACTGTAGGTATAATCACTCCATACAAGCTGCAACTTAAATGCCTCCAAAGGGAGTTCGGCGATGTTTTAAATTCTGAAGAAGGAAAGGACATTTACATAAATACTGTTGATGCTTTCCAGGGTCAAGAGCGTGATGTTATTATAATGTCATGTGTGCGTGCCTCAGGTCATGGAGTTGGGTTTGTTGCAGATATTCGGCGAATGAACGTTGCTCTTACTCGTGCAAGACGAGCTCTTTGGGTATGTTACTTCGGTCTCTGCTTATGTGCATAATGCTATACTCACAATCTATACGTTCAAACGGCAACATATGAGTCAATGTTAACTTCAATCTTTATTGTTCTCTTAACAGGTAATGGGTAATGCCAATTCTCTGGTGCAATCAGAAGATTGGGCTGCATTGATTGCTGATGCCAAAACCAGAAAATGTTACATGGACATGGATACTTTGCCTAAGGACTTCTTGCTACCCAAGGCTGCTTCTCATGCTCCTCCACCGACCAATATGTCTAATAATCGAGGTTTAAGATCTGGGTTACGACATAGAATATATGATCCACACGTGGAGCCCAGGTCAGGAACACCTTCAGAAGATGATGAAAAACCAAATGCATTACATGTAAGGAATGGAAGTTATAGGCCTCCTAAGCCCTCACTGGACAATTCGTTGAATGATTTTGATCAACCTGCTGATAGATCTAGAGATGCCTGGCAAAATGGTATACAGAGGAGGCAAAATACAGCTGGAATTGGGAGAAGAGACCTGTAGTTGGTGTCCATGAAATATGTGCCACATATCACAGGGGCCAATCATTTTTGTTCCTGATGTTGTATTTGCTCCTGATTAGGAGATTGGTTGATGGCACATGGTTTGGCATGAAGTATGTGCAACATGGTTTGGCATGAAGTACTCCTTGGTGATGCAAGACTGGAAGGCTCTATGGAAATAAGGAAGCTGTTTTTTTTGGTGAAGACTTTGCTCCTGGCTCGGACAGAGGTTGATAACACAGCTAGTCTAGCAGCTGATTTCGTGTTCTGAATATTGTTTGACAAAAGAATTGTTGTCAATGAAGAGAATGGCGGGTATGTCAGAAAGGAAGAGATCCTGGTTGATTATGGTGGTACTGTTGGAAGTTTTAACCAGTTAAATGGGACTTTGAGCATGGGAGCTCAGTCGTGCCTGAAGTTCTTTTGCTGACAGATTATAATGGTAAATGTTTGAAATAAATGATGTTAGTATATGCTTGCTTCGGTTGGTATGAGAAGGAAAAAGCTTATCTCAGCAAATGATCTTTTGAATATACAGCCATTCGGCTGGAAAATGGCAACCCTTTATGATTGCTTCTATGTTGATGATATATACCACCAAGACTGACCTTTGAGACTTTGCAGCATAGTGTAAGTAGTAAGTCTGGCCTTGACAAGACAACTAGTCCATGAAAGAAGCCGAGGACAGAGAGAGAACTGAACTTGGCCATGTGGAGAAACTGTTTCAGAAAGTTACCGAACTCATTGAAGGCTCTGAAGATGGAACTCTGGTCAGATGGCAAGTCTGTGATTTGCAGAACCATTACGAGCTGCTGATGAACAAGTCACAGGAACACATATAGACTGACTCAGTAGAGTCCCAAATGTTGATATGGAGGGACATGGAAGATAGCAACTAGTTCTGTACATATTCATGTGGAGAACATAATTCTTTTCATCAGGTGGGGTAGTCTCATACGTAGGAATATTGCAGTACTTTTTGTTATCCTTCTCAAATGAAATCTTGTTCTTCAGATCTTGTCCTCTGTTAAGTGTGTCCCTTTTCCATGTTCAATTCATTTATTGTATGTTCGATCACATTCATCAATGAAAAAATGAAAGAAGGATGGTGCGTTTTTAGTTCAATCCTCTCAACTACATAGTTCACTTGTGCAAAATTCATCAACAAATTACTCCTGTGTTCATATAACATTTCTAAACTCAGACATTAAAGTGCACTTGTATCTATTTCTGCTCTAGTTCCTTTATCAATATAACCTTTGAGGACTGAACTTGTTAACATTAAACATGATATGGTAAAACTGGATATAAGACATAAAAAATGAAATTTTCAATAACCCAAGTATTTGTACTAAAACCAATATCCAATCTAAAATTCATAAATTTTTTTTAAAAAAATTAAAATTCCAGTATCCATAATCCAAAAATTCATATGAAATATCTAAAAATATTCGATTTTAATTGGATTTTGTGATTTGCCAAGCCCACCGCCCCA
>NC_028640.1:70473844-70492697 GCF_001406875.1 Solanum pennellii | reverse complement strand
CCCCACCCCTAGTCTTAACATTTAAGAGACACTTAATACGCTAAAACTTTAGGGGTTTGTGCCTAGTGGTAGCTTTGAATAATTAACGCTCTATATTTGTCTGCCGCTTAATCTACGACACACATTAAGTCGATCAACTAAAAATAATTATATTTGATAGTTAAATATAAAAATATTATATGTATATCATATCTTAATAATATATATATATATAAATCCGAACTATTATTTTACTGAATGACTACTCATGCCATTTTTTCTAAATAAAATACAAGTATCTTAGGTCCCATTTGGATTTGGCTTTGAAAAAACGTATTTTTTAAAGAGTAATTTATTTTACGTTTGCAGAAGATTGTGTATGTTTGAAATTGAACAAATTAGTTGACAAATCATTATGATATTAGCTGTCTTGTGTCTTATTTTCAAACCATAGAGTTTCTATAATATGTAGAAATGTTCTAGAACAATGTGCTAATCAAACAATTCATGTTCACTTCTATATTTTATTAATCTTAAGTTTGGATTGATAAATGTTGTATTTTTTTAGAATAGTTTTGTGATAGTGTGTTATATTTTTATAATGAACTTTTGCTTATTTTGTAAGATTGTATAAGAAAATTGGAGCAATTTTTGTAGTTTTCACAACTTATTAGTTTTTTTTTTTTATATCTATGAGCAAACAACACAATTTACAAATTCAAATTGTACATCCCAACAAAACTTCTACTTCATCTCATATGATTTTATATCATGATTCCGAATCACGATTTCGTTCTACATAATCAAACGACCCTTAAATAAAAAATAAGATAATACATATATGGCAGAGTGATTAAATGTTAATCTCTTAGTAATTACTTCAAAAGCGTTTTTAGGTTATGGTAGTGTCATACTTTGTATCTATATAGTATCATATTTCATTCAAATAAATATCGAATAATTTTGTTAATTTTGAAAACGAAATATACCTAACTTTAGTTTACATGGTCCATTTCAATTGCACTCACCAATATATAAATTACAAGCCATGTCTTTACTCCTTGGGGTGCATTTTTGGTTCAATTACACTGACCTCATTTTTGTAACTAGTTATTTAAATTCAAGCTTAGTTTTTCAAAAGTGGATCAGGTTAGCTAATTGTAAAAGTGTGTAAATCAAACATATGTATTATGTCACAATTATTTTTACTTGATTAGTTAAAAGTGATATATTTTAAATATTCAAAAAAAATTAAATAAATTTAAATGTTATCGGGCTCACCCATTTAAAATATCTAAAATTAATAGCACTGCTTACTGTTAAAGAATGACAAAAGTCCCACATCGGTGATTAATGAGATGGGTGGGCTCCTTATAAGGCTTGGACAATCCTCCTCCATTTGAGCTAGCTTTTGGGGTGTGAGTTAGGCCTAAGACCTAATTTCACATGGTATCATAGCAGGGCCCATCTCACTCGATGCTGGGGTCCCCAAAATTAAAATTGCCCACGCACCAGATGCTAAGCACTGGGCGTGAGGTGGGGTGTTAAAGAATGACAAAAGTCCCACATCGGTGATTAATGAGATGGGTGGACTCCTTACAAGGCTTGGGCAATCCTCCTCCCTTTGAGCTAGCTTTGGTGTGAGTTAGGCCTAAGACCTAATTTCACACTTACGAAATTCAAGAATATATATATCCAAATTTGCATGGAAAAAATGGAAAAAGATAAAGAGAGATGAGATTGGTGGATATGAGTATGACAATGAGAATGATGCCTCACTTTTGTTATAATGTGTTTAGTATTGTTCTGATGTTTGATTAAATTTAATTTTATATCGAGAAATTTTACTTTTATCGAGTAAAATACTTTTTATCAAAGACGATTTTATATCAAAATTCAAATTCAAATAGATCTAATTAAAAATGAAAAAAAATATCCATACAACTATCATGTGACCTTGGTAGTGGAGTGAATCCAATTGATTCCATTATCATTGATTTATAGTTAGTTTCATACTTATTATTCTATAACTAACTTTAATAAGATTAACTAAATTTCTTATTTTAAAGTTTAAATTTTAAATTTTAAATTAATCTATCGTAGAGTGGGTGAAAGGGAATGGGGATTATGTCCTCGTAAGAGTTGGCATGTCAATATGGGCCTGCATGTTGTAAGGTCTCGGTGACATTATTAATTTAAGAGAAAATGACCAAAATGGTCCTTAATGTATAGGGTTTAAATGATTTTGATTCTTCGTATATATCAGCTTATCAAAATAGTCCTTGATGTATATAAAATAATTATCTTTTTAGTCCTTACAATAATTTTGTTTGTCCTTGTGCTTTTAGGACCTAATAGACTTCTGTCATTGCATAATTATTTTAGTAACATTTATAAAGAGAGCTTCTTTTTAGTTTTTCCAATAAACTCAAATTAAATCACAAACGCAATGAGTAAACTAATTTATATATATATATATATATTTATATTTTGAATTGAACGATTTACATGTACAAATATTAATTTCGAATTATATCGCATTATTAAAAGTTATGCTGAAATGGATAAAATCCTTATATTCTTATATACGGTTTCAAGTTCGAGAATAGGAATTAAAAAAATCTTGGTACATTATATTTCTCCCTTTAATAAGCCTTATATTGTTGCATGGATTCAAATTGGTGGAGGAAACAAAATGCAATCGAGTAAAGTATGACTTGGTGATCAGCTGATATATGAATAGAATTTATAATGGGATCTCGAAAAATAAATAATTTCTATTGGACCTTGATTCTTTTTTTTTTAGGTTCATTAGACTTCTTTAGTTGAAATTTTCCCTTATCTTGATAGAAAATTGTTATTTTTTTTCTACCGCAACATAAAGTGCACCAAAGAGGAAATGTTCCCTTCTAGAGATTTTTCATTCAGAGAGTATGAACTTAAGATCTCTTATTATTCATTCTATCACTCTTTAGATATATTAAGATGAGAAAAATGAAAAGACAATTACATTTATTTGTTGATTGTGTGGAGGACCGGTAACTTTAATGGCCTAAAGCAAAATTGATATTTTTTTTTATAAACATTCTTAAATAATTCTTTTACAATTGGTAATCTAGTCAATTCAATTAATCTTTCTTAAGACATAATACTATAGATATATCAAATTCCTAATAGTTTCTTTTATATATGAAAATTTTATTTTTTGGAAAAAAGGTGTGAAATATATTTGAATTTTGACCGAAATTATTGTAACCATCCCAAACTTTGGGTAGGACCTTTTATCACTATATACTATTTAATATTATATTTTAAAGATATATATATGCAATGTGTACATTATAAATATTGTATCATTATAAATAGTAGTTACTTTTTTACGTAAGCACGTATGTATCTTTAAAATACACAATAATATAGTGCTGGAGGTAATAGGTCTTGCTTAAAGTTTAAAATTATTACAGCAATTTCGATCAAAGTTCAAATATATTTAAAATCTTTTTCCTTTTGTTTTATTTTTTCTACAAGTAATACTCAATAAACCAAAAAAAAATCCTCATTTTTCAAAAAGAAAAAACCCATTATTACTATGTTAGAAAAAATAGGGTTCCTAGAATTCAGAAGCTTAAGGTGAATGTTTGTTTTAAAACTCTTTAGAACCGTTCCTTAGTTATGTGTGAACAAACTCCTATATTAGTATTGGGTACTCTTAATTAAAATTCTTCATTTTCGTATATCGAATTAATGTATTATCGCATCAGATTAATGTATCTCGCGTATCAGATTAGTATATCTCGCGGATTAAATTAGTGTATCATGTATAAAATATAATATATCTTACTTAACGATTAATATATCTCGCACATAGATTAATATATCAACGTTTATATTATTGTATTGTTGAAGAGATTTTTTGTAATTATAAACTTTTATAAGGAACAAATAATAATTTTATCTTAAAAGTATGTGCTTTCTGTCATTTGTCAAAAAAATTGTGCAATAATATACACTATATTAAAAATATTTTAAATTATTTTAGTTTAACAATTAAAATCGAAGTTATAATTTAACGAGATAAATATGAAGATGAAAACGTAATCACGTACGGTCAACGTAGTGACTTTGCTTGTCTACTTGTCGCTTTGCTACCTTATCCACAGTTTCAAGGACACATATACACAAAAAAGAATTATTGAGCTTTGATGGCCATATAAATTTATTGATATGAATATATAATAACACATAATTAATTATCAAACTAACTCATGAATAGTGACGGATATTATGAAATTTAACTTAGGGAAATTATTGAGTGTACGTGAACAAAATCTACATAAACAAGTAGATTTTTTATTTACACATTTCAGATATTTTTAGTGATACAAAAGTTTTTTAAAAAAATTATCAGAGTAAGTTCAGGGTTATCTCAATAAATTTGAGGATTTAAAGTCAAACATAATGATAAGGGGCCCTATTTTTTTTAGTTAATAAATATAAATTGAATAATTATAATATACTAGTGTAATCCTACAAATGAGATGTAGAGAGGCAGAATATATGTAGACATTATAAAGTAAGAATGCAAATAATGTAATTTTCAATGAAAATTATATAATATAAAGTTGGAATAATAAAAAATGACTCAAATTCTTTAAAAATATAATTATATTAAAATAGTGTAGCGATGAATTTGATAAGTTGATAAATAATATTAAAATAATGTTGATTAGTTTTAATGCTTGAAATTTGAATAAGACACCAAAAATAAATTTGATTTTTTAGGAACACACAACTATCAATATCACACAATGTAGAGTGTCTGAAAGTTTAAGAGACTTGAGAATTCAATAATGAAAAAATAAAAAATAGCGAAGTGTTGTAAAATCAAGATTATAAGAAGAAGACAAGAGAAGTAGATGTATTAGAAGACTTTCTTCTTATTCAAGTATACGTAAGTTTCATATGTATATATTACAATAGTGAATGAATAACCCTATTTATAGAGTGAGAAATCACTCCAAAAGTCACCATATTAAGTATCATAATAAATAGACACATTAGAGAATAAAGAAAAGTAAATATTTTAAGAACCACAATACTTTGATTCATGACATTTGCCAAAATATAAATAAGTTAGACAATAAAATAGATAACCACTAGGAAAGTAGAAAATAGAAAGTAGCAAGGATACTACAATTAACTAGCCATATAAGAATCTAGAAAAAACACTCCAATCAATTAGATAATATTTAATTTCTGGATAGGTCGAACTATTGGAAGAAAATAGAAAAGGAAGACCGAGTGGGATCAAAGAAACTAGCGGGCTGATCACTAAATAGATACAAATAGGTTTCTTAATTATATTTTTAATACAAAAAATTATTTTTAAATTTATCAATACATGAAATATTTTGACAATACATAAACACATATATCTTTAAGAAAAACTAGGTCTTCAAAAAATTTAATGCTCCAAATAATTATTTTAGTGACCTTATAATGGAGACGACCCTCAGAGTGACTAGAAAATTTTTAAATCGGATAAGGGCCTAAAATACCATTAAAGTATTGAAAATGGTACAAACCTTTCATCCACATATTGGCTCCAAAATGCCCTTTTCATCCACCTATTGGCTCCAAAATACCCTTGTCATCAATCTTTGGGTTCAAAATTGACCATTTTTAATTGTTTTAAAATTAAACTCTTTAAATATTTTTTAAATACTGGGCGTTCAACTATTAATTATAATTTTAATTTATTAATATAATTTATAAACCAATCCACTACCCACTCATTACTAAATAAACATCACTCAATTAATAATTCAATTATAATATCAAAATCGTCATAAACACTACTAAAACACGATTAAATTATAGAATACTGAAAATGACATTCAAAATTATTCAAGTCCGAATCGAAGTCCCAATTATATTTAGGTTGAGCCGCTTATTTAGGAGGACACTTTCTTTCAAAATTGAACTAAAAATTTATGATTAAAGGTAAAGAAATAATACATCCCGAATTAATTCATATACTTTTTTAAAATATGACTTTATAAATATTTATGATTTATTTTAAAAACTTTAATATATTATTTTGAAAAAAGGTTACCTATAAAGTAACATCAGATAATTGAGACGTAAGAATAATTAAGATGAACATAGTCATACTTTTAAAGTTTATCGGTGATTTTTATGTAGCCACTTGAATGTATGATAATTTATTTCTATATTTTTTAAAAACACTCAATTGGCAGTAGCTTGCATTAATAATGTGACGGGTTCATTAATTTAGAGGGATTTAATTAGTAATGGGTGGGTAGTGGATTGATTTATAAATTACACTAATAAGTTAAATTATAACAAATAGTTGAGCGCCACGTATTTTAAAAAATATTTAAATAGTTTAAATATAAAACCGTTAAATAAGTGGTCAATTTTGAACCAAAGGGTGGATGACAAGGGTATTTTGGACCCAATAGGTGGGCGGAAAGGGCATTTTGGAGCCAATAGATGGATGAAGGGAAATTCTATACCATTTTCAATACTTTGAGGGTATTTTAGGCCCTTTTCCGTTTTTAAATTTAACAAAACCTTCTCGCAAACTTTTGCACCTTGGCACTTCATAAATTTTGTTAAAATAGTTCCATAGATTTTTCATTTTATTTTTAAGTATTTTCTTGGAAGTTGCATTTTTGTCCTCTTAATGTTTTTCTTTCCTTCTCCTTTCTTTTTTTTTTTTTTTAATTTTTACCCCTTGTGTTTCTTCTCGATTTCTCGTCTATGCCAAAATAGTACTAGTAGTTAGGGGTATGAACTTTTTGATATTATGATACTTTATACGAATTTATAAAAAACAAACTTTAAAATGTGATATAGCAATAATATAAATATATCGATTTTTTTTTTAAAAAAAGAATAGAATATATCTAATTAAATTAAAAGATTATTATTAAAAAAAGGCGATATACCAAAATACCATACTAGGACAAATAAGTAGTTAACTTGATGGACCGAAAAAGACTTTTGAGGGACCAGAAGTAAATTACCTTACCTGTTTGCTGGTTCAGATTTTGACCATTTTGTCCTTTGTCGTCACCAAGAGGACTATCTTCAGATTTTTCTCACATGGTGAATGCTAATTCATACATATAATGGATTATTTTTCATTATATATATGTTTAGTCACTGTAAACAATGTATAATAACCTTTTTTTTTTATCTCTGCTAAAAGCTGATCTTCTCCCATTGGAGTCCGGTTCTTGACAACTGAGGAGATTTTCTTCAACTTTATCCAATTCTTCAAATTTACAGTTACCCAGGTAACAGCTCCTCAATTCTCTTCTGGGTTTTTTATATTTTTGAAAATGATTTCTGGGTTTTTGTTTTCTTGAGCACCCACTCTGTTTTGATGAGTTTTATAGCGTGTTTATTGAATTCTGTGCTGTGATCACTACAGCTTATAGTAATCTTGCTTTCTAGCTTTTAGAAATCATGAGTTAGTTAGTTAGCAAGCTAAATAAGCTTATGTGGTGTGATGATTTGGACAATTGGACTTAAAATTATGTGAAAATCCCATAAAGAGGGTAACTTGTTGATGTTTGCACTGTGTACTGGAAAGTTTGTGCAATTGGAAGTTTTTAATTACAAGGTTTGGTCTTGGTTTTGGTAGAAAAAGTGAAGTGCTGTTTTTTTTTGGGAATAAGAATCACTGAAATGAGGATGTGCACTTCGAATATTACCTAAAGTTGCTACTCGTGTTTGAGCGAACTGATTTAATGGATGATGATTGATGACTATCATTTCATCAATAACAAGTTCCTTACTGATAGTTGAAATGAAGAAGAGCTTGATAGATTTTAAATGTTGTTTCTGATCTCTTGCAGCTAAAACATTAATTACCTGTTGCACCGTCTGGGAATGCTAACAGGAAATCATGTTAGGCATTAACACATTTTTCCTCCTCAAAGCTTCTCTTAGTTTGAATCTTGACTTTTCAATCTGGTAATTTGAAGATTTTATACCAAACGTATTGCTGTGTAGAGTTTTTATCCGTCAAATATCTGGTTATGACATACCATGTGATGCTTAAATGGCTTAATGGCATATTTGGCAATTGAAAAGGGAGTGCTAAACTTGTGGTGGTGGTGTCTAGTATAAAGCATTGATCAAGGAAGTGTGGGTATGGAAAATGTTTTATTATCATTTTCTAGTTAGAACTTAGAATGTCATCAGTTTTGACTTTGGACTTCATATATCAATATCAGAAGATTTGTTTCGTTGCAAACTGCTGGTGAGTTCCACGTTGAGGTGCTAATGTACTGGTAGAGGAACTAGGATCTTTAATGAAATATATCATAAGATATTATGATGAAGATACATAATGAGTTTTTTCATGCTTTTTAACATGGCTTACTGGTTTAAGGGCTAAACATTCAAAATATTCAAATTCCGATTTTAGTTCAATGGAAGCTAACAAATGAAAACATGTTAAGGCTAGAAGTAAAATACATGAAATACCAAGTCAAAGATGATAGATGAGGTGATACAAAGAAATTGTGGTCACTGCTAGGCGATTATGCCTTTCCTTGCATGAGTCCCACGAACCAATGAAGGCTGATTAGGTTTCGTCATCTACTATATAGTGCTCAATAGATTATCCTGGTTACACAAGTTGCAAGCAACAGGCAACAAGTTTCTTGTTAGCATTATAAAAGGAAAAACAGATACGAGGAATGTTTTGTAAATGTGATTTAAACTTCTTGTAACTAATGTCATTTCTGAGATTGTCCTAACTTCAAGGTTTATGTTCAGAATTTGCAATCCCACACAGTTGCTAATACGGGGAGGTATTTCTTCATATTCATGTCTTGCAAAAGTTCATCACTCTAACGGGGAAATGGTTCTCTTCTCTTTTATGTCCTAGACAACAAAGGGCTGCCTGAATAAATAATTATATGGGCTTTTATTTATTTTTGTTTTTTAATCTTAAAAAGATTTGGATAAGACAATGAAAAAGTTGCTACTATTTTCTGCTACATTTATGAGGGGAGGGGTTCCTTACAATTCTTGGCTCTTGCTTGAGTTGTGTTTGTTCTGATCCGTGGTTATAGCTGTGTTCTTGTAAGGCTGCACTATTACAATGAAACTTTACTTTGTAGTCATTTTCATTACAGCGTGCAGTGGTTGAATAATTTTGATTACACCAGTAAAATTCCCTGAAACTATGAGTACTAGTCCAACAAAATCCACGCCAAATGGCTTGGAGAATTCTTTGAAACCGGAAGAAGAACGGAACAAGGTATCTCAATTTTTTAAGTTCCATTCATGGTTTTAAGCTGGATTATGCTAATAAATAGTACTTTATTTCTAGCAGATTGATGAGATGAGAAAGTTGATTGGGCCACTTTCAGGTAAGTTGGCCCTTTACTGTTCTGATGCATCCATTTCAAGATATTTAGCAGCTCAAAGCTGGAACGTAAAGAAGGCAGCTAAGATGCTTAAAGCGTCCCTGAAGTGGAGACTGGATTTCATGCCTGAAGAAATTCGCTGGGTACTGTTAATGAACACTCCCCCCCCCCCTCTGTCATGTTCTTTTTTACCATCTTCAAAAGTGTCTAGATGCTTGTTTGACCCTTATTTCTTGATAAACTTTTGGAACCTTCATTTATGAATCTTTTTCTTGTCCTTTTTTGTTTTGTGGAGGAGAGAAAATGATGCTTTTATTAATTAAAATTAACTTCTTTTGAGATATACATCTCTTCAATCGGTAGACTTTGGCATGATCTGCTTCATAATTATTTTTTATCGGTGACATTTTTTTACAGATAAATTGTCTTGTGCATTACCTCAGTCTGTATCTGCAGGATTGTAACCTTGAAACGTGATAGTAGTATCTGTACTGATCATGTTGATAATAGTATCCTCTGTTCTTTCTTGCAATTTTTTTTAGTTCTTTTTTATAAAAGCATTTTCTTTGATACAGGATGATGTGGCCAGTGAAGCAGAAACAGGCAAAATTTATAGGTCAAATTATAAAGACAAGCATGGGAGGCCAGTTCTTGTCATGAGACCTCGTTGCCAGGTAGGTTTCAGTTTTGCTTTTTCTTTCTTGGGTAAAATACTTGTGTGTTACAATCGTATCGCTTATGATTTTCTTATCCAATTGGTTAATTGAGATAATAATTGCAAGGAAAATGAACATTTAAAACCATTTAAACTCAGTTATATACGCCTCAAAGCTACAATGTCTGTATCATTCTTTTTGTGTTATTTATATTACCTCTATTTCATGAACTTGATTCAAATTGATCATGCTCGTATGTCAGCAACTAATAAATGTACTTCAAAAACTGCATTAATAAGTTATACTGATTAATGTTTGGCTACAAGGAACTAACTCAAGCTTGATAACATTTTGAGTCTGTCCTCGCAGAACACTAAGTCTCTACAAGGACAGATGAAGTATTTAGTATATTGCCTGGAAAATGCAGTTGTAAATCTCCCAGAAGACCAAGAACAGATGATTTGGTTGATCGACTTTCATGGATTCACTCTGTCAAATCTCTCAATCAAGGTGACAAAAGAAACAGCTCATATTTTGGAAGACTATTATCCTGAAAGACTGGGGATAGCTATTTTATATGATCCACCCAAAATATTTGAACCATTTTGGAAGGTAATTTGCCCTCAAAGTTTAAATTAGCAGTTGTTAATTTTGTGAATGGTACACTACAGGATTCTATTTCTTTATAATGTGTACTGAAAAACTTTTGACTATAATCATTGGCATGGACTGTGACCTCCAATGTTAATATTGAAAGTTGAAACTAAAGATCATCTTGACAATAAGAGATTTCCGTGACACCAGATAAAATGATATCTTTTGGTATCTTAAGATTGCAGCGGTGAGGCTCATGCATGGGGTTGTCATGAGAATTGCATGACTGACGGCATGGTCAATTGGTGTTTGCAATTGGTATATACTCCTATATCAGTCTTCTGTAGGCCTTGTCCTTTACTCTGGGTCTATGAGTTTGCTGGTAACTTGTTATCATGCAGACTGGGATTAGCTTTGATAGCCTAAACTGAGCCAAAGTTGTAGTGACTTCTGGCTTTCTGGGACTCCAAGACATTGTCTGCATGTCTTGCATAGTTTGTAATTACTTTTTAGAAATTCAGTTGTGCGTAAGATGGCTGATGGATTTTGGTGCGAACAATGGCTTTCCCAAAGGACAGAAATGCTGAAACTTTGAATGAAGGCTAAGTGTCTGCAGTAGAAAACTTAATTCATGTATTGTGATGCATGGAATAGAGTAAGAAGAAAGAGGACAATGTTGTCAATCAGATGACCATGGACTTCTATTTTCATGAAATCTGAACACACACTGAAACAGAGAAACTATAAAAAGTTAAAGTGAGGAAAGAACGGCACGTGAGAACTGAATCAGGGATTTTGATGAAAGCTAGTTTACTTGATCAAGAAAAAATAACTGGATAAAGATAAGAGGCCTTCTGAAGAATAATAAAAGCAGGAAAGTTTGAGTTATATATTAATTACTTATCCTCCCCCAAGATTTGGTTGGGTTATTTAGCAACCATTAGAGCGAAAATATGTGCCTGCTTTAATTTTAAGCATTCAAGTTGTTGCATTACTTGAGGTTACATTTGCTTTATTCCAATGGATTCCCTTTGAACTCTGTTTTTCTCAAATATTAAGATGACACATCCCTTATTTGCAGCATCTCCATTTGATTACCAGGCAACCAATTATTTTGTTTATCTAAATGGTGCAGCTAGCAAAGCCTTTTTTGAACCCAAAGACTGCGAGCAAAGTCCATTTTATGTATTCAGATGACCCCAACAGCAAGAAAATGATGGAAGAAATGTTTGACATGAGTCTGGTGGAGTCTGCATTTGGCGGAGATGATAAGGCTGATTTTGATGTCAATAAATATGCTGAGAGGATGAGAGAAGATGATAAAAAGTTGTCTTCTTTCTGGAAGAATGACGATAATTCTGCATCAAATGCACAACTTACTGTGACAGCTGATCCCTCTTTAGAGCCAACAAATTCTGATTCCGATTCTGAAGTCTTAGATGAGAAAGTAGAGAAACCTTCTCTTGATGTTGATGAAGAAGAATCATCAATTGAAGAAACTTTGCCTGGAAGTAACAGTACAAATGCGAATGTTAAAGCAGTGTAGCTAAAGGCAATGTCTTCAACTTTTTAGTTTTGTAAATGCTCACAAGATGGGCAATTTAACCATTTCTCCAAATGGTTCAGAACTGAAGTGTACTTAGCAGAGAACATTTTAATCAAGGTGATGTAATGAGTGATATGCTATAAAATGAATGTTGTGCCTCTTTATACTAGGTAGTTCTTTTGAATGTTTTGCATATACCAGTTCTTTTAACACAAGAAAATGTGGAGACTGTAGCTTTTGCAAAATGGCAATTCATTCACCTCCATCAAATTGCTTTTAGGAAGCTACAAGGTGCTTCAAATTAGCAAGCCTAAGGTTCCATTCGGCGTTGTACCCATGGAGATTGAATTGTACTGATGTGTATAGTTGATAGCAGAAGAAATGATTGAAGTAGCAGCTGAGAAAAGAAACCCTACATTGTCTTATTTATAAGCTGTATAGATGAACAAAAACACTAGTAGACTCACTCTTTAATCTGTCTACTCATACTGATCAAAACCAAAATATATTCTACATTACAATTCACAGTATCAACACATATAGAACAACATTTATGAAAAAGTGGCCGAGTTTGTTTGGCCTATCTATGAGAAGACTACATTAAACGAAAAAACAGATCACTCCCATTTGCAAGAGAAACTAGGCTTCAAGAGGCATATCAAATCTACTTCAACTGAAAGCAAACCCCTGCACAAACCATGAGATAATTAGATTCAAGAATCATAGCAGGTGGTTTTCAAGGAATAGAACACAAGATGTAAATCGACATACCTTGTCACGTTACTCAAACATATCATCTAGCTTTTGTCTGTACTGAGCCAATTTCTGTTATTATGAAAAAGAAAGGAGTACTTGGTCATACAGAGATAATCAATTAGCTATTATCGGGGAAATGCTAAAATGCAGGACTTTAACAAATGTAAACACTATTTGCTTTGCATTTTACTATGTTCCTTTTTGACTTATTTCTTGTGTACCCTATGCCTGACTGAAGAATATCTCAATTAATGTTGGAGAGGTGAGAACCTGAGGATTCTTACTCAGACAACTTAAATGAAATGGAACTCCAAAGTATAGAAGCAAGCACTGCTGTTTGGCCTTTGTTAGAGGTACAGCAACATAATATGCCGATTCTTAACTATATGATTACACAGCTTCATACTTGTTTAGCAAATTATATGATGTTCAACTTTGTGCCATAACCCAACTGTTATGCCTAATAATAACCTTTGCATGTTCAAAGCTATTTTTCTTAATCATTCCCTTAAAAGCAAATTAACCAGTTGATCAACAGGATTCTTTCAGGCTTCACTTTCATCTAACTGTTTGTCAAACAAGAATGTGACGTCTAGACAAAGATGAAACGACTTCAAACATAACTTTGAGAATTTGCATACCTTTGTATAAGCATAGACTGTTGCCTCAGTTGGGGCTGGAGGACTTCCTCTGCGAATAAACCTTCCTTCTTTGAATATGTAAAGCATGGGGATTCCAGTGGCAAGCTCCAAACTTATAACCTGATAAGAAGAGTTTCAATTCGTAATGTTTTCTAACAGGACAAGACAAAAAAAATGCAAGAGATCCCAACAAGTTTGAAATTCCACCTCTTGGGATGTTAGCTTGTCAAGATACATAATGATGGACCTCAATGAGTTCCCATGGGCTGCAATCATTATATTTTTTCCACTTGCCAGTTGGGGTTCAATCTGCAACATTACAGCAAAAATGTCATTTCATAAAACCTTAAACTGGATTGATAATATGATGGATCGGAAATATGCTTCAGCTTACGTGCTCTGTGAAGTAGGCAACAGCTCTCTCTGCACACATTTCCAAACTTTCTCCGTTCGGAGGAGGAATATCATAGCTACGACGCCACTCATGAACCTGCTCACTTCCATATTTATCAGCTGTTTCCTGCTTATTAAGACCTTGTAATTCCCCATACCTACAAAATAGCAAAGTCATACATCAGAACCATCAACTGATATATAAAGATATAGGAAAAATAACCTCGGAAGGAGAAGATGTTTTTACATTCTCTCATTTAGTTGCCAAGCTGTTACAACTGGTATACATTGCATGTTGGTATCTTCACTAAAGATCTGACTCCAAGCTCCTGCTTGTTCACTCTCTTCATGAATGATAGTTGGCACCTAAAATTGACATGAAAGTGGCAATGATAAATATTTTAGGCTACCAATATAGAAGCCTAAAACACTTCAGAGCAGAAGGATAAACCAAAATGAAAGGAGTCTACTGCAGTTTGAAAGCATGTACAGGCAAACGCACTAGGCTTCCAATCAAACCATATTATTTATATCTATTATGATACAGTTACCCCCAAACACATCTTACCCTTGTGAAATGGAAGTAAGAGAAGTCCAAATGTTACAAGCTTTAACCAAGAAATTACCTTCTTGCGGCGGTGCTGAGTCATGGCAAGCATGGCAGTCATTTGAGCACGAATCAAAGCAGAAGTATAGATCATGTCGACAGGTATATTACTAATTCGTTTCCCAGCTTCAACGGCCTCTTCCACACCCTTATTAGTCAAAGGCACATCTACACAACCAGTGAACAAGTTTTTTTCGTTCCACATAGACTCACCGTGTCTAATCAGGATCAAAGCAGCTTCACCTAAAGGGAAATAAGGAAGATGGGAATCAGATGCAGTGCTGCAGAGTAGCTTAAAACAATCATATAATTTATCCCACGAAAATCATTTATAGGAAGGGGAACAATTACTTCTTAACGTGATAATGAAAGAAATGATCACAGATTCTTCTTATCTTATGATGTGCTTATGATGATTTGAAAATAACAGTTCAAGAGATAGACTATCATACTTGTTTTCTTGTTGGAGTCACTGGTGGTGGCACTAGATGGTGCTGAAGCTTCATCGAACACCGTAGCTTGAGAAGCAGAGGCTTGAATTACACAAGTACTTGTCTTTCTAGAACAAAAACTTCCTCCTCTCAACAATCCCACATCAACCTTGAAACCCTTGGACACCGGTCTAAAGGAAACATGCCCATAATCAGGACACAATCCAGAGTTACCATTTACTCTACAAGACCGAAGAGTTCCAACCGATTGGTTAAGTGTCGTTGCAGCCATTCTGAGATCAGAGAAACCAACATTGTCAATGAAAAGTACATGCAAATCAAAAACAGCAGCATTTCAACTTGTTAAGATGAAACAAGAAAGTGCAACACAGTTACTCAGAGAAACAGAGGAACTAATTCTTGAGTTCCAAGAGTTCAACACAAAATGTTGCCCTCCTTCATAGGAACAATTTCTACATCAAAGATGAAAATGAATGTGCTATAAACACAAAAAATGACAAAAGGAAAAGCATTGAGCAAAATCCCATCAATCCAATAAAATTAATTAGCAATCAAGATAGATCTAATCCAAGACTAAGAACTACAAAACCTACTGACTAACGAGTAACAAGATATGACATCGATTAAACAAAGTGGGGTTAGCCCATATCAAATCATACACACATTACATCAACAGAAAAAAAAAAGAAGCAGAAATCGCAAAAATCACAAATCAACCCATTAACATCGAACATATCGAAATGAAAACAGAGCTCACATAACCAAGAAAAAGAAAACCCAGTTAAGATCAACACCAGAAAATGCAGAATATAGAGAGAATTAATCAGAGATCATACGCTTATTTATACAGCCAAACGATGCTTGCAAGTTGGCGAAGAAACCAAAGCAATAGAAAATGGGAACGATGCTATCCAAGAAAAATCTTGTTTTTCCCCCTTTTTCTTTTGGTGCTGTTAAATGGGGGAAAACGAAAAAGGGTGTTGAGTTTATATCAAGAAAAGTTGGCGGAGAAGAAGATGGCACATTACATGCATCAAATGGTATAAAGATTGAGTTTTTATAGGGTAAAATGTGTCTGACTAATCAAGATTAAGAGGGGAAAATGATGGGATGCTTAGTAGAAATCGTTTTCTTGAAAAAAAATTTCTCCAAGAAAGTGTGTATATGGAGTTGGCAATTGGGTGTTGAGAAGAAATGAAGAATATAATATAGTGTCTCTATATGTGGGTAGGTAATGCCTCTATTTTCATTTTGACCATCTTTTTACCATTTGGACTCCTTTTTTTCACTTGTCCGGCTTAAACAATCGATACAAATAAATTTTACTTTTTATCTAAATTAATTTTATACTATATTTATTATTTTTATTAATGTTAATATTAAATAAGATTATTCATTAAAACTTAGATATATGCATAACTATTTTAGGGAAGATGTTGTCATAATTGTAGATATTTGTCAACTAACAACCCTTTTGGTCAAGTTTATGTGAAGTCAAAGTACTTATTTATTTTAAAGTTTGAAGTATTTGGTCAGGATTTTAGAAAAAATATTTTTTTAAAATATAAAAATATCGAAATTGAAAAAGATAATTTTTTTCTATAAGCATTTTCTAAAATATTGATTGAGTATGAACGAACTGTTGCTTTAAAGTTTGTTATATTTTGCTAAACACAAATTAAAACACAACTCTTAAAAGTTTGATCTAACCCAAACACGAATTATATTATCAAAATCGAATACTTTAAAAGTTTGACCAAACATATACTGATTACCTAAATAAAAAAGGGCAAACTATATTTGATTTCTTATTCCTTGAATTTTTATGAGAGTGGAATGTTGATAGGGAAGGAAGGTGAGAATTTACTTTAATATTGATCAAACATCGTTATTTTATTATTTCTTTATGTATATAATAAACCACATTTATTTAATGTTATAGGACTATAGTGCATATATTTATTTATTTAATCTATCACATTTTTTAAAAAATGTAAATAGTGAAAGGTTGAATTCAAAGTGAATAAATGGTGGGTTAGTAGACAACCCTTGGAGGATTCTTAGGGACCTAAATTTTTTCGAGTCTCAACAATACAACTGACTTTTTATTTATTTAATTTTAATACAAACATATTTATTTGGCAACTCTTCAAAAATTGGCCATTAATATCACCTAACTCCTGCACGTGCCTCCCTTTAATGTCACGTGCTTATAATGTTTGTTCAAATATGAATGGCTGCTAATTCCATTTCCACCCACCTAACATAATGCACCTTCTAACGCTAATTACCTATGTACTCCGTTCGTTTCGATAACTTTGATTTTCATCTTTGTAATATATGATTTAACGTTACGTATTTTTGATTTTTCAAATATTATGACATGTTATTAATATGACATGTGTCTTATGTAGCGTGATATATGTATATGATAATTCATGTTCTATATAATGTTTTACATGTATTATATCACGTAGAGCATATATATCTATTTATTATCAGTATCCACGAATTAAATTTTAAATCACCTTTTTAACTAATCTTATATTGGATTGTTGACCCCCTATCGTCCTTCCCATTACTTCGGAGTAGATATTCATACCGTCATTAATCTTTTATTGGATTGTTGACCTCTTACATATTGTCCTTCCCATTTCTTTGGAGTAGATTTTTGTATCGTTATTGAGCTAATAGTTATTATTTATTGGGAAAATTGAATATAATAGCAAACTAATAACCTAAAATAAATGGGTAGCTAGGGTTTGATTTAATTGTGCTCCATAGCAAACGTTTGCAAAAAATTGTCTGGCGCCTCTCTCCCAAATATCTCGCTCGCCACTCTCCTCCAATCTTTCGCTCGCTTCCTCACTTTTTATACAAACACAAGTGTATAAAAATTGTTTCTAATTGTATAAAGCAGAGAAAATTGTATAAATACATATATTTCTGTTCCCCTCTCTCCCATCTTCCAGATCTCGCTCGCCACTCTCCCAAATCTCGCTCGCCAACCTCGCCTTTCTCACTTATACAAACAGAAGCGAAATGTATAAATTGTGTTTCTGTTTATATAAAGCGTGAGAAAATTGTATATACACATGCAAGTACATATATTTTCGTCCTATACACTTATAATTATACAATAAAAATACTCCACTACCCAGCTTCTTTTGCCTTTCTCTCTTTCTCGTTTTATACAATTTTAAATTGTATCTAATTTCTCTCTTTCTCGTTTTATACAATTCGATTCAATTGTATATTCCTTGTCAAGTCTCTTTTGTCTTTCTCTCTTTCTCATTTTATACAAATTCAAATTGTATATAATCGTTCTATACACTTATAATAATATTATATATGGCAACTCAGATTATGGTCAAACCTAATAATTATTATATATGGCAACTCAGATTATGGTCAAACCTAATAATAAGTTGGTGAGGCCAAAGAAAGATTCGGAACTCGGAAGAATATGCTTTTTAAAATTCAAACTAATTAGTCGAACTAATGTCTACTTCCCAAAAAGCAAAGTAAATTGGTTATACTCATTATTATTTTCGATCAAATGGTGTGGACGTAAATTAAGTTAGATTTATAAAAAATAGTATTAAAGACAAGTGAATTAGGTTCGATTGAATTTTCTTTCTCTTTTGGTTAGATCAGCTAAACGAAGCAAATACCCTCTTTGTAAATCTTGGTCTCTTAAGATTATGATACGTGTTAAAATTTTATGGCTATTGACTAATTAATTTGTTATTAGGTTAAGTGAGGGAATTTTTTTAAATAGGGACGTATTTGGATTAAAGTAAGAACATATATATA
>NC_028640.1:70398237-70472219 GCF_001406875.1 Solanum pennellii | reverse complement strand
TATATATATATATATATATATATATATATATATAAATTTTGCATGGTAGGAGAGCATATTCAATGTTGGTTATACATGATTTATCATGTACTTTGATCCCTCTGTCCTTAATTATTTGTTTGTTTATTTTTGAATTGAAATACCATTTAAGAAAATTATTATTGATATTATGAGTTTACCGTTTTACCTTTATTAACTATGAAGTGGATGAATTAAAAATTTAATATTTTCAAAAGGTAGAAAGTAATTAATTGAGGGTATAATAAGGAAATTTTTTTTCTGTTCTTTCTTAATTTGTCAAAATGAATAAGTAACTAGAGAGAACTATAAAACGAAAAGTGGATAATTAATTAGGGCGGAAGAGTATTAAACAGGAAGGCATCTTTAAGTTATGAGAAATTTACGTATTATTTTATGCAAATTAGAAGAAAAGTAACTAACTCAACTTATCTTATCTACCCATTATTAATACCTATATAACAAATCCTTACATAATTAAGAATATGTGCATAACGACCCCTTAGAGGACAATCTTGTTCTATCTAAGTTGTTAATTAATTAATGTTCCATTACTTGTTTCAGCTAAATTTTCATAATTAACTCTTTGCAGTAAATGTAAGTATGGCGATGAAATCAATAATAGTTTCATTGAATTTATTTCTGCTCACCAACTATGTATGCACAGGTAACAAAATGTCACATTTATGAGAATTCATCACTTTAACTACTCATCTTAATAATGCAATTAACTTCTATGAGCACACAACTAAGAATTCATGCATTTAAAGGATTTTGAAAAAGAAAAAAAACGAAGTTGAGTGCACTAATCTCCCATTATGCGCAAAAGGAATTGAACTATATTTGGTTCCTTTATTTTATATTTTCTATAGTGTAATAATGTAAGATGTTGAAGGATGCATGCCCTTTCAAATTGGGAAAAGGTGGAATAAGTCCCATAAACATTAGCTCAAAGTTGCACCACTGTTTCAAATTTTAATGCAGATCTAGGGAAGTCCACATCATGTTAGCAATTGTTTGAATTAAGAAAGTTTGATAACATGACACACTCAAATGCCCTAATAAAGTTTGGACTATCAAGAAATAGACATATACATAAACATCATCTACATGTACTTCTGTCAGATATCGCGATTGTGTAGGTAGGCACCATGAGTTCTATATGTTTGTGGTGGGTTGGAGGGCTTTTGTACATCATAGCACAAGTCGTGACTATTACTCATATGTTATTTGAGTTGGCGCTCTTTTCTTAACAACCCAATTTCCTCAAATCAACAAAATGTACTTGTTGCAACTACAATGGCAACAAGAATTAATCCACACAATACGATATATTATATAACAATATGTAACAACCATCCAATCGAGTTGCAAGGTAAAAGAAATTTTGCAAAGGCATAAATAAGTTATGCGTCAAGGCAAAAGAAACTAAGCCATGACAGAAGTTATGTCCCAAGAGAATAAGTGCAGTGAAACAAATTAATTAGACTTAAAGGTAAAACAAATTAAGTACAAGGAATAAGTTTAGTGACCTGAGTATGTCCGTAGAAGTTTAGTGGCTCAAGTTATGCTACAAGGCAGCATAACTTCTGTCACTATATCGAAAATGATCATTAGCGATAATTAATTCTTAGTTATCGCTAAATATCTATTTTTAACGGTAATTAATATTTTTTATATGAGTCGCTAAAGCCTTTAGTGACATTGCTTCTAATGACATTTAGCTAATGGCGGTAAAGACTTTAGCACTCTTTATTAATGTCAATAGTTATTGCTGCTAAAAGTTATTTTTATTATAGCGCGTAAATAAAAATTCTCTATAAACTTATCCCGTAAATCAGAAATTATCGTGAAGGCATCTAAAAAGTTTTGCTTGCAAAATTAATTGTGCCCAACAAATATAGTTCATAGTTAAGAATACTTTGGCCCAAGATTTTTCATTAAATAAGCACAAAAATTAAAGTCCACACGAAATAGGGATAGTATGCAAAAACTTGCATTTCAGCCCAAATAACTTTTCTCCATGAATAGAAATTTTTTAGTATTTGGTATTCGTTATGGTATACGAGAATAAAATTTTAAAATTACGATATTCGAATTTAAATTTAATATGAGACATTAGTAGTATTTATTATTTGGTATTTTTCGAACGTCCACCCTTTGCCCAACTCTACTCATAACCAATATTAAGCATGGAATAGAAAATAACAAAAGTGAGTGATGGTGCCAACTAAGAGAGATATAACGTATGTTTATAGAAGACGAGAAACACTTGCAAAATTATGCGGTGCAATGCAATGGAACCAAAATTAGTGACCTTTATAATATGCCAAAAATATAATACATGATCAATGTTTGATGATGATAACAAGAGTCAACGACAAATGTATATATATGAAAGAATCCATTAAGTGTATGACAGAGACGTGAAAGAGTGGCAAAACACAGTTGGAAATAACAACTTATATGTACTTGAACAATTAACCTGATATAAGAATCAAGTTCATTCATGTTTGGGCTTCCGATCCATGCTCTAATTGGACCTGAAATCTCACGTGACTTGCGAATGGACAGTTGATCTGCTTATATGGACTTTGTCCTAAAAAATGTATCATAATGAATTTTTGGATAATTTTTCATTTCTCATAATTAGAGTAATTATTATACAGTGAGTTTCATACAGAGACATACAAGTAGAAAACAAAAGAAGTAAAAGGAAAGGTGGGATCAGCTAGCTAGAAACTGTTTTCTGTTCAATTTGGCTTATGTAATAAATATTTCTATATATATATATATAACCATCAGAGCTAAAATTTGTTTAAAGATTGAATTTTGAGGCCAAGACTAGTTCTATGGAGGTCAGTGCTGGACTAGTTGCAGGCAGTCACAACAGGGATGAAATAGTTGTTATTCGCCGTGATGGTGAATTCAGTGTAAGTTTTCATTTGTGTTTAAGTGTTATTAAATATGATTATGGTTAATTAATAATGTTGATTTTTTTGGTCATCAGGCAAAGTCTATGCAGCAGCAGAGTGGTCATATTTGCAAAATTTGTGGAGATGAAGTGGGGTTCACAATAGATGGAGAGCCATTTGTAGCTTGCAATGAATGTGCTTTTCCAGTTTGTAGAACTTGTTATGATTATGAGCGTCGAGAAGGTAGCCAAGTTTGTCCTCAATGCAAAACTCGTTTCAAACGCCTAAAAGGTAATGTGTCATTTTTAATTTTCTTCCTCTGAAATGTTAATTTGCTACTGTATATATTTCTAATTCTTGCAACTTTTTTTTGATAGGTTGTCCTAGAGTACATGGTGATGAGGAAGAAGATAACATTGATGATGTTGAAAATGAGTTCAGTTTTCACAATGATCGCGTCAAACATGATTTCCAGGGTTATGGTTTTGATTACTTTGAGCAACACATGTCTTCTCGTGACTCGAGACATCAACTTCCTCTGCCCAGTGTTATGCATATGCATTATCATGTAATGGTTCTTTTAGCTATGATAAGGCATTGATGAACAAAAATAAGATAACATATGAACATTGCTTTGCAGGTAGATACTGATATTGATCCAGACAAACACGCATTAGTACCGATTGGTTCAGCAGAGTACGGTGGCAAAGGAGTACTTTCCCTGCCCTACCACTATAACACCAGAGGTAATACACTACAGTAATACATTGAATCCAAACTCGGAATATATAAAATCTGTAGTGATATTGATGAATTCTTGAATTTTGTTTCTGCAGTGCCACCAAGGTCTCTGGATCCTTCAAAGGACTTAGCTGTTTATGGATATGGAAGTATAGCTTGGAAGGAGAGGATGGAAAGTTGGAAACAAAAGCAAGAGAAGCAGCAGATGAAGAAAGACGGAGAGGATGGGGAAGATGAATTTGATTTATCAGTGTAAGTTCTGCAGAAGCCAACATATCTAACTTGTTGAATTTGTATTATGTGAATTTAGTTTCCATAATATGTGTAGCATGCATAGCTAAAGTCAACCTTCTAGTTAATTTTTTTTATGTGACTCCCAACTCATTACTAGATTTCGATTATTATGGCAGCAGTTAACAGCTAGTACTATTTAATGTGTTAGTGAAAATGTTGCTGCATCTTCTATGTATTTGATGTGACAGATAGATATCCAAACATTTATGGAATTGTCATATTGCTGATTTTTTGTATTTACTTTTTGTGAAATCAGGTTAAATGAAGCAAGACAACCATTATCAAGGAGATTGCCAATTCCATCAAGCCAAATCAATCCGTATAGAATCATCATCATGATTCGGCTTGTTGTTCTTGGTTTTTTCTTTCATTATAGAGTCACTCATCCTGTTAACGATGCATATGGATTGTGGCTAGTCTCTGTAATATGTGAAATTTGGTTTGCTGTCTCATGGATCCTTGATCAATTCCCTAAGTGGCTTCCCATTGATAGGGAGACTTACCTCGATCGATTGTCCCTCAGGTACTGTGGTTAACCAATCTTACTCCTCTATCATGTTCACATTCTCTTTGTTAATAGTAGCCAAGTACTTTATGTCTTTTAGATATGAAAAAGAAGGGAAGCCTTGTCAACTTTCTGCAGTGGATATATTTGTGAGTACAGTAGATCCACTTAAAGAACCTCCTCTGGTGACTGCAAACACGGTTTTGTCCATTCTAGCGGTGGACTACCCTGTCGATAAGGTGACATGCTATGTATCAGATGACGGGGCTGCTATGTTGACGTTTGAAGCATTATCAGAAACAACTGAGTTTGCCAAGAAATGGATTCCTTTCTGCAAGAAATATAATATTGAGCCTCGGGCTCCTGAGTCCTACTTTTCTCAAAATATGGACTATCTCCAAGGCAAAGTTTTGACTTCATTTATAAAAGAGCGACGAGCAATGAAGGTAAGCTATCATGAGTCATGACTCCCCAAATATTTCCAGGACCTTAAGTCAAAAAATACTCTTTTAGCTTTTGGTTGGTGTTTCTTTTGAATAGACTTTACCTGATATTGCAGAGAAATTATGAGGAATTTAAAGTACGCATAAATGCTCTGGTTGCTAAGGTGCAAAAGGTTCCCGAGGGAGGTTGGACGATGCAGGATGGGACTCCTTGGCCCGGTAATAATGTTAGAGATCACCCTGGCATGATTCAGGTACTGAAATTTGGATGTCATTATTAATGTTGGTTATTTTGTTCATTCTAGCTGTAGTGATTTCTTCTCATGGTTATCATTTCCAGGTCTTCCTAGGCCAGAATGGGGGGCTAGATACAGATGGTAATGAATTACCTCGACTAGTATATGTATCTAGAGAAAAAAGACCTGGATTCAACCATCACAAGAAAGCTGGTGCAATGAATGCTCTGGTTTGTAATGCATAAAATTTTTACTTTTGCTCTATAGATGCGCGATATTTCTGCTTATGAGCTTAAAATCTATTTAACAGGTCAGGGTGTCTGCTGTGCTCACTAATGCTCCTTATTTATTAAATTTGGACTGTGATCACTATATTAACAACAGCAAAGCCATTAGGGAAGCTATGTGTTTCATGATGGATCCAACGCTTGGGAAGACAGTTTGTTATGTTCAGTTCCCTCAGAGATTTGATGGCATTGATAGGAATGATCGGTATGCTAATAGGAATACGGTGTTCTTTGATGTAAGTGCAAACTTGTACAATCAATTACTGCATATCTGCTTAACATTTCTTTGTATTTGAGTGAAGAGTGTAGTTGATTTTACATGAATCAGATTAATATGAAAGGATTGGATGGTATTCAAGGACCTATATACGTTGGAACTGGATGTGTTTTCAGACGCCAGGCACTGTATGGACTCGATGCACCCAAGCAGAAGAATGCTCCATCTAGGATATGCAGTTGCTGGTTAAAGTGGTGCTGCTGTCAAAGCTGTTGCTCCGAAAAGAAAAAGAAAAATAAGAAGCCTAAATCTGAGGTCAAGCCTCTTTTGAATGACGAAGACTCCCTGGCATTAACGGTCTCTCAAGAGGTCACACAAGGTAAACTGATTCGGACATCCTTGTGCATACTATGCTAGTGCCATTTAATTGAAGTTCCTCACTAGCCAGTTCAATTGTTTTCTGTCAATGTGGCTTGAGCAGGTGAAAATCGATCTCTTATTTCTGACCACAAGTTAGAAACTAAATTCGGGCAATCTCCTGTTTTTATTGTATCAACACTGCTAGAAAATGGTGGGACTCTTAAAAGTGCTGGTACAGCTTCTCTACTAAAAGAGTCCATTTATGTGATAAGCTGTTGCTATGAAGATGAAACAGAATGGGGAAAAGAGGTATAAAATTCCTTGCGTTCTAATCGTGTTCAAAATGTAGTGATTGTTCAATCTAACTACTTTGAAAATGCAGATTGGCTGGATATATGGTTCAGTCACTGAGGACATATTAACAGGCTTCAAAATGCACTGTCATGGCTGGAGATCCATATATTGTATGCCTAAAAGGCCCGCATTTAAAGGATCAGCACCGATCAATCTATCAGACCGTCTTCACCAGGTCCTTCGATGGGCACTTGGTTCTATTGAAATCTTTTTTAGCAGGCATTGCCCTCTCTGGTATGGATATGGTCGTGGTCTCAATTGGCTCGAACGTTTCTCATACATAAACGCCACCATTTATCCATTCACGTCTATTCCCCTGGTCGCTTATTGCACTCTACCTGCTGTATGCTTGCTCACAGGAAACTTCATTGCACCTAAGGTAAAAAAAAAAAAATAAAGACTTAGCTTCCTTATATCTATCTACACATGATGAACTCAGCAAGAAAGATAACTCAATTCTGTTAAATGTTGCAGCTTGACAACATTGCTAGCCTGTGGTTTTTGTTACTTTTCATTAGCATTTTTGCAACAAGCATTCTTGAAATGAGATGGAGTGGAGTCGCGATAGATGGATGGTGGAGGAACGAACAATTTTGGGTGATCGGAGGTGTATCAGCACATCTATTCGCTGTGTTTCAAGGTTTACTAAAAGTGTTAGCTGGTGTTGAAACCAACTTCACAGTAACATCAAAATCCGGAGACGATGAAGAATATGCAGAGCTTTATGCATTCAAATGGACAACTCTGCTCATTCCACCAACCACATTGTTAGTGATAAACATTATAGGAGTTGTTGCTGGTATCTCCAACGCTATAAACAACGGATACGAGTCCTGGGGACCGTTGTTTGGGAAGCTGTTTTTTGCAATCTGGGTGATTCTTCATCTCTATCCATTCTTGAAAGGACTTGTTGGTAGAAACCATACAACTCCAACAATCATCATTGTCTGGTCAATCTTACTTGCTTCCATATTTTCACTTTTGTGGATTAGGATTGATCCATTTTTGGCGAAAACAGACGGTCCACTTCTTGAAGAGTGTGGATTGGATTGTAACTAGTTTGTGATCCACTTCTTGTATTTTTGGCTATTTGGTTTCATTTAACTTTTCTACAATCCATTGAGCTATATGTCAATACAAGTACCACTCCAGCAAATCATCTTTTTTTGCACAACACATAATGAAGCTATCGCTCACTATTATCAACTACTATCATTATCAGCTATCACCCGATACAACACCACCATCAAAGCTTTATTAGTCACAACCATTACTACGATAAATTGTCACCATTACAATTATCACCACCATTAACACAATAATCATCAATCACTATCGATATGATAATATTATCCACCACAACTATTAATACCACTAGCTATTAGCCTATTACCTACAACACCACTATTAGCCAATTACCATCCCTAATTGACGCCAACCATAGGCGGATCTGTACGTGCATCTGTTACCTTTGAAAAAAATCATGTATATCTATGTTGAGAAATTGACAGAAACTAAGATATAATTAATAGTGTACCCATGAGGAATATATGAGTATTCTTGTGTAGCTGGTACAAGACAGAGGAACCATTTGGATCTAGCTAGATCATAATGTTGTTGATATAATTAGATTAATCGAGAATTTTATTAAACTTTATATTTATTAATTTTAGATTATAACAAAAAGAAAACCTACACTTAAAAATAATGTTAGGAAAACAAACAACATAATTATTTAGTATATTTATACCTATATCAAAATTCAAACATTTAAATCTTAATTCATATATTAATTTTTCAAACATTTTAATATAAATAAAAGCAAATAAGTCCTTACATCATTAGTGCACAGACAAGTTCCAATATATGACCATGGAAGTGTCAAGTTCTAATCAATAATAATTGAGATTAACATATTCCTAAGATAAGATTTGTTGTTGTCACATACCAAGACAATGAATTAAGCCCTTAATTGCTAATTTACTATACGTGGAGTAGTGCTTCCATTAGAGTTTTTTTTTTCTTTTTTCATGATGAGCACTAATTAATTAAACTGTATTTATTATCAGACAAGTGTAACTTTAGTAACTGAACAAATTGGATTCCAATGTAATATACTATAGATTAGCCTTTTTGGAGGCATAATTACTTTGTCAATTAATTCCTATCCCATGTTAGTGGCAAACATATATATGATCACTATCAACCACCAACAATTTCAATTGGCAATTGCAACATTTTATTTATTATATTCATCGTTGGTTACATATATGATGCTCTTAAATTATAGTATAATCTCCTTTTACTGCTGATAGGATTGTATATAATTAATAAACTCACTTTGCAGTTTGTAGTCATCAAAAGAAGTAAAAAGGTAAAGAGAAAATGACAAAAATGGCCCTTTCTATATGTTTGGAAGTAGATTTAAAATAATCTATGCACTAAACTGTTTTGGACCCTATGAGTTCATCAAAAATTAATATTATTAATTAATCTCTGCTTTGATTGATTTGATTTGATTTTATATATTATTAATTTAGTTTTAAAATTTTTAAGTATGTTGAACTATGATCAAATCAATAAGATTTTTTCTTATCGATTTTTGATTTATCGACTATTGAGCCTTAATGATTTGATTTTGGATTAACTAATAAAAAAATGTTCATAAAATAAATATATAACTTTTCCAACAATTTGACACAACAGAGCAATATATACCTTACATAATGCTCATAAAATAGAAACATTAACAAGTACAACATGGAAAAAATTATACAAGTGCAACACAAATTAAAGATTTATGATGAGTTTGAAGACTAAAAAGTAAAGATTACAGTAACCAATAAGGTATTGATTATTGGTATTTAATATTTATGTCGGGATAAAAGAGTAAATTACCATAACCCAATACTAAAAAATAAAAACAAAAGCGATAATTTTTTATTTTTATAAAATTATTAAAAATTCGTTAACTAATAATTCAATAACAATGAATCAATAACTTTTTTTTTCCAGCTTGATTTATTGATCGATTTGATTTTTGCTCACCTCTACCGTCAAATATTTAAAAACTTTGAATGTTAGTAACACATAGAATCTTAATAGTTCATCAATTGATAAATTATATAAATTTTATCTTATTGACGAGGATTCGATTCTCGTGTTATTTTTCTGGTATTGAAAAAGGGGAAGGGAATTTATGGGAAGTAGACAAATAGCGCTATCAAACAAGGTGTTTGAAGAATCTAAGAGAGGACCACTCACTAATAATAAGGTCCAGAATGCCACTAATAATGCCTCACAACTGTTCTTTTTTAACATATGTCTATGGACCGGGTCGACATTTTATTTAGGAAAAATTACATAAATTAATACATTTTAAAAAATAATTACTGATTTTAGCGATACTTTTTGTTTATTACCATTTATAGCAATACTGTAATAAATCTGTAATATGTATTAAAATTGTATTATAAATGAATTAAAAGCGATCAAGTGAAAAAAAATATTATTGCTATAAATGGTAAATATTTTATTATTATAGCACATTTATGTAAGTTTCCCTTTTATTTATATTCCTCCCCAATCACTTCTTCAATTTTCAAAAAAAAATTGAATAAAAGTCCGTTTGAATTAGCTTAAAAGTCGATCAAATCTATTTTTAAGTCAGTTTTTAATTTGGCAAATACTCAAAATAAGTTAAAAATGACTTAACATAAGCTACGAAGTGTTTAGTAAGGTAAAAATGACTTAAAATAAATCAGAAACCAAAAGTAAGTCTCCCCTACTTTTTAATTTTTTACTTAAAAGTCAATTTAGTTTGACTTTTTATTTTTGACTTAAAAACTTCTTTTTAAGTCAATCTAAACGGGTTCTAAATATTTATTCTTAATTATCAATCGTATCAATAGTTTAGTCTATTAATTTGCTTTGTATATATTGTGTTTGATCATATTATATCGATTTACTCTTTATTAAAATAAATTTATTTTAATTCATAAATTTTAAAAATATCATTTAAATTAGGACGGAGAGAGTACCTTTTTTAAGTGAAAGAAAGTCGAAAAGGGAGTGGATTTTTTTCCCCAAAAAGTTGTCCATCATAAAGTAAAAGAAGTAAGAAATTAAAAGTAGGGAGATGATGATTCATGAAATTAAAGGAATTGCTTTCATGACGTAGTGTACTTTAATTATAAACTAGTACTAATAAATTAGTGGAATTTGCTTACACAACTTTACTTTTCAACTAATTCATTCATCATCCTTCTATGATACATTCTCAATTAATTATCATATACTATATAGTTCTTCATATATATGCTGATGAAATGATGTAGGACTAGATTTCCCTTTTTCTTTTTTTGCTTATTAAGCCTAATCTTTTATTTATCGCGAAACACCAATTTATGAAACAAAAGCAAGTTGCTATATCACGTCTATGGTTCAAAATCGAAACTATTTAATCATTAAAGTAAAATTAATTTTCATCCTAAAACGAATATAGACGTATTAGAAGACATATGGTGCTGTCAATTTTAATTTAATTCCAAGTTAAAAGGACTATAGGTCAAAAAAAAAAAATAGGTTAAAGTATGAGCAAGTGTGAACTAGTGAGACTTTATTGACTTATAGTGAATCTGACATACATAATTTAATTTAATCAAAGTATAGCAGAGGCCAGTGTGTCAGCATTCACCGCACGAACACATACACTTAACCATTTTATTTTATTTTTTACTGTGTCTTTATTTTATTTTTATTGGCTTTTGGACCTTAGTGTATATGACAGACAGGTTTGAAATTGAGCTTCTACCTTGTGATGATGATTCGAATGGTTTCAAGGCGGTAAATCATTTAATCATAAACGTTCAGATACATGTATTTGATTAAAATTAGATACTATAATTTATTTTAAATATATAGAATTTAAACGACTTTACGTATATTTAAAATATATAGATAAATTTTGTTCATCTCTCTCACCTAACTTTCATCTCGTTTGTCACTCTCTTATGTATATGGTATCACAGATACATGTATCTACTGTAGTTCACATATATTTGGGATGCATGAATATCTTGCTCGTCACTTTCTTATGTATACGGCATCCTATAAACATGCGAATCACACTAGATACATACAAATACATATATTTAGTGTGATTATATATATCTGGGATACATGACTATTCGCTCGCTTCGATTCCTATTTTAGTTATTTGATAGCAATAATAAATGTATTTAAGTGTAAATTCATTAAAATATGATAGAAATTCTTAATTTATGATAAATATATGTAATTAATATATATAATACGGATATATATCTAATAAACAGAAATAAATGATCACAATTATTTCTTTTTATTTATCTGAATATTTAAATCTTATCAAACCCCGATCCTCCCGTTTGTTTATCCAAGAGAGTTAGCACCAATGCTTTACTTCTTAAATATTCTTCTTTCAGAAAAAAGAAAGATTAAATTGTTGGTTCTTCTATGGTTCATTAATACTTATATACTTACTTTAATTACTTTAATTATAAAAAGAAGTTTATGATATGGTCCCCTCAATTATTTACTGATTCTAATTTTTGTGATACCTTGCTCACCACAACCAGTCTTCCTTTGTCCTAGACAAAAATTCAAAAATAAGTAGACATTCCAAAAATAAATAACTTAAGTAATTATTTTTCTTTCTTCTAGAAAATTATTTGTACACTAATTAAACTCCGTCATTTGTCTAACCAAGAGAGTTGGCACACTGCTTGAAGTCTAAAAGGTGACATGTGATCGTCGATAAAACTAAATCAGCAACTTTGAGATTGAATATGGCTTTGTGTTGTACTCGATAAGGTCAGATTATTTTTTTTTTGAAGTTTGAGATAACGATGCAAATAAATCTAATTCGAAGAGTTTATTGATAGTCGATCTAAAGATCTAAATTCTCTAATGCAATGTTACTTAACAATTCACAGGCCCTTAATTCCCTATTACAAATTCAATTGTTATCTCGAATCATCAACTTAGGGTTATAAACACTTTGGTTGCTTGAATAAATTTTTGAAAAAAAAAATGAAATTGATGATTCTTGTATTATTTTTATATACTTTTATGTTTTCAATATTAAAAGAAGACTATGATCTGGTCCCCTCAATTATTGACATATTCTAATTTTAATAATAACTTGTTCACAATCCTCTTTTTTCCTTCCACAATGTACTAGACAACTCAAATTAAAAAAACAATACAAGAAATCCAATTTTTTTTAAAAAAAAATTGCAGAACTTATTATAAAAAACCACACTACTTGTTGATTGTTTATGTATCCTTCATTTACTTTTTAATTTAATTATACCTAAAAGAAGAAAATATTCTAGCTCGCTCAATTATTGATAAGACTAATTTTTCTCGCCCTCAATTTCAACAATCAATTATGTATAAGTAAATTTTATCTTTTTCTCATAGAGATAGAGAGATTTGTTTATTTCTAATGACTCACAAAACATACTATAGCAAATTTGGAAAGGAAGAATATAAATAACAAGAAATTAAATAAGAAAAAGGACATTATAATACATTTTAATTATAATAATAAGGCTAAGAAATGACAATAATAAGGGTATACCATTTTTATATTCCCAACTGGCTTTACTTTAGATGGGGTTCTCATTGCTGGCCTGCCCCAATCACAGGGACAACAGGTATCACACCACTCACCAGGGAATCTCATAGTAACTAAAACCACATGACCAAAATTATTTCTTAATTTTTTTTTCCAAATCACATAAACTTAAGAAAAAAATTAATGTAATTCCATAAATAAGGTATCTGATAGATCTTCGACTCAATAAAAAACTTACTCAACTCAAAAATAATCCGGGTTCTTCAAAAACCTGCAATTTTTTTTGAGATTTTGTACGAATAAAAACAATTGAATACATAATACTACTAGTAGTAATTAAAATGGCTGCATACAAATTATTAACTGAAACCTTGCAAAACTCAGCCCAGAATTTTTTTTTTTTAGAGAGAGAAATATATTTATATCATCATCATCATCATTCATCATGCAGATCTTACTCTTAACAACATGTATATACATATACATATTATATAGCAGCTTTGATATGCATTTTTTTTGTGTGTGTGTGGGTAACGTACTAATTAACCACATCACGTTTGATTCATGATCCATACGTGGCGTCTACTAAAAATTTCCACTACCTAAACGGCGGCGACGGTCTCGCTTGTGGCGGAAACGTCAGATCCCTTCCCGCCGGCTACGGCGGCAGCGACGGAGTTCTTCATGTAGTCCTTTCTAGATGCAACCAACGAACACTTGTCCTTCTTCTCATCTAGATTCATTTGCTGCTGTCTACACTCTAGACTGCAAAAAGCACTATCTCCTCTGCAAAATTCGACAATTCAAACGAATGATTAAAGCGGTGGTTTATGTAAATTGACTGTCGAAGAGTAGGATTATTAGCGAAATTAAAAATTAGTACCTGTACATGTAGATATCCCGGCCAGGGATTAACCGGCGTTTACAGAGGAAGCAAGCTTTCAAAAAATTAGCAGTTTCTAGAAAATCAGCAGATTTACGGCGGTTTCTGACGGAAACGGTTTTAGCTGCTGCCAATAAACGTTGTTGATCTAGCTGTTGCTGCTGGGTGTTTGCAGGTGAAAAAGGATTGTGAGGATCGAATGGATTATTGTAATTACTATTAGGGTCAGGATTATTGAGATTGAGATCTAAAGTGAATTCTGTCATACTTGTTGTTCTCTTCATCGGTGGCCGAGTCCTCTTCCCCAGCAACATTTTTTTCTTCTTCGATTTACAGAGAGAGAGAAAAGAGGAAGAAGAAGAAGAAGAGTGAGAGTGGGGAAGATGTGTTGGGAAGATAAAGAAGAGAGCTAAAGCGCAAGGAGAGAATCTCCACCCTTGATTGTGTATTATTTCATCAAATATTTTATAAAATTGAAATAATTTTTACTATATCATTTTCTCAGATTCCATCTCGTTACTCCTCCTCGTTTTATTGGGAACAAATTATACTAAAATTAATTATATATATAATGTTTATTTTATTTTGAAATAAAATATTTCTTAAAATAAATAACTTTTTTTTAGAAGTTTAGTCAAAATAGACTTCTAATTTATATGGTAAATTTTTCGCTAGATACTAAATTTAACAATTCTTTTTATTATATTTGTTGTTTCAAATAATTATAAATATTTGTTTAGCTATACATATAACTATCTCAATAAGATTTAAAATAAAAAAATTTAAAATTATGTTAATTTTAAATTATTCTGAAAACTATTTAATCTTAATATACTATTTCCTTTCAAATAAATGTCATTTTAAAATTAATTATATTACTTTAAATATTCAAGACAGTATATTTTTTCAATTATAGAATTATTTATTTCAAGAGATATTTATTAAATAATAATATAACTAAATTTATATTTATTAAATTTTTAAAATGTAAATGTTTATTTGAAACAGAAGATTTTCATACAATTAGCTTCACATAGTACGAATTTTTGATACACCACTAATATAAAAGTCCATTCATTTTTAATGAATGAGAAATGAAAAGATATGTGTACTTTAACTTTCATTATGACTCAATTAAAAAGTGTAACTGAATATTAATATATTTATATGGAGTTTTAAATTTTGTGCTAGACAAAGCTCTTTTACATAAAGTGAAATGGCCGAAATATGTAACTTTTATTTTAAAATTTTAGTTTCACTCGATTAAAGTTAAAAAAATGAACAGCAAATATTCATCATTAATATATTTGGAAAAGAAATGAGAATCAGATGTGATTGGTCATACATCCTTAAAATTAAACAGAAAATCAACTGATTTTTTCTACGAAAAAGTTTTGAATATATGTTATATACATCGAAGTTTCGCAGGACTTTTTAAACGAGTTTTATTTCGGTTAGAATTTTTAGAGATGACTCTATTTTAAATTCTGACTTATATTTATATAAAATAAAAATTTCGCAAATTCATGAAACATTAATAAAAAGATCGAGATATAACCTAGTACAGTAGTACTACACATTATTATGAATGAAATATTCTTATTCCTTCGTATATTTTTTTATTACTGCAATTTATCTGTCGGTTATATTTAAAATTCGTTGTAATTTGCAAACATATATATAATATACTCTTTCACCAACTATTATACAAATTAGATGTATCGTATACATATATTTTTAATACATACTAATAATCCATATTAAGATCGAAACTTTGTTTTTCATCTAAGATCAATTTTTTTCTTTTCAACAGAAAAATATTTTTATAAATCATGGGTTTGGACAGCACAATAATTCTTGAAATAAAATATTTAATGAACCCATCAAATATTAATTTCGATTTGACATAATATAAATGGAAAAATAGTTTTTGATTTGATTGTTACATAGTAATTCGTAGAAATTTTCCATTGTCAATTAATCATCTCATTAATACAATCCAAATGTCAATTCTACTCTGCCTTAATTATCAAACTGGTTTGTTGCAAAATTAGAAAATAATTGTATTTGTAATTAAGTTACCAAAGAAAATAAATCATCACACTAATAATAATTAGATTGGGACACTTAAGCAGTTAAAATGGTCCATTAAGAAATCAAGTTATTCAATAATATTTGATTACCGTATCTTATTATACTTCCTCCGTCCACTATTAATTGTTATACTTTTCATTTTTAGAGTCAAACTTTAAGAATTTCGATCAACATTTTAGAATATATTTTTTCATTATATTGACATGTAAAAAATTGCAATATATAATACTTTTCATATAGTTTTTGAATATCTGTTTTTTTTATTTAAAAATCAAATTAATATAATCTAATTTAACTTTAAAAATAAGTCAAATTAACTTTTAAAAAACACAAATAAAAATGAACAAAGGGAGTAATATTTTTAGAACTCTTAGCTGTAAACATGGTTTTAGATTTTGTAAATAAGAATATATAACTTAATTATCTATTTGTTAAAGTTTATAAAATTTAAATTTTGTAAATTATTTGGTTTAAGGAAAAAAAGAGCTTAGTCAGCATCCCATGAAATGGGCCCCATAAATGTGCCATTATTAGAAGGGAGAGATTCAATGGGTATTTGGTGAAACAGTCCCACTCAATGAATTCGTTTGTCCCCCTTCCCAAAATCTTAACCACACAATTTCATATTCTACTTTTTTTTTATCGTTTTAAAATTATTTATTGTTTGATTTGATATGAAATTTTTTAAAAAAAAATTTAAGATTATAAATTAATGATATATCAAATATAGTGAAAAATAATACAATTTTCGTTCCATTTTATTTGAAGTACTTTGATTTAATATTGAGTTTATAAAAGAAAGGAAAACTTTTAAAATTTATTATCTAAATGAACGATAAAATTTGTGTGGCTATAAATTATTTTATTTAAAGTTTTTATTAAAGGTAAAAATAGATATTCTAAAGTTAAATCGTTATTTAATATAAAAATGTGTTCAATTTTGTTTAACAATGACTAAAAAGAAAAGTAAATTGACATTAGAGTAGATAAAAAAAAATTTAAAGTTACAAAAAAGGAAAATAACATTCTTTTTTTAAAAAAATGAGTAAAACAGAAAAAGTAGAATAAATAAATTAAACTACTTTTTTACATATTTTCCGTTGTCTTTTTATTCTCCTTTTATGTAAAAGTACGTGAATACTACATCAAAAATAATCTTTAATAGTAAATACTAGCTATATAACTATAGCTAAAGACATTAAATCTAATATAATTAACTAATTCCACTATATATTTCAACACTTATACATATTTATTGCCGCTAAAATAATTTTGAAATCTGAATTCTATCCCATCTGTTGTTTACATCATCCTATATTTTTACCATTAGTTTGAGGGAAAAATGAAAAAAACAAAAAAAGAGTTAAAAGGGAAAAATAATATAACACTCCTAGAATACTATCTTCATTCTTTCATCTTATTAAATCGTTCATTTTTATCGAGTATAATCCAAGTTTAAAAATAATAATATCGTAATATTTATAATAGATAATTAAATATAAGTATTCTAAAAAACCTAACAACAATATTTCTTAAAAAATAGAATTCAATAAGCATTTGGTCTAAACGATAAAAATTTATCCTAAAAGGAGGAGCAATTTTTTTTTATTTTTTTTGGAACATTTAACTAAAGATGGCAAACTAAAATGATATAATTATATGATAAATTCGTGTAAAAGCATAAAAAACTCTATTTTATCTGCCTCCTCCTATCACCAAATTTAAATTAGATTATTGGTCTGAGGTAAATCTTTGAACACTAGATTGAAGGAATACATAAGAGATTTGGGAGTTTCAAAGACGGTCACAAGTTGGCCAATTGGATAATAAAAGAATTTATGAGTTGGAATATATAAGGGTAATTATTATTACTTTAATTTATTCTTTATTTGATTCTCTTTCTTGGGAATTTTAAACAATTCCTTCTTTATTTTCATTATGAATTATAATCAAAGTCATGTTCTTATTTATTTTTTAACCCAACTTTTGTGTGTGTCATGTTCCCTCCAGACATATCATGAACATAAACTTATAAATAATTATGGTGCACCTTTGCCATGTCAATTAGGGTTTAACAGTTACGAATTTTACATTGTAGCTCTTTTTAATAAATATAATTTATAAATATCAATTTTTGCTAAAGTGGAATTTGGACTAAAACTATTTGACGAATGTTATCGTACTTATAATATATTTTTACTCTACACCCAGCTCTAACCATTAACTATGTGAGTTTTACTATATTAAAAATAATCTTTAGCAATCATTAATTAATAATAATAACTTAATTATCGTTAAGTATATCTTTTTAAAAGTAATTAACACTTTTTGTAAATGTCTCTAAAACCTTTAATATAGTAAGACTTTCATAGTTAATGGTTAGAGCTGGGTGTAGAGTAAAATATATTATAAGTACGATAACATTCGTCAAATAATTCTAGTCCCAATTTCACTTTAATTAATAATAATAGCTTAATTGTCGTTAAGTATATATTTTTAAAAGTAATTAACACTCTTTGTAAGTGTCTCTAAAACCTATAGCAACATTAGATCTAACGATAATTAACAAATGTCGGTAAGACTTTAACACGCTTTATTATTAATAATTATTCCTTCTGTCCCTTTTACTTGTCAACTTTTGACTTGACACACTTGTTAAGAAAATATTGATTGATATATTGAGTTTATCATTTTACCCCTATAATATAACTGTAGAATCTTAAATATCTTTATTCACTATATTTTTCAAAAACATTAACTTAAAATTAACTATTTGATAGGTAAATTTTTTTTTCTCATGATTTATCAAAAATCATAAATAAAAAGAAAAAAGATTGAATAAAGTAAAAAGAAACAAAGAAAATATACTTATGGCTAAAAAAATGTTTTTGTTGCTGTGTTTGTTGCTTCATTAACAATCATCTATCAATTTTTTGTACGTGCTGATCTATTATTTATAAAGTTTAATTTGCATATCAAAGTTTTAGCTAGCGCTTGGCCATAGATATTCAAATATTTTTGGCAAATATTATTTGGATGAAAATTTGGGTAAAATTTTACCATGTGTTTGGCCATAGAATTTGAGAAACATATTCCATTTTTTTAAGAAATATGATTTATACCCATAAGTTTTTAAAACTATCAAACTAACCATAAAGTTGTATTACATAGCACAATAGAAATCTCACATAACAAGATTTATGACTTCCGCAACAAATCAACAAGAATCATTACAGTAAATATTCGTATAGTGAAAAGGTCTTGGTACAAATCATGATAATGAAAATACAACTAATATAAATTCGGGGAAAAAAAAAGAAGAAAACAAAAGGAAATAAATATTGCAATCACCGAAGAACATATGCTTTCTCATCTGAAAGAGTTCAACCTATTCTTTAATATAATCTTCCCACATTTTATGAACAATCTCTTCTCGATGAGCTTACATTTTCGAATCAGACGATCAAGAAGATGAAGCGATGTTGTTACCTGAGCCAGTAGTTCGTCACTTTCATCAACAACCATATCATCATTTTCATATTCATTGAATATTCCATCACTACTTTGGTGTTCACGTAAAAAATTATGCAATACAGCGCAAGCAATTACTATTTTCACTTGCATGTCACATTCATAGTTGTTCATGCCTTGTCTTAGTATTCTGAATCTACTTTTCCATGCACCAAAAGTTCTTTCAATTACATTGCGCAGAGAAGTATGTTTATAGTTAAATAGCTCTTTTCCATTCTTAGGCTCTCTTTCACTTACTCGGTAGTCCTGCAAATGATAGCGCATTCCAATGAATGGAGCTAAAAATCCTCTTGTATTCCGTAGACTAGCATCAACAACGTAATATTTATCTACCAAAATAAAATAAATGCAATTCATGTTTTATTTAGTAGCTAGTTTATTAAGACTAACTGTAATAAAGGAATGTATGAAATCAAAAGAATGCATGTAGAAGAGAGCTAATTGAATTGGTTGGTGTCAATAAATATATTATTTTTGTAAAATAAAAAGTTAAGGGTAAAAATTGAATTTCTAAAACTTTCCAAATAATGAAATTTGGCCCAAATACTAGTTTTTTCTAGTATTTGGGAATTTGGAAAATTTGTGAATCATTAAAAAAATTTATACTATAAATATTTTGTTTTTACTTTATTTTTATTGAATCAACTTATTAGAAAAATGCATGACTAAAAAAAGATTTTCATTAAAATTTGAGAATATGTGTAATGAACATATTTTCTTTTCTTACTGATTCAATCAAAATTTATGAAAAATAGCTACAAAATATTTTTGAGTGGATAATTTCAATGAGAAAATAATAGTTTTTTTTATTCTTATCTTACTCTCATTATTTCCCTTACGCATAATTTTATTTGTTTAATTATAATCTTTTCTTTCCATTCTAAGTTTCAACTGAAATAATAAGAAATTTGCCGCAATTAGCTTAAACAGAACACAATACAAACTCAAAGAAAATTTATTGTCCTAGTGATCATGATAAGATTATCAATTAGAGTAATTTTGTCAGAGAGTAGTTTACACTTCAATGAAAACAATATTATTTATATTGTAATAGGAAAAAAATTTATTTCACACCAGGTGTTTATATCAAGTTAATGTAATATGTAATTTAATGAAGTAAAATACACGTAAATTAATTATGATTAAATAAAATAAACTATTAATTTAAACACATGAAATGCGGCTTAATGTAAACACCCGATGCGGATAAGTTTTAGTGAAAAAAATTAATTTATTGGTGCATGTTGCTCTATTATGACAATTATCTCTATAAAATAATTATCATATATTGTTATTCTAGAGTCAATTTGATTACTTTTCAAGTTAAATTTGATTAGATTAATTTGTTGTTTTAAATTTAAAATTTAAGGAGTAAAAACAATATAGAAAACACCATTTTTTTTCACATATCAATAGTTTTGATTTAAAAAAATTATCTTAAAATATTAATCAAAATTTATATTACAGACTGGGAGAATATTTGATATTTAAATGTATGCAAACGTACAATTGAAGTAAAGGTATCCAATTAATTAAATATGGTACACAATACACAAACAAAAAACTGTGTGTGTGTGAAAGAAGGGAATATGCCTCTAAATTAAACAAAAAATCCCACTAATCAATAACATAAAAATAAATCAGAAGTGGTAAATAATCAAAAATATTTGACTAGAATTTAACCAAAAAATTAAAAAATTATGACATTTTTTTAAAAATAAATTAATTTTTTCCCCATTTTTTATTTAAAAATATTAAAATAAAACGATTAAAATATTTAAAATAATAAAATAACATACGTAAATATTATTTTGACCAAATTGATTTTTTCAAAAAAAATAAAATAATCATGGTCCTCTAACATTGGTAAAAACATAAGTAATTTTCTTGAAAATATCATGTTGATGAGGTCATAGATGGTGTATCAAAATTAGTAAACTAATTAAATATGTTAGTATTAATTAATAGTTACACATTGGAAAATGAAATAAAATGTTAGATTGCTTCCATAACGGGGTTTTGGGAGTGTCTCTGCAGATTACAATCTTCATTTTTTGCCGTCGATGAGGAAACAATTCTCAAAATTAATATATTTAATTATTAAAAGACATGTACTTTGATATAAAAAAAAACTATGTACTTCAGGTTAAAGTTACGTCATTTTTTTTTACTAATTGTACTTGGAGTAAGAAAAAAAAAGAACCAATCAAGGCTGGCATCACAACTTATACAAGTGGCAGGCACCAATCTATTTCCAATGTTCATTATTAAAATCATACTCCCTCCGTTTTCCTATATTTTCTTTTTAGTCTGTTTAAAAAAAATAATTTCTTTCCTTTTTTGATAACATTTTAACTTTAACTTTTCACGTGACATGTTTAAGACCACCACATGATTAAAAGACATTTTGTACATTTGACAGAACTTTAATTTAGAACCACAAGATTAAAAAGTCTTTTTTTTTCTTTAAACTCCGTTTCAAGTCAAAGTAATTCATCCTTTTTGAAATGGAGGGAGTAATTTTTTTCGTACATTCTTCATGCTTTGTTTATTTTTACTTGTCTATTATACTATCAGGTCAATTGATAAGTAAAAATGGATAGAGAGAAGGAATATTACTCCCCTTGTTTCAGTTTGTTTATTTGATTTTGAATTGATATGAAATTTAAAAAAGTAATAAAATTTTTAAATCTCGTATTTTTAAATTAAAAATACGTAAAATGTATCAAAATATTGTTTAATCTTTATGATTTTAAAATAAAAATAAATAAATTAAAACGAAAAAATAGATAATTTATCTGAATTTTAATTTGATTAGTACAAGTAAACATTAATTAAAAAGTTAGTCAGGTGAGCCGTGTCACTGACTCGAAAGATTCTTAGTGTCACAGGGTCAGGTCAGCCTCATATAATACTTAATTTTCTATCTTAATATTAATCTAAACTGGAATTATGTCATATAAATATTTGCTAAATGTGTCTAACATAAAATGTTTCACATAGACTAGGTAAAAGTATTCAAATGTTTGTCTTTATTTGACTATATTTGATTTGGTATACTTTAGTCTTAAATAAATAATAAATAAAATAATATTTTTAGTATATGAACCCTAAAATCATCTAAATAATGTTGAAAACTGAACAGTAATTAATAATAAACGTAAAATATATATGAAACTGATGATGAAACTCTTGGACTATCAAATTAAATAAGTAAAATTGAACAATTTTTTTAGTATAACGATAAGTAAAAGTAGACGAATGAAATATTATTTTACATAAAAATATAACAAATTTGTGTTAAGACTTTTCCCATATTCGTAATTCTGTATTCAAATTTCAAATTTATTATACGGATTGTGTGTCTTAACTTTAAAATTTTAAATTTTAATTTTAGTAGAAAGTATATTGATGTATATTAAAGTTTTAGCTGCCTTTCGTTAACGGTGGCGAAAAACTCCCAAGTATTAAAAGCTAAAAAAGATAATTTAATTACTTAAAATTTCCATAAAGAAACTGTATGATTTATTAGTATTGTTATTATTATAATCATATATTTTCAGCATATACCAACCAACTGATCTTACTATTATTTTTTATTACATTATTTAATCTATTATTATTTTTTATAATATGGGCATGTCAAATGTCAATCCTTCACTCCAAATGTCAAATGTTACCTACACAGAAAAAAAAAATAGAAAAAAAAATAAATCCATAAACATACTTGGAAATTAATAATGAAGGAGAAATCTCAGGCTGCCAATCAGAACTAATTGCTTATAACAATTTCATACTATTCAATAATTTTTTGATGTACTTAGCAACAACAACATCAACTATACAGTATAGTATTCCTTCTGTCTGATTTTGACTTGATACACTATTTATTAAAGTAAAATAAATTTTTAAATTTCGTTGTCTAAAATAAATATATATAAAATATATCATATTAAATATCTTACAATTTTATAGTCTTAAACATGCATGTGAAAAGTTAGAATTAAAGACTTGACCAAAAAAAGATCATATATTTTATTTAAGCGAATTGAAAAAAATTAAGACAAACAAGTTGATCAGAGGGAGTCTATATATATTTTAAAGTTTATACAAAATTAAAGATGTGATGAGGATTTGGGGCATGCAAGGCTAGTACTATTTCCATATTCAATTTGTCTACAAACAACTTATCAATCTTTTTTATCTTTGTTGTTATAAAAATGAGAAAGACTTCAAAAAAGACTAGTACTACAATTTTTTTTTTTTTCAAATTGCATGGATGAATTGATTTGATTCGAATAATCACAATATTTTAATTCCCAAAAAACCCAAGCATAAAATAACATGAGAAAGAAGAAGAACATGGTGAATATGTGAAAACTAGCTCCCAAATCATCCATGACCACAAAACCAAATCTTGGAATCTTACTAGCTACGAGAGTTCTTGTTGAAGAACAAAATTTGTAGCTTTCTACTCAATTATTCAAAGTTACATTGTTCTTTCTCAAGCAAGAATCTTTTTTTGTTGTTGTCACGTGTCCCACGTTAGTTAAGGAAATGAATTATATATTATCTGACTCTTTACATATTGATTTTGAACAATCCTCACTTTATGAATTATTTTTAAAATCAATTTTTATTTGATTCAAACTAATCCATTCCTTATCATCGTATCCGAGTCCGCCTTATCCAAATTCTCCATTTTTTTTTGTTTATCCATGTTATATATTGTCCACATGACTTCAAATGACCAATTCAAGGAGTATTAGAAGCCTATACACTATCAAAATTGTGTGAATTACACGGGGATCTTCATGTGAATTTTCAGGAAAATAATTTTTTACGAATTTTCATATTAATTTTCAGGAAAATTCGCATGTAATCACACGTTTCTTATAGTGATAGAGCGTTAAGGGTTGAAAACAAGTTATTACCTTTAGAATATGCAAATAATCTTGATTTGTCTGATGTTAATTTTTCACCCATATTATACATATAAAACAATGAATTATAGCTATTCAAATGAGCTTTAATTATCTTTAGACGATTTTCATATTACAAACTAGTTTTTAAGATTGAATTTGGATAAATATCCAAGTTTTCTTAATAAACAATGACTAGATGAATCTAGTAGGGTCATTTTAGGAGTTCTCAAATAATAACATATATATATATATACACTCACTTTTCTAACTTTACACCTAAGCATGAAGCTCTAACAATGTCACAATTTCTAGTTTTGTTGTCAATGTCAACCACTTGTTATAATTTCTACCTTTCATTATATATTTGTATATATTGTACATAGTTCTCCTATTTGTTTGGATGTGTCCCACTCATTTTCTCTTTGCCTATTTTCTTGTGACCTTTCTAATACTTAAAGGGTTATTTTACACTTCTCATCGCATCACAAACGTACTATATATAAATTCTATTTTTTAAAAGCAAAAATATAGAGGGTTTCATTTATTATATTTTGTCTTTCGCTTTCCACAAGGCTCATATAATTATAGTGGGGAACACTCTTTATTTTTATTTTACGTTTTGATTGTCAAGTTTAGGCTTACCAAATTCACATATTTAATGATGAATATTAGGTGTTAAATCATCATTTGTAGAAAAATACACTCTTTGTATTGGCTAGCGACCTTAGACTCTCATCAAGATTATATTAATTTTCAGCTAAATTAATTGTATCAACATATATACATTACATTGTACATTATAAGCTTTTATTGATACATTAACATTTTTGGTCCCTAAGTTATTGGTAGCTTCTGGTCCTTGTGATAGACATAACATATGTAACTAATTAAGTGGTGAAATGGTTAATGATTATGATAAATTTATGAATTTTCACAAAACAAATGGATCAAAAGTGCTAGATAATGATAAAAATAGTACCTTAAGTATTTCAGTTTTTTCTATAAACCATCATGTTCGTGAGTTTTCTACCAGCTAATCATTAATAATTTATCGAAACACACCTCAATTATTAGGTGTACGAGTTTCCTATCTGAAATATTACCATCATTTAGGTAGGAAAAGAGAATAACTAATAATTGGGGACTTGATGTGTATATTAATAAATAGTTGATGATAGTTTAGGTACGCACTCACACACATGCATGCATGATAATTCAGAATGAATTAATTAGACACTTCACTGTTTAATTAAGTAAAGATTTAATGTGCTTTGTCAAATATCACATGCACGAAAAACATAACTTACCAATAATTGAGAAACAAAAATGCTATTAACCTAAAAAAGTAAAAAGATGAACAAGAATCTTTCCATTAGAAATATAAATATAAAAATATAAATGGTTAGGTTGATATAGAAAGCTAGCAGCAGTGTGACAAGCCCAATCACTACATACATACACACATCTGAGAGCTACCTCTCATATTATTAGAGTTTGGAGCAGTCCACATATTGGGGGACCAAATTTATGTGAAGTTAGGTGTGGATATTTAAACTTTAGTCAAGAAAAATATAATAGTAATATATATCCCAAAAAAGTAGAGTTTTCTTATTATGATAATTGACATTTGTCTTACTTCTCACCATTTTTTAATGAGGATGCATGTTCATGTGGCATAAACAAATAATTTCTTGCACATATGTATGTAACGACAGACTCATAATTTTTATTAATAGTGGTCAAATTATAATCTATGTACATTAAATAAAATAAAATACACTTAGTTATATAGCATAATTTTTTGACATTGGGTTGTCATTACCACTTGTGGAACAAAGGTCTTGTTGACATGATTAAGTTAGTGTACGATGATGATTACGACTTTTTCAAAAATAAACTTACCCGCAATCGATTTTATACCAAATCACATTAGTTTATCATAGTTAAAGGGTATTTTTAATTAGGTGATAATATATATACTAATTTATTATAGCTATAAAGATACAAATCATATATTCATTTGTTTGATGTAAATATTCAATGTTCAACTGATTTTTCTTGTTTCTAAATGTTCTCCTCTAAACGTTTACTCTATACGTTTGGATTTTTCAGATCTTTTATACCACTTTACATTAAGAAAAGAAAAAATATTTGTTTTTACTTGGTGAGTTGAGTTGAAATGAGCTAAATACAGATAATAATTCAATATGCTCAATTTTTACTAAATTTTTTAATATCTCATATAATTATTTCCCTCTTTATTATGACTACATATAGTATGAAATAAGCAAAAAGTCTTTTGAAAAAAAGATTTCGATAAGATGGGTCAGTTTGAATTACATATTATTCTAATTTGTTTATGAGCTGAAATTTCTTGAACTTAAGTAGATTAAGTTGATAAATGGATAGATCAATGACTTGTCTGACTTGGACAGATCGAACGAGTTATCATTTCATGAGTTAATTTTGTCACCTTTATTTATTAACGAATAAATAGTGAACAATAGAGTAGTTGATTGTTGTACAATATAAATAGAACACTCATTGATATGGGCCCTTTATGTGGCCCAAATTTCCTAAATACACTGTTAATGACAATTGGGCCTACATGGGTACAGCCAAAAAAGTGGGCCGTGTAATAATTTTGACCCACTAAACAACACATGTAATCCGACTCATACATTAATTATCCTATCAATGATGAACTAAACATTACCCTATATGGAAACTTTCCCAAAGTACATAATAGACAAAATATATTTCATGTATTTACATTTTTATATTAATATTTGAAGGGGTGGGCAAGTAAAAGTGAGCAAAGAGAGTATTATAGTTTTAGAAAAAATAAAAGAGAAGAATCAAATAGTTCGATTTTTCGTATTTATGCCTACCCCTCCACCACTACTTTATGTTTTTATGCTTTCGTATTACATTACCCTATTTTATGCATGTATAAAAACATAAAGTAGGGGTGGAGGGGTGGGCATAAATACGAAAAATCGAACTATTTGATTCTTCTGTTCTATTTTTTCTAAAACTATAATACTCTCTTTGCTCACTTTTACTTGTCACTTATTTCTAAAATAGATTTTCATTTTCACTTGTCTGATATCAGGTATTCCATCGGAAACTTGTGGAATTTTCTGTTCATTAGCTATTTTGTAATAGCCATCTGGAATATCTTTTTTTTTTTTTTTTAATTTTCCTCTTGCTCTTTGGTTACTAAAGTTGATCTGTTGATGAATAATTTGCTTGTAAGTTCCTTTTATTGATCGATATAAAGCTTAGTTTATTGCATTGGTGCTTTCATTGATCGTACTCTGTGTCTCTCTACCTTGCTCGATGCTCAATTTAACATCCTCTTTGAATAGTGAAGGCGTTGTAGGATTCCGTGTGGATGATGCAAGAGAATCATTAGTCAGGGTTCGATTCTAGGTCAGGGTTAGGTCCTGAGTCTAGGTTGGTTCACATCAGAGGGGGTGGTGGATGGTGTTGGTTGAAAGAGAGTTTTGAAAATGTTTTTCCTATTTTTGTTAGAAAAGTTAATTTTTTTAAAATTGGAGGAAAATAAAATCTAGAAAATATTTTTCAAAATGTTGAAGCCATCCAAATTAAATATGAGAAAATTAAAAAAACAAGTCCCTTCCTACCATAATTAAACTGTTTGATGGGATAAAAATAATGATTTCATACTAAAATTTGGGATTAATTTTATATCATATTCGATTTGGTATATTATTTATTCCCAGCATGGGATATCCTATCATTGTACCAAACGATCCCTTATTGTTTGTGTTGTTATCGGTCTCTTATGATGTCTTTGTTTGTCATATGATGCGTTTAACATAATCTTTCTTTTATAAAATAATATATTTAGTTTTTTATTATGTGTTTGTTCTTACTTAGTCCGACCAACAAAGAGCTTGCTTGGCCAAGTTATAGTTTGTGTTAGAGACTAAATATTTTGAAATATATTTTTCTTAATAGTTTGTGTTTGATCAATATTATTTTCAAAAGTATTTTTAAGTGCCAATTACTAACGGATGAACCTATGATATTGGATAATCTTGTCCTAACAAAATTCAAAAGTATTTGTATTTGGGAGAATGCTACTTTTTTATCTGATTAAGAAAAGAATTAACAAATAACCTAATTTCCAAACAATTTCTGGAGTTTTTCCTTATCAAACAGAAGAATATTATTTTAAGATAATTTTTATGAAAGCCTTTCATTTCTCTTTGTGCCAATCTAATTTGTCGTATTTATGAAGATCCCATTCTATTCCGATAAAATAAAACCGTTTCAACATCAAAAACAACAAAACTAGAGATCGTTCGAGAAAAGAAACATAAAAAATACACGCCCAGTGGGACTCGAACCCACAATCCCTTGATTAGAAGTCAAGTGCCTTATCCATTAGGCCATGGGCGCTGTTATTTTTTTTTAATATTGAATAGAATAATACTAAGAAATATTGTAAGAACCAAAATAATGAAACCCAAAAGTAGTTGGGACGAAGTTACGAAAAATTAAAATATTTATAATTTAATTTACTTCTTTATATTTTAAATCTTTTAATTAAACTTGTGACTATGTCATTGCTGATAAGAATGAATTGACAACACTATTACAATAACCATTGCAAGAATAAATATATATTGCACTTCCGTTTATACCCAAACAAAAAACATAAAAAGTCACATATTCAAAATGTATATTATTGCACAACGCATCCACATCTAAGCATGACGTATTTTTACATTCATATCAGAAAAAGAAACGAAAAATAATTCATACAAACAAAGAATTGCTTCTACAAAAAAGCTAAATCGAAATTAGAGCTCTTTGGTAAGAAGACGGATAGAAATTCACACCAAAATTTAAGACAACTAAAATAGCGGAGAAAACAACCAAATAGGAAGTTCACTATGCAAGCTTATAATTAAGCAAATATATCAAAGCTATCGACATCTCAGACAGTAAAACAGAACCGTTATGACTATGTTACTAACATAGATAACTATAAATGATATTCGTAACCGCTTTCGAGATTTGAATTAAATCATTTTTTCTTCTTGGCCTTTTGCTTAGCTTTCTCTTTCATTTCCTTGAGTTTCTTTTTCTCCTTTTCTTTCCTTTCTTTCCTTTTTCTCTCTTCTTCTTCCTTTTCTTTCTTTTCTTCTTCTTTCCTTATCTTTTCCTTCTTTTTCTTCTTCCTCTCCTTTAATTCTTCCTTTGTCAATTCTTTTTTCACATTGAAACACATATTTACAAACTTATAATATAAATTACATACTCGCTATTTGATAATTTGGCCTTATATACATACTTTACATGCCTCTTTGTTTTACATATATTGCCGGCAATTCCGGCTAATGTCTACCATTTTGTTTTCTAACTCTTGTAGCTTATAACATCAAATGATGTACCTTTTTCCTCAAGGAAAGTTACAACAATAAAGTTAAGACTCAGTGTCATCTCAAAGACAATGTCACACTATCAATTTTCTGAGTTTTTTTCATACAGAATGAACGTATTGTGTATGTATCGATAATTGATACATGGTCAAATACATAGTAGTAGTGAAATTTCAGATGTATTATTTCCCAATACAAAATTTACCAAAGATGTTGGACAATATTTCTTCAGAGATGTCTTCTCCACTTATTTGCCCAAGGGCCAAAGCAGCTTCTCTAAGGTCTATTGTCCAGAAATCAAAGGGCATATCTTCCTCAATCGACGATTTCAACCTCATGAAAGCCTCCTTTGTTCGAATAAGCTGCTCACATTGTCTCTGGAAACCAGAAAAAGCTGCCGTTTAGTGAAGAACTGTGTTTCTTACTAATGCCATGAAATTATAGATGGACGGACTATAAATAAGGAATGAATACCTTAAAAAAGTCGACTTCATAGAGAACAACATAAAAAGCAGAGTCCTTTTAGTGGAGAGTAGGAGGCATTAGTGTAGTCGTGTAGGTCTACAGTCATTCAAGTTTGAGGTAGTAACAAAGCTTTTCTTAGCAGTCCAATTCGGTTGGACATTTGACAATATGTTAAATGGCAAATGCCGCTATGCCTAAAGGACACACCAACACCTAATGTTGAAGATCTAGAACTAACACGATTTTCCTGTCTAAACAGTTCTTACCATCCTTAATGGGAGGAATAGTATCATCATTCATGCATAAAAAGAAACGAGGAGAAAGATATGCAAATAAGAAAGATCATCTGTAATGACAGATGAATTCAGATAGAAAGTTGAGGAAAATTGAGTCGCAAGCAGTTTGATACCATCGCAAGGATTCAACTGAAATAACAGACAATATTTGTAACCTTGTTTTTAAGAAAGATACAGATAAGATGCAAAAAAAGAGGATGATTTTTCAATTGCTAACTCTCATTTTACCACTCATTTATCCTCTCGTTCCCTTTTTTCTTTTTAGGTAAAAAGCTAGACACTAGAGTATTACTTAAGGAGATAGTGAGAACAATTTGTTCATAGTAAGTCTGAAGATTACTTTTACTTCCGGTGATTCCACTCCTGACAGAAGGTTCAAAAATCATATGCCGATTCTCATCAGAGTTAACTAGCATGAAATCAGCATTCTCCTCATTCCTTTACCGTAGAATAAGCCATTTTCTTTTACTTTTTTACCAGCACAAGTCTATGTAACAATGTAAAAACATGGTTCTACATTAAGGACTCTGAGAGAGAAAAAGATGGCAGCAAGCTAACCTGGTTGACTGTCCATCTGCGACCACCGACGGGGATCTTATTGAGACCCATAATTTCTATTATTGCTGCCTCAAGATCTTGAATCCCTTGACCGTTGACAGCACATGTTGGAATGTGCTTGTTGAAGGAGAAGCCACATGTATTAACCCATTCATAAGAGTCGGATGGAGCACAGTCTATTTTGTTGATTACCAGAATCAATGGAGAGCTACATCCTGACGCAGTCTGAAACTACAGAAATAAACTTAATGTCAAATGTTTTCTCCTAATACTAGAAAACAATAGCAGAGCTGCAGAAACAAAAAATCAACTGCAGCTGTCTAACAATAATTGAAAACAAAAGCTAAGTAATTATGGAGGCTTTCTTCTACAAGTTCAATGATAAAGGAGAATGAGTAAATTTTTTCATGAAGAAAGATGTAATTCTCTAGACACAAATCACAAACTTCTTACTTCAAAAAAGCAAATCTTAAATCAATCAGAATAAGTTTTTCAACATAGATTCCGTCAATAGCCTTGGTCTTTCTACATACACGGGTCCAAGTTGAATACAAATACGTGGAAAGGTGTCTCATTTGCCTAGGCCCTTATTTCAGGTGTGGGGACAGAGCGGAAACTTGTATGTTATTAAGAACTAGCATATAAAGTACAAAGGCCATTCAATATGAGCACTTAACTGTTCTTTTGGTCTTTTCTTTAGATATCAGCTTCAGAGGAAGCTAGAAACCCTGATTTTATTCAGCTCTTCTATCTCCCTTCATCTTTGGCAAAGCTCCCTAATAATTTGAAAAGATAGTGAAATCTTCCTTAGTATCCTCCTCTCAATTCCATTTCTTTTTTAATTTGTTATTCAACAATGCAAGATACTTTTTTATTAAATTCAGAATGAGACACCTTGCATCTTTCTTATTCCTTGAAGACATCGCATTATAGTACACTTCTTGCTTAAATTTGAACATAACAGAATACCTCCAGATCATCACGTTTCAGTATTTCTTATAATAGATTGAAACTTCAAAATGCAATATCCACTTGCAGCGACTCAAACACTGAACTGGGGAACTATCTTTAACTGTACCTACTCCCATTCTCCATGGGCCCTCTTTAGGTGACTCTTAAGTTTAAGACACTAGTAGTCTCCAGCTTACTGATGATAACTTTGGCTCTTCATTGGTTGCATAATATAGAGCACACTAACTTCCAGCAGATGCAAAAAATATCCATACTAGACTTACTTTGACAAACTCAAATTAATGGAAACCAATAATAACAAGACAAAATAAAGCAAGTATATCTTTCTTCAACTTAACGGATAACAGATTATAAAAGTTTAGATTAGGGAAGAAACAGACCATTTCATATTCAAAGTTAATGATAACGTGAATGGAATAGCTGATAAACCTGATTCCTTTGGATTCTCTCAAGGAGGTTTGTATCCTCCGGTGTCCACCCCTCTGCTGCACTTATGGTCATTATTACGACATCAGCATTTCTGGCAACAGCTTCAGATCTTTCTACACCTGTGAATGATTTGCTAGGAAAATCAAATAAAATAGAAATTTAACAGCTAGTTCATCTCTAATTTCACTGATGGAATAAAAGGAGACTACGAAACAATATCATTAATTAGAGTTCAAGAAATACAATGCTGAGGTAACACAACAAGGAACCATCATTGGGTGGTGACTACGTTCACCAAGAACTCCAACCGGAGATTAAACAAAAGAATGTTTATGCAAGGTCAATGATAGCTCTGAAAGTGCATACACATTAAACATATGCAATTCTTTGGAGACACAATCATGAGCAAACTCTAAAAATGAAGTAACGTTTCTGATCCAAATATAAGCTAATGCCACGAGTTAGATGAGAAAACAAATGTAGAAATGACAGAAATACACTTAAATGCATAAGATGTATTGAGCCATCAGACTCTGTATCAGAGCTGATAAATTGTCTTTCGAGGGTAAATAGCATTTGTTCATTCCTTCTCAATGGAAAAGGAATTTATTATATAATAATAGTAATAATCCTGTTCATTAAATATTTTATCTGTTCAATGACCAAAATTTCAACAGCAGGCTCCAGTCAATATTCGAAATGATATAAACTTGGCAAATAAAAAGGTCTTACCAATTTTTTCCACAATATCATCAGTCTCCCTGATTCCTGCAGTATCAAGAAGTGTAACAGGAACACCACGAACAGAAACACTGGCTTCCACAACATCCCGTGTCGTACCAGCAATATTTGTAACTATTGCTCTATCAGTCTGCACGCTAATAGAAGGCACGTGATTAGAAATGAATGCCAGCAAGATAATAGCACGGGAAGCAGACACTTTAGACTAGGAGAAATTCTAAAGAATGGGAGTGCGCTTAATATGACTTTATATTTTGAGGAAAATATTTGTCATGAAACACTTTCTATTTATGTCTTGTTATAAGTAGTAGTAGGGGTTTGAGTAAAGATTAACAATCATGTTTATATATGGTCATAGAAGCAAGTGGAACGCAATAAGAGTTGCAATACTGAAAATATCATGCACAGTTAAGGACACGGGTTATTTTATATTATGCGACAATTTAAGGTAGACAATTAAAATTAGAGGATTGAAATGGTTCAATATTATTTTATTTACTGTCCTACAGTTGCTGGTTTGGGAAAAGTTCCAAATTGTGGCTTGTAGCTATGTTCATCGTGATAACTTGAGTCAAGCATAACCTATTGCTGGCTAGTATACAATTTAGATTCTGAAACTAACGATTCAAATCCATATATACTTTCCATACCAGAAGGAACTATTTGGTCTTTAGCAATAAGCGAAGTGATGAAGTGTTCTTCAATGGATCCCTGGAATGTCTCAACTAGAGCTAAAAGTGCAAGTCACATCCTATGCAAATTATAAGAACTGGGAGCTAGGAACTTCTTTGTATATGTTTCCAATTACAGGTGAGATTTCTATTTATTGGTCCACATTTTGTTTCAGATTTAGTTACTGAGTTAAAAGTTTATGCCACTGTCAAGAGAAGTAGTGATAGCTATTTAAAAAAACAATAATTACAAGAATCAATGATGAGATGGTAAATAATGGGTATATTGGTGGAACATACTTTGCTCCATGCATTAAGAAGGCTTGATTTCCCAACATTTGGTCGACCAATAATTGCAATCTGCAAGATAGTCATTGAAAATTATGTTGTCTTAATTATTAGTTCAAAGCAGGGAAACATAAAAAAAAAATCCATTTTTGGACAGCCAGCTAAACAGCTAGATGTGCTTTAAGTTACTCTCAAATTCAATGACAAATTAAGACATTCGTCCTTTGTTCCTTTCTCCTCCTTGCTTTGTTATTTAGTTCTCAGGAAAAAAGTCCACTAGGTTTTTATAAGAACTTGGTCAGTCTTAGTGCAATATAAACCTGTAGTCCTGACTGCAGAAGCTTGTCATAGTTGGCAGTTTCCAGCGCATTATCCAGATCATGCAGCATCCCATATATTTTGTCCATAATAAGATTCAGATCAAGGGGTGGCATCTCGTCATCGAAGTCAAGACGAGCCTCAATTTCAGTTAGCAACTCCATACACTGAGTTCTTAGTGATTTGACCAAAGAAGAAAACCCACCCTGACAAAAGGAACACATCATTCAGCATCATTCCCCAGCACTAGGATAAAAGGCAAACAAAATAAAACTTAGTGCTGAATCTGTGCCCTTGTTAATGTATCAAAGGGTCAACAGTTCTTTTCTTTTTAGAAGGGTCAACAGTTCTTGTAATTAAAAAGTGATTTTATACAGCTGAACACCTCTATTCCTGCCAATGCAGCATCTGCAGCAGCCACTGACTTTGCTGATATTAACTTTTCGACATTCTCAGCTTGAGAAAGATCCAAACGACCATTTAAGAAGGCGCGCAGAGTGAATTCACCTAATAAAAGTGAAACATTAAAAGAGGTGAGTTGGAGGAAAAAGATTCTCACCTATTCTATGTCTGCACAGAAAAAGGAGACAGTTGCTGTGCATTTGCCTAGTAACTAAAGCTTTGACAAGTCAATGCAACAGGACTATAGAATGATGTAGTGATGTACAGACAAATGAATCTTCACAACAGTTTTCGAACTATAGAGACCAATTCTCATCAAAACCGTAACTGCTGCAGGTTATAGACATCAAAACAGTCAATTAAAGAATACAAGGATGAAGCTAACCTGGTTCCGCAAGCTTCGCTCCAGCCTCCAGACACGCCCTCAAAACACGTTGAAGACACACTTCACTTCCATGACACTGAAGCTCTATCACATCTTCTCTAGTGTATGACTTTGGAGCCAGCATAGGAACCACCAGAACCTAAGCAAGAAAAAGAAAAAGGAATTTAGAGAGAGAGAGATAGAAGAAGAAGAAGAATAATAAAACTATTGAAACTATTAACAATGACTTCCAACATATTCATTATTTTAGCGTCTATTTATTTCTTTAAGGTAAAGGCAGAAGCCACTAGAAATGCCCTGAAACAGACTCTCGTTTCCATTCTATAAACACCTTTACCTCACCTTATTTACGGGGTTATAATAGAATTAAATGAAGAACCAATTCCCCACAGGTATGAACTTAATAAGAGCAGATAAAAGTACTAGATATAATAAGAAGACGTCGCAAAGGCTTAATTCAGATATGAAGCAACAACAGCACCAAACTCTTAAAATCTTCAATGTAGTGTAATTCACATGTCAAATCTAAAGAATAAATGCACCAACCAGAAGGGAAAATCTAGAGTTTCAAATTATACCTCATCAATCACATTCCCATGAGAGTCAGAAACAAAACCGTACTCTACAACATGACTACTCGGTCTCCACTCCGAAGAACTCCTTTTCTTCTTTTTCACCTTGGGATGAAATACACGACCAACTATAGGCACTGCAGAAGGACCAGATAACCGAATAATCCCAACTGCAGCTGCTGGACCACCCAAAGAAGTAACAATAGCAGCAATGGTGCTAGTATTAACGGCTGGGTCAAGAGCGCTCACTGTACCAGACCCCGATAACCTCTCGTCTTGTTTCAGCACCAGAGTACTCTCTGCAATAAAAATAAATAAAAAACATTGAAACTTAAGCATTCAAATCAATTTTTTCAGCACCAGAGTAAAATCTATACAATAAAAGAAAAAATTGAAACTTAAGCATTAAAACCCAATTCTTTTACAACCACATTATTCTCTTCTATAAAAAGATCAAAATATTATCAGTAAAAAACAATTCTTTCAGCTCCATAGTATTCTCTGCAACAGAAAGATTGAAATTTCAGCACCAAAAACCAATTTTTTTCAGTACTAGAGTACTCTCTGCAATAAAAAGATTGGATCTTTAAAAGTCAAAAACAATTCTTTCAGCACCATAGTATTCTTTGCAACAGAAAAATTGAAACTTTAGCATTAAAACCCAGTTCTTGTAGAACCACATTATTCTCTGCAATTAAAAGACTGAATCTTTATCACCAAAAATCAATTTTTTCAATACCACAGCATTTTCTGCAATAACAAGATTAGCATTAAATTCAATTATTTCAGCACAGGAGTAGTATATGCAATAAAAAGATTGAATCTTTATCACTAAAAAACAATTCTTTCAACACTAGATAACTATATTCAATGGATAGATTGAAACATAAGCATTATAAAATGGGTATGCAGGAAGATGAAAGGAGTTACCTTTAGAAATAGCATGAGGTTTAGTAGTAGGTTGAGAAGAAGAAGAAGAAGAAAGAGGGAAGAGAGAAGAGAGTGTTGTGTGAATTGGGATTGACAATTTTGGGCAGATAGACAAGGCTATGGAAGTGGCTGGTGAACGTAAGTGGGTGAAGAGATGGCGGAGTGCAGGTAGCAAAGCCATTTTTGGGGGCTTTGATAAACCCCCTTCTGTTTTTTCTTTCTTGATGATAAACCTTTCATTTTCAGTCACATGTTTTGCACGTGACCAAGCAAAAAAACAAAAAAAATTAAATAAAGGTGAAGGGTATTTTCGTAAGAAAAAAACTTATTTTTAGAAATTATGCAATAAATATAAGTTTGAATAATTAATCTTATCATAACTATCACAGTATAACTTATTCAGCATAACTAATTTCAACATAAATTGTATTCAAATCAAATGATCCCTAAGTAGACAAAATTTTGTTTTGTTCAACAATAATGTTGATCGGGTATAACTTTAATATGATTCTCATTCATAAAAGAGTCAAGACGTATCACCGATTGTCTCTCAGAATGACTCAATTGGTTAGAGGGTGTTTGTCCACACGAATGACCCAAAATCAATCACTCCTCAATGTCTTCTGAGTTGAGCATGTTGTTGTTGATCAATTAAAATGCCTTAATTTAAAACCTCTCACTCTTTCTTATTAAACCCCAATGTCTCTTTACAAGACAGTCAATACGTATATAAAACACAAGTTATTTATTTCTACTTCCTAGTTCAACTTTTGATCAATTGAAATGGATTGAGCTAATATATGAGCAGGTCAATAACCTATCCAAACTTGGATGAGTTGACAAAATATATTTTCATGCGCTAATTTTGACACCTCTCAATTTTACACAGGATTCATACAAGCTAATTGATTCATTGATACACACACATATACTCTTTATAACTTTTTTTTTGGTGAATGGCATACTTGAATCACATACATAAATTCCTGGTAAGTTCAACATTGCTTCAATGAGAAAGTTTTGAACTATACAATCCAAAAGGTAGCTAACAAATCTTTGGTTTATTCAACCAACAACCAAACAGCAGCATTACAACCACAATTGGCTTATTCACTCTACATTTAACAAGTATATGCAAGTTGATTTTTCTACTTCTCTCGGCTATATACTGCGTGGACATCCAAGCATAGCTGCATTTACAAGTTACAACTTCAGACTACTTCTGCAGGGGACTTTGCGGAACAGGTCAGGACAGCATCTCCTACAGTGAGAAAGATCTTGTCCTCGCCAATTTGATTCACAAAATCAGATGCATGCAGCTTGTCAATCACTACTCTTCCAGGATTCGACAGAACTAACTGTTCACACACAAATTTTAGTTCAGATACTATGTTAGGGGCTAATTAGATTATCAGCTTTATGAAAATTACCTGAACTTCTCTCTTATGTAGGCTTCTGTGCAACTCTTCAAAGGCATGGATACCGCTAGTGTCAATGTCAGTCACAGCTGGAAAAAAAGAAATACGAGATGAGTGTCATTTGCTTCTATGGTTATTATATTTGGTTGGGATTTTTAAGACAAAGGTAAGCATTTTCTCCACTTACGCGACATGTCAACTATCAAGAACTGAATTTTAGGTTGGTTAGCTGATTCTAGTTGCTCGTCTTCATCAGTTAGCCATCTCAATATCCTGGAAAACAAGTTCATTCTCATGAATTAGACACTCTTTTCGTCACTGTGAAGCCAGAATTAGCGCATGTTTTCAGCTGACAATTGAATATCATATAAATTCCGATTAGACATAGAAGAAATAATGTCTTACCTCTCTCTCATGTAGTTAGAATTTGAAAAGTAGATAGCAGAATCAACTCTCACTATTAGTACACCGGGAACTTGTGTTGCCTCGGGATATTGTTGAATGTTCCTATATACATTTGTCCTAGGGATCTTGCCAAGAAGAGCTGTTCGTGGCCTTGTGACTTGGAGGAGAATCTTAGCAAATGATATTGAGACCTATATAATTATAAAAACAACGAGATACAATCATTGAACTGTCGCGGCTTTCCCTGATGAATTTGTTAAGCATTGCTGAGAGAAATACTTACAGCAATTATAAGACCAATCTCAACAGAGGCAAAAACCACACCAAAAAATGCTCCCATGCAAGCAACAAAATCAAATTTGTCGATCTTCCAAATCAAAATCGTTGCTTCATAGTCTACCAATCCAATGACAGCAGAGATAATGATGGCAGAGAGGATTGCATTCGGAGTGTACTCAAAAAGAGGGGTTATGAACAACAATGTCAGGACCACAACAATAGACATGACAATGTTGGAAACTGCAGTTTGGCAGCCAGCCATGTAATTTACTGCTGAACGAGAGAAGGAACCTGCAAGAGCGAATTGACCAACTAGTTAGAGTATGCCATGAGAAACGAAGTACTTGTAGTATTTGTTTGCCTTAATTATAAACCATAAGATAACGATGAAAACACATTAACAGATGAATCAACATTTTTTCTACCTGTTGTCACATAGCATGATGTCATGGAGCCGACGACATTCATTGTCCCAAGTGCCACCATTTCTTTGTTTCCATCCAACTGATAGTCCTTCTTTGCAGCAAATGATCTTCCAATTGCGACAGCTTCCTATGAACGAGAAGATAGAAGTATCGCAATTGAGTAAAGAAGCTAAATTTTTTGACCTGTTTCAACATTTAATTAACCAATATTCTTACCGTCAATGCAATCATTCCAGCTACAATACCAATCCTAAGCCCTTTTAGGAGATAATCACCGGTGAAATAGATCTCCTTGACCGAAGGAGGATTGATTCCTTTCTCAATGTGTCTCACCTGGTAAGGTCATTACAGAATTGCATGAAATATTATTTCATCATGCTCAACGCTGAATGACTACACAAAGAAATAATGCCACGAAGCCACTAAAGTAAGCACTTACAATCTCGACTCCTTGTTTTTCAGCATGGGTTATGTAGACCAAGAAGGTGGAAAGAATGACAGAGATCAGAGGAGCAATTGCAGGTATCCAAAAGAGCTTTTTGTTCTTCTTTCCCTGATTTTCAAAGTCATTTAAGAATCAACAAGAAGCTACCAAGTACTTCAGGTTCAGTGATAGACAAAAAGTTAGAAGTCTTACAGCGTACTTCACGAACAAAAGTAAAGTTAAAAAGATTGCTCCAATGAGAATCGTTGGCCAGTTCCACTGCAAGTTTGTTGATTATACAAAAAGGTGCTATTATTATCATTTCTGAAAGATAAAACCTCTAACAAAGGAGGCCTAAAAGGACAAGATAACTTACTCCATGCTGGGCTGAACGGCATACAGATTTCATCACCGAAATGATATCAGTTTCCTTAGTAAACTTCTTGATGCCCAGAAAACCTTTAAGTTGCTGGAGGGCAATTGTAATGGCTGCACCGCCCATGAAACCAACAATAGCAGCATGTGATAGGAAGTCTATTAAAAATCCCAATCTGAAAAGGAAGCAAAGCAAATAGTTAAACCAAGCTGTCTGTTAGCATGTCAAATGATATGAAGAAAATCGAAATATAAGGTGTAATAATACAAGCTCTTAAGCTTAGACATTCTTATATACCTTAGGATTCCAAGAGTAGCTTGGGTAATGCCAGCAAAAAAGGTAGCTGTAAATGCAAGCCTCCGGTATTCAATTGGATTTGTCGTTGGATCGATTTCACTGCTGAGGAGAGACCCTAGCAATAGCGATACAACAGCAACAGGTCCTATCGCTATATCTCTCGAGCTACCCATGAAGGAATAAACCAAAGGTGGAACAAAGCTGGAGTCTGGCAAATGTAAAGAAAAAACATGTATGAGAAAGGCTCTTTTAATACTAAACTAAAATGTACTAACTAGGAAACCGGACTCTTACATAACCCATACTGAGGAGCTAAGTTTGCGAGTTTTGCATATCCAATGTCCTATTAAACCAGTTACAGTACGGTCAAACTCATCAAAAATAAAAATCCAAACTTCTTCAATTGATTTACACAAGTCATATGCGCATGTTCTATACCTGAGGAATGCAGAGACTTGCAATAGTCAGACCAGCAATAACATCACCTCTGAATTTGGAAACGTTATAGCTTTTACCCCATTCTAGTATGGGAAATACAGCCTGCAAGCCAAGGATAAACTTCCGAGACCTTGGCTGATCCTTAAAGGGACGTAGAGGATCATCTGAAAACAATGTTTCCTTTACAGTAGTCTTAAACTCATCAAATAGGTTCTGTTTCGGTGGGAGTCCAACCTTGTGCATATATGGTGGTTGTTGGTGCTCCGAGGATGATAAACTTCGGTAGTCCATTTCTTTTGCGTCTATTGAAGATAGACCCATCTTAGATTAGAATGGACTTATTCACCTGTAAGACAGCAGTAATATAATTTCTAAAACATCAGTATTAGGAGAACTACTAAGTCCCAACACAAGCTTGTCATTGAGCCAAATCAACAAAATACATTCGCAAGTTCACTACAAGCACATTATTGAGCCAAATCAACAAATGCATTTGACGCCACATAAAGGCTGGATGATCAAATTAATTGGCTTCTACTCAACTACTAAACAAATACTCCAATCTGAGCATTATTCAGATCTACATTCTCTAAAACTTGAGAGCAACTAATAATAGAAACATGCATGACAGCAGGGGAAAAAATCAAGGCCCTTAAGAAGGATCACTGACTATATACTGTTAGCATGATGGACATATCGTAGAATATCACGTAGTATCTACATTAAGATATTCTCGATATGGTAAATATGTGAGAGATATTCTAGATACTACACTTTAGTGTAGAATATTTTTTAGGATTTACATTAAGTGTAGAATATTTTACTTCCTTTCATCTCTTATTTCTCTTGTGTATTTGGATGACTCATTCTTCAGTTCTTTTCATGTTTTCTCTGTTCCAAACTACATGCATACAGGAACTTCAGGATAGCTATATTACTATAGAAATCTTCTTGTACTATAGTACCTCGAAAAGTTCTTGCTTTGTCACTTACAGAAAGTTAGAGCATCAAATTTTACCATCTCGCGGAAAGGGTTAATGGCATATGCAATTAAGCACAATTCCTTATCACTTCGAGATCAATACACATCTAAACTATGTCAGGGTCCTATATTACCCCTGAACTTTAACACCCTTAAACTATGCGAGGATCCTATTAGCCCCGAATAATTTTGTTAGTGACACAACTATTTTCTACAATTACATTGCAAGTTATTAATAACATGATGAATTGCTTAGCTTAAATTACTCCTTTTTTCATCTCTACACTCCATCCCAACCACATTTCTCCTTTGCTTAATGAAGGAAAAAAAGTGCTCAACTCCAAAACAAGGATATAATAAAATAAAATCACTAAAGTTCACTCTTAACAAGAATAGGATTGTGATGAAAATATAATCCTAAAACCCAATTTAGTGCAACTAAATTAATAAAACTCAAGTTCTTTTCAATTCAATACTCCATTTCTTTTATACCATTGATGGTGAAATGACACACAAGTACATATGCTAACAAATAAGATAAGGTCCCTCACTTTTTTTTTGTCACACTTCATGTATAACCAAATATACCTACTACTAAACTAATTAAACAAACAAGAAAATAAAGAAAATGTAAAATTAAGGTTCTAATTAAATTAATAACATTATTAAAACAATAAAATGTGCATTTGAGACCAAATGCTCTTCGGAAAAACCTCTCTAAACTCTACCGACGAGGTAGGGGTAAGATATATGCCTACAATTTAACCGTAGTTAAAAAGTAAAATACACAAAGAAATAAAAAAGATTTAACATTTAATATATATAAATAATTTTAATCAAATATAAACAGTACAATTTTAGAATTCGACTGAACCCCTCCGGATCCCCGGACCCCACCAAATGGTAAAAGATATGAAGAAAAGGACAGATATATAAAGAGAGGAACACTAAAGATAAGTAAGTAACTACCTTAGCCTTTTTATTCACACTTTTGATGGTCCTGGTACTTCTTCTGGGCATCAAATAATAATTCCAAGAAAACAGAAAAAAAGTGAACTTTTGAAAAAAAAATAAAAATGAAATTGACCTTTGAGATCAAGAATCCTAATAAAGTAACAATCTCAAATCATGTCTAGGTTCAATGTATGAAAATATTCAATCTTTTGTTTGGTTAATTAACAAGAAGAAGATGAATGCTTGTGTAGGGGGAAAAGGGCTTTTGAGTGTTGTAAACAACAATTTTTTTTTTAGGGTAATGAATTTGTTGTTTGATGACAAATATAAGGAGGAAGTAGTAATAAAGAGTATGTTGCAACAACTATATTTGTTGGAGGTTAGTGGTATTAATTTTCCTAAAGTGTAGGTCCTGAATCTTTACACTTTTACTGTCCACATTCATTAACTTCACATAATTGACCAAATTCCCATATTTTAATCACAAGTTTATTGGATTTGGACCTTTGAGCACACTAACTTCCAAGGCCCAAAACAATGGAGACAAAAAACTATTACTATTTCTCTCTTTGTCCCATTTTTATGTGACATACTTTGACTTGACACGGTGCTTAAAGAAAAAAAAGTTTCAAGAAACTTGTGGTCTGAAACAAATGATTAGACATTTATGTGGTTGAGAATGATTTCATTAAGGGTAAAAGGGTAATTTTAAAGTTAAACTATTTCTAATTATTATAATATTAGATATACTCTAATTTGCATGAACATTACGTATCTTACCAAATTTTGATGCATCCTGATATGTCTAGATACATGTATCTTGGATACATAGAGTTAAATTTAGGTGTACTTTGTGCAAGATACATTATTTCAAGTGAAATCGCATATATATTGAGATACATGCAAATCTTATTATCCTTCCTCACCACTCTCCCATGTATATGGAATACATATGAATCTCAGTAGGCCTCCCTCCCTAATCTTGTTCACCTCTCTTTTTATTTTTGTGTATATGGTAGCAAATATACATGTATCTATCTGTAAGAGACGTAGGAAACTCTTAATTAGTGGTAAGACACGTCATATTTTGAAAGTACAAGTAATAATAACATATATGGTAGTGAAATATGCCTAATTATGTAGTTTTTCCAGAATATATTGCTTATTTCATTCAATTTTACGTGACACATTTTGACTTGACATAATGTTTAAGATTTTTTTTTTAAAAAAAGATGTGGCCTAAACAATCCTTAGAAATTTGTGTGGTTGAAAATCATTTCATTAGGAATAAAAATGGAATTAAGTTAAACTATTTTTAATTATAGTTAATTGACAATCTTTTTGAGATGGACTAAACAAAAAAATATAACATAAAATGGGACAAAGAAAAATATTTAGATATACACCACTACCAATACTATCTGTACTAATTATATCTATACTTTCGAGTAATTACATATATTACTATTATTTAAGAATTTAATATCATATATTAAAAAAGATACATATAAATACACATATCTCTAAATAATAGCCTAAATTATTTAAACCATCCAAAATTCACGCTTTAATATCAATACAACTCTCTCTTTCTCATTATCATCAACCTCCTATACCACGTCCTCCACCATCATTTTTTTTTTTGTATGATACACATTAATACATATCTTGATAAAAAAAATATTATAATAACAATTAAATATACAATTACAGGTAAGCTCGTTGTCATTCTTTTGTTTTTTAACTTCATATTTGTTGCTTATCTAATTTATGGAAATATAAGATTACGCGCATTATAATCTACCTAATTTTTTAGCTTATTTCAATCTAATCCAAATAAATTTATATAAGTTATTTATAAATTTAATCTATTTTAACTCTCTCAATTTCAGTCTGACATACCCATTTGATACTCCTAGAAACAACAACTTTCCAACTTTGATTAAGGGACAATAAGATTTATATTTTGGGGATTGACTATATTCTAATTTGTTCCATCTTATCATGTTTTTTTTCTTTCTATGTATGTTCTATTTGACGAAAATATGATCGATGTTATATAAATATTAGTATGTGGGGCATGTCTAACTTGAGTTGACGTGGCAAGATGTCTTAAAAATATAATTGAACATCAATAAGTATTAGGTAACACCAACATTATAGTAGCAGAATATTGTTATATTAAATAATTTTTTTAAAAATAATATAACTTAAATAGCAGGATAAAAAACTGATTACCTCGTAGTTTTTCCCCCATAAAATTTGGATTCAAAAAGGTGTGTGACAACGTGGAACTTCTTCATTTTTGTTAGAAAATATTGTTCTAAATATCTTTATTTATTTTTTTTTTAAAAAAATGAACTTTAAGTTTAATTTGTCCACAAATCATGAGTCATGGACAAAGTGTAATTTCAGAATGGGCTAAAATTTGGCCCATTAAAGTGCTAAATGCACATAGTATTGATCGGAAAGAACACTTGTAGTAAGTAGAGCCATAAACCAAAGTATAATTTACCTAAATCCTATAGTATAAGACTTTAAATTATATTCTATTCCTACTCTCTTCTATTTTATAAAAATTCCTTAAAATTTCAATTATTTGGATACATAAATTTCATCCTGATACATTATATATGATACACTATAAACTTGTTTGTTGCACTTAAAAAAGCATATTAATGTAAAATTAATTTTCTTCCCATAAATCACGCATAATTGATTTTCTTTTTCCACAAATCAGCAAAATTGATTGATACCAATCCATTCCAAATCTGTAACAACTTCACAAAATTCAAAAATTAAATTTCATCTTCTCCATTAATTGAAAATCTTGAATATAAACAAATTCACCATTGTAGATAATTGGACAAAACGATTCACGATTTCGAATCATCAATCCGAAATCGTCAAGTATAAGAAATCGTCGAGAAATATGAAAATCAATATAGCAGACAAAATTGATTGGACAAATAATTTTTTTTTTGAATCTCAAATTCGCCATTGCGGATGAGGTAAAACATCTCTTCATCAATTTTTTTCTTCCCAGTTGTTAAGTTGTCTTTTTTCTTTTAAAAAAAATTAGCTTTTCCATCTATTTTTTTTATAAATATGAATTATGCTCCTGTTTTTTAATACGTACCTTGTATATTTGATTCTGATGACGAAAAGTTTCATAGAAACAGATCTAATCAATGAAATGATCTGTTAATCATGAAGAATTTGAGATTGAAGAAGTCAAAAAAGAGGATGCATACTCGAGCTTGAAATATACTATTGAGAAATGTTGCTCAAAAAAGAAGGAAAAATTTGATCCGTCATAAAACAATCTTCACTATCAAAAGATGGAGATCTACAATGTATCTCGTTTATTTTGATTCTTAAATTAGTCTTTGTTAGTGTTATTAATGATTTGATACATCACTACTATACACTTCGTTTTATGCAATGTATCATCTCCTAATATTTCGGCCAAATCTACCCAAGGTAAATGAGTTTTGATCTATTTCTGTGATCTTTCGATTATTCAAGCTTCCATTAATTTGTTGTTGATTCAATTGCATGATACATTACGAAAAATTAGTGTTATCATATTGCAATGCATCACCATTCAATTTATTTTTTTGATACATAAAACCCTAAGATTGTTTATTCAGTAGTTACTACTTATGTAAGTAATGATACATTAGTAGTAAACGACGGACATATACTGTAAGTTTGTATCTATTGATTATGATGTGGTCATTATTGTCTATTTGAATGTGAATTATATAAAAATTTATCGTCTTAAAAGATTGTATATGATCAAACTATAATAATATAACAATTCATTCAGCAATATGAACTTTTTACTTGATACATTCATAAGAATTATTCAAAAATTACAAAACAAAATTAGAATCGAGTTGTAACCATCAAATTTACGTATATGACACATAATTTAGACTACATAGTATCTTCAATATTTGTTTGATACATAGTTATTAAAAAAATGTATTTGATATCCATTTAAGGAATATAAGTTAAATATCATGTTTAACTGTTTTAAAATATGATAAAATGATTTATTGATTACATTTCAACATATAATTTAGACTTTATATGCAATATTAATTATTTTAGAATATGATACACCATTATGTTTGTGAATATGGTATCACTTACTATGTTCCAGATACATTTTTTAATATAATGTATCATTTTGTAGTTGATAATAATGCATCTGACATAATAAGGTTATGAAAAAAGGTGTAAATAAGCTTAAATAAAGTGTATCTATAAATGTATCACAATAAATAAAAATTAAGTTATCAATTGAATAAATGAATGAATCAATAACTAATTGCAACTAAATAGTGTCCAATATATTAGCATGAATGAATGAACAACTAACTACAACTAAGTTATAAAACACATGAATGAATCAACAACTAACTACAACTAAGTTATAAAGTCCATGAATGAATCAACAATCAAGTTATCAACTACATTACATTGTTAGGTCTCAAATGTATCAACAACTAATATAATTACTAAGAAAAAGAAATTTTGTATGTGTATGCATGAATGAATCTGGTACTTAATTTTATGACATTTTTGTATCAGATTATATAAGACAAATATATAAGACAATTCAAACTGTAAATAACAACTAAATATATTGAAAGTTAAAGTAAAAATAAATAAGTTTTTCTTAGAGAAACACTCTAAAACTTGAGTAGAAAAAATATGTAAAACAATAAAAACAAACACTCCAAATTTAGATTTAATGTATCTTAATAATCATAACACTCTAAAAAGGTGTCTAACAAGTGGTAGATAATCTATATTCAACATTAATCATAACCCCTTGAGATGGTGTTGTGAATTGACTCTTACGCTTTTTGTGGATCCTCTTTTTCACTAATATATTCTGCCTTTGACCTTTTTAGTACCGAACTTTTATAATAGGGTTGCACATCGTGTACGAAGGTAATCTGATAAAAAATCATTGTGTAGAATGAATAATCCGATTTTCTTTTAAAATGCAGAAGATACATTATAACTCAAAATAAAATCATACTGATATATACAGGCTGTATCACTTGTTTATGCTTATCAGTAGCCAATTTTTTGTATCTGATAATTATTAAAACTAGATATAATGTATCTTACACATAAACTAGTACAAATTCTGATTGATACACCATTTAACATGATGTTAATGTATCGTATACACACTGAATAATATAAATTTTGTCTGATACACCATTAAACATTATTTTTGTATTAATAACATGACATCTTGTGACTGATACACAACTAAAGATATTATAATATTAGATAACTTCATATAATTATAACAACTACTCAAATAATGAACAAAATCAGGATTTATTGTATCAATTAATTAGTCTTAAAATAGATGCATTACAATATGAAACATGAATTTCATCATTAATCTATCATTTTCGACTGACTAACATAAACAAGTTTAAAAATCAACAAAAGAAGATGGAAAACTAATGTATGTAAAGAAGGTCGAGAAATTGTAGGAGTCAATTTTCGATCCCTCCTTTTGAGATTTTATCAACCTACACTTTAGAAGATGAAGAACAATATTGATTCGCTATTGCTAATAGATATGAAAATACTAGCGCTTTTGAATATGAAAAACAACAACTATTTACTATTGCTAATGGCTGATGAAAACGTTAGATCTGCTTTCGGCCCATTTAGGATCAACAGGAAATTGATGAATTTTTTTATGAAAAAAAATCAAAGAACAATAGAGTGGAAAAGATGAAAACTACATATTCAGTGATTTGATATTGATTGACTAGAGAGAGAAAGAAATAATTTGAAATTCAAATTGAGATTAAAGATGTAACTGATTAGATTATGAGAGTGAAATAAGGAGAGGTTGAAAGAGTTAAATTAGGAGAGGACAAAACGTGGGTTACAGGTTGAAGTAATGTATAATGCACTTTTATTAATGGAAATGTACCAAATTTTTTCTGTCAAATCAAATGAAAATAGTATAAATATAATGCACTTTTATTAATGTTGTGTGTTGTTGACTTAGGGACTTTTTTTTTGGTCCATGAAGTCCATATAAATATATACATATCTAAGAAAATTTTTGCCATGCACATATCGAGTGATCACAAGATTGAAATATACACATGTACTAATTCACAAGCTAATACTGTGCACAATAGTTTGAGCATTATTTGGAACAATCTCAATAATTACTAGCTATATCACAAGCATAATATATACTATATATGTCTTTTAATCGATAATGTTAGTGGGATGATACGTATAATATGCTAACTCAAATTGATCAAGTAAATTTTCTTTTCGAATTTGGAAATGATTATATTCTACGATGTACAATGATATGAAAAATTCAATTATTATGACTTTTAGTGAATGCCCCAATAGATAACGGTATCTGATACTCAAACATTATAATTGACCATTCGAATTACATGATATAAAATTTTAATTTTTGGATCGAAGAAATTGCAATCAAAATCCGATCTATGATAAGGTCGGATTGGGTTATTTTAAGTTCGATTTTAGATTCTCGATTTCGACTTTTTGAATCTATAAGGCAGGATATAACAATTAACAAAATCAATTTACCTAATGGTTAAGTCCTTAAAAATAGAAAACTTTGTACGATAAACAAAGAATAAATTCACCCTGCCATCCATGTTATATATGTAACAGGTAACTTTATATTAAATTCAATACTATAATGAATAGGGCCGTAGGATACTAATCTATTGGACCTTTGAAAATTGAACTTATTAGTATTATATACATACAATACGAATAAGAGTTTTTTTTTTTTGATTAGTAATAAATCTGATGTTTGATCCGAAATCCATAAATTTTAAAAATAAAATTTATAATCTAATTTGGATAGTTTGTTTGTTCTATTTCCCCCAACATATTTAGGCATGAGAATTTTCCTATTATGTTACTGCGGTTAGATATATACTCTTTCTTGAAGAAATAAAAAAGACTCAATTATTCTAAACTAACTGAAATATTTCCCTAAAAATACAAAAAAAAAAATGTTTAGACAATTTTTTTTCCTTTTGAATTCAATCTAAAAATAGAGAAGTGACAACAGAGATAAAACATGTTACTCTTAATTAGGACGGAAATTTAGAATAACAAAGGCCTAAACCAGTGCAGTATGACATTTTGGCTTATTTTCTTGATAATAAAAAAATGGGAAAAGGGTCTGATATATCCTTCAACTTTATATATCCTTCAACTTTGTCATTTGGAGCGGATATACCCTTCATTAGGAAAGTGACTTATATATGCCCTTACCGTTATACAAACGGCTTACATATATCCCTGCCGATACAAAATGGCTCACATATACCCTTCATTTAACGGAAGTTAAAGAAATTAGTTTTAAATTTATATTTATCACTTTTAATTTTTTTTAAAAATTATTAGGGGTATTTATGATTCTTCTATCAAAGTTCAAGGTATATTTTAATTTTTTTATACATAAATTATTTTTTGACTTCTTTTATTATAATTATTTGAGTTTCTTATGCTTATTTTATTTTTTTCTTTCATTCCTTCGTTTAAAGAAAAAAAATTAAACTATTTTTTTTGTCTATATTGTAATTTGATTCTGATATATCCTTCAACTTTATATATCCTTCAACTTTGTCATTTGGAGCGGATATACCCTTCATTAGGAAAGTGACTTATATATGCGCTTACCGTTATACAAACGGCTTACATATATCCCTGCCGATACAAAATGGCTCACATATACCCTTCATTTAACGGAAGTTAAAGAAATTAGTTTTAAATTTATATTTATCACTTTTAATTTTTTTTAAAAATTATTAGGGGTATATATGATTCTTCTATCAAAGTTCAAGGTATATTTTAATTTTTTTATACATAAATTATTTTTTGACTTCTTTTATTATAATTATTTGAGTTTCTTATGCTTATTTTATTTTTTTCTTTCATTCCTTCGTTTAAAGAAAAAAAATTAAACTATTTTTTTTGTCTATATTGTAATTTGATTCTGATATATCCTTCAACTTTATATATCCTTCAACTTTGTCATTTGGAGCGGATATACCCTTCATTAGGAAAGTGACTTATATATGCCCTTACCGTTATACAAACGGCTTACATATATCCCTGCCGATACAAAATGGCTCACATATACCCTTCATTTAACGGAAGTTAAAGAAATTAGTTTTAAATTTATATTTATCACTTTTAATTTTTTTTAAAAATTATTAGGGGTATATATGATTCTTCTATCAAAGTTCAAGGTATATTTTAATTTTTTTATACATAAATTATTTTTTGACTTCTTTTATTATAATTATTTGAGTTTCTTATGCTTATTTTATTTTTTTCTTTCATTCCTTCGTTTAAAGAAAAAAAATTAAACTATTTTTTTTGTCTATATTGTAATTTGATTCTGATATATCCTTCAACTTTATATATCCTTCAACTTTGTCATTTGGAGCGGATATACCCTTCATTAGGAAAGTGACTTATATANCATGGTATCATATTGCATTGCATTTCATCACATCATTTATTTTTGATGATTATGTGTTTTGTTTGGTGTTTGGAAAGTACTTGATGTTTGATTACCTTTATTGATGAACTTAAATAGTGAGTGTAATACATATATACCTATATAATTTAAGAATTTATTTTTTTATATAAACTCCCGTCACTACTTCTTCGTTGTCGGTTAATGAGACATACTGAGTACACGTGGTTTCGTACTCATACTACACTTGTTGCACTCTTGTAGTGCAGATTCGATTCCGAGTAGGAGCACATCTCGAGGAGCAGTTTGAGTTCGAGTTTGGAGTGTCTTGGAGTTGTGGTGAGCTGCTTGGCTGTTCCGTGGCCCACACCTCCCTCTATCTTTTATTTATTCTGTTATTAGTATTCAGACAGGATATCCCTTATGTTAGATTTGTCATTTAGTTTCAGACTTGCATCGAATTTAGAAACTCTTGTACTTAAGACACTAATTCTTGGGGTGATATATTTTAGCTTCCGCATTTCGTACTTATAAGGAACTCAATGTTGGAGATTCTTGCTAAGTGTTAGTCTTTTTACTCATTTGTTGGTTTAGTTGGGTTAATATGTTGGGTTGGCTTACCTATTGGTTGGGAACATAGGTGCCATCACGACTTGCAAAATTTGGGTCGTGACAAATTTGGTATCAGAGCGGATGTTTGGCGTACTTGGCCCACATTCGAGATACTAGTATTGAGACTCCTATGCTTGAGTCTATTCCAGAAATGAGATGTAAATTGAGTGCCACGATCTGAAATAATAGAAATAGGAACCCCATGCAAACGAACTATCTCTCGAATGTAGAAAAATATATGTTTGACGAGGGTTAAATTTACTCATATGAGATTATATATTGTAGAAAAAAATAATAAAAAGTTAGATTAAAATTATCTTTTTTTTTTTCATTTCCGTTAGAGTAAAAGGGTATATGTGAGCCATTTGTTTATAGATAGGGGTATATATGAGCCACTTTCATAACAAGGGGTATATCAGCTCCAAATGACAAAATTGAGGAGTATATCAGACCCTTTTCCCTAAATAGCATAGACATTTAATTTTTCGATTTGATTCTTCATTTTTGAAATATTGAACCAAACTAATTCAATTCAATAAAGTAAAAATGCATTATCTTGATTACAATTTTAGTTTTAATGTTTCTAGATAATATCCAACTCAAACACAATTATTATCCACATGATTAAAAAAATATTTTCAATACAAATTTGAAACATTTAGAAGAAAACAATCCAAATCCCATGGAAAAGAAAGGGTTTTGTGATGCGACAATATAATGCCAGAGAGTAGTGCATTACATATGTTAGGTGATTAGATATGCTGCATTTTGACTATACATATTATTGGACTTGATTATCTCAACATCACTATTGTTGACAAGCCTAACCATATATAATCTTAATGGAATTTTTAGGTTGTATATACGTGACCACTAAAATAATAGGTCTATTATTAGTTAGCTAGTGGTTGTAATTATTTTTGTGTCACTACATCAAAAATGATCTTTAGTGAGCAGTGACAATTAATTTTTAGTTGTCGTTAAATATATATTTTTAGGTGTATATGTTCCTAAAGCCTTTAGCGATAATAGTTCTAATGACAATTAATGTCGATAAAGATTTTAGCACTATTTATTAATGTCAATATTTATTACCGCTAAAAATTATTTTTATTGTAGTGTGTACGACCAAATATGTATCTTAAAAATGAAAGTATCGAAAATATTTTTAAATTTGACGTAAATTATTTGTTTCATCCTCAAACTATTGACAACCTAATAACATCCTCTACTTAACTAACTGAACTTAAATACACCTCCGATCTCGCCTCATGAGCGAAATGCACACTACATCAAAAACTATTTTTAGCGATGATTCACTAACGTCAATAGCTTAATCGCCGCTAAATATATATATCTTTAGCGCCCGTTTGCATTCTGTGTATATGTCATTAAAACCTTTAGCGACGCTGAATCTTATGACACTTAACAAATGCCGGTAAAGACTTTAGCAGTCTTTATTAATGCGTCTATTTATTGCCGCTAAAATTTTTTTTTGTTGTAGTGACACCCCTACATTCTTGCCAAATTTAACGGTGCTTTCAACACTTCAGTCGACTTTTTATTTAGAACCTCACACTCTTACAAGAATTTGAAACCACTAGTTATGTCATGTGACAGATGTGAATCGTATTTAAGTTTAGTTAGTCAAGTAAATAAATATTTTTAAAGCTATTAATTATTCAAAAATAAAAACTAATAATTCACGTCTAGTTAACGAGTGTTTTCAATACTTTTATCAGAATATCACATTATCACTATACAACATGGACCACAAAATGTAAGTGGGGTGCACATGGAAGTAGGCAGAAGCAATATTATGGGTGGTTAAGTAGCCACCATAGAGAGAATCTAATGTATATATCTATAGCTTTATAAGAGCACTATGTAAAGTGATCAATCCATTTCTAAGAAATTGAAAAGCATAGGCACAGAAAACGCAGACAAAATGACCAAAAATGAAAAGACTTACGTATATATGGTGTACTTCTATCATGACAATAATTGAATAGGGGGACCAAATAACCAATATAACAGTAACAATATCATACGTAACTTAAATTAAGTATATTCACTTATATATGTGTGTTAGATATACATTTCAGAATTCACTTTATTTGTTTCATCATCCAAGTTCCTTACAACGATAGCCTCATTTGGAGAAACAATTCATTCATTCAAAAGAAGATTGTCTTGCACCACATGCATGGATAATAATATGTGGACGGTTGGAATTGAAATTTGCTTGGGTAGGGGTCATTTCGTTGGGAACAAGATTAATCTCGGGATAAAGTTATTCCATTATATATACGAAGGATAACTTATTTCATCTATAGGGTATAAATATTGAGTCAAGATCCAACTCGAATTTGGTTGGATCAAAATGAGATAGGTAACGGATAATTTAACAGGTCAAGACCTAACTCAACAATTATTTTATTTGTTCTTTTAAATTATTTTAGTACCTAATAAAATTATTTGTTTCTTTATTATGGCTATATACAACATATTAAATTGAAAAAAGAAAGAAGTTTTTTTTTAAAAATATTTTGACAAGATTTGTTATGAGCCGATATGATTATATATCAATCCAATTTTTAATAGGTTGAAATGGATTGGCTAATGAATTAGCGGGTCAATAACCAACCTAAACTTAACTGGGTTTAAAAAATTGAGTTTGATTTGTCACCTCTAATGCAAAGTTAAGTTTGTTTTTTTCTCTCCTCTCTCCAAAACAAGTCTGATATACTTATTGAAGCCTAATTTCAGAAAGTTGATGTTTTAGGCGATGAGAGAAGAATTTGTTGGGATATAAAACATCTTTCGCTTAAGATTGTGTATTTGAGTCGTAAAAAACAAAAGATGAAAGCCCTTCATAAAAATTGTAAAAAGAAAATGAAGGTGTTTGGCCAAAATAATTAGGAAAAAAAGATATTTTTGAATAGAAGCACAAAAATCTTTTTTTTTTCAAAACTTTAAAAAGTAAATTTTCCCACATTGGTAAAACTGTTTTTTAAAACCTTGGCCAAACATATATTGATGATGATCTAACAATGTTACTTATTTTTCAACTTGATTAACAAACTCAAATTGTTACTTTTTGTAACTACTTATAACAAAAATAAAAGCACTTGTCGATATATGCTAATTTGAAAGGTTATAATTTTTTTTTGAAAGGTTGTCGAAATAGGCTATTAATTAATTAATTTCAAGGGTAAAATTTGTTATTTTTCCATAAGTGAGCTTGCCAATCTTCTTTTAATTTGGTTATCAAAAATAAAAATAACTTGTACAATTCATGCTATACTTTTAGCAAAAAGTAGGTAACATTTATTTTCGTGTGAACATTTTCTAAAATTCATTTTTCTAATCATGAATATTGAGGAGCTTTAATTAGGTTTTTGCAAGATTTAGAAAAGTTGAGTTATAGAGATTTTCAAAAATAAAATTAATGTTCTTTAAAAGCATACTATTCCACAAAATAAATAAATAAATTTAGTGTCTGAACAGAAATTTCATGGAAGTATTCAGGTGCTAAAGTGAGCATACACTTTTTTAAAAGTGAAAAAATAGAACTATTACTGAGATTTTAAGTTTGTATGTCTTTGCTCTTTCAAGACGTCTGGAACACTTAAACTACATCATATTACTGCATCAAAAATGTGTAAAATATGTTATTATCATTTTACTTATATATATAATATAATTTTTCAACAAAGATATCCTATTAGACACGGAGTGTATCTTCGCCCATTGCCACATATAACTAGGGTTTTGCAAAGTTTGGAACAAACACTAGTTTAATATGTGGGACAGAAAGGTCACCCATAACTCAAGTTATGCATGTTATTGTCAAGCTAGAATATTCTTGGACCTGCCCCATAAATATTGTGTGGGATAAATATATGTTCTTTGTCAAATTATTAATTGTAACTGTAGATATTATATACAGTAACAGAATCAGAGGATGGAGGCCCATTTAGAGTCTCACGTTCATAGAAACGGCGTGGTTATACTTCAGAAAATTATATTTAATCATCTTGAAAAAGTATATATATATATATATAAAATAAAACGTGATTTTTCAACGAATGGTGTTTAATAAGATATCCTAGGGTGGCTGCAGGCTACCTATGCCACTGCCCTCAATTATTTGTTTAGTTGCAAAGTGTGGGATAACTTATCTCAAGCTTGATAATTATGACTGAGATAAGGTATCTTTATCTGAGGGTGAAATATTAATTCAAGGATAACTTATTCTAGAATCACTACAACAAAAATGATCAGTAACGGCACTTAATTCTTAGTTGCCGCTAACTATGTATTTTTAGCGGCAATTGTCACTCTTTGTATATGTCCCTAAAGCCTTTGGCGATATTGGTATTAACGGCACTTGACTAATGTCGGTAAAGACTTTAACACTCTTTATTAGTGTCAATATTCAATGCCGCTAAAAGTTGTTTTTGTTGTAGTGAATAAAAATGTTAAACAAGAAAAGTGCACCCTTAAACCATCTTTTTTAAACAAACAACCAATTGTTAGAGAGTAAACAAACAACTTATTTTTAGAAATTATGTCATGCATATTATTTGATAAGAATGAACCGAACAATCAATAAAAAATTAATTTTTTAATAACTTATCACATCATAAACTAATAATATAACTTGTCTTAAAATCAAGCAACTCATTTCTATTTTAATTTGTTATCTTATTTTTCCTTTTAATCGGTTTTATTATAAGAGTATCTTTTTTTTTTGTCAATGCTTTTATTACAATTTTTCACTTGATACGTTAGCGATCACAAAATTAAGAGTGTTTTGATACCGTCAATTTAAAACCAAACAAATAAATTAAAATGAAGAGTATGATTTTCGACATGAACTCACTCCAGTTAGAATCGTCATGGACAAAGAAGTCCTTTTCCCTCCCTGTTTTGTGTTTTTGTTTGGGGTGTTATCTAGAAAGACTAAAGTACTGGTGGCTCAACATGTTAATAAAATAAAATGCAAGCTCCACAAATTGAATAATGGATTAGAACAAAGAAAGTACGTAGACTCAATAGGGCTACCAAGTGTTCCTTGAAGTCCATAAAAGAATTACTAATGGAAGACGGTATACGAAGTTGATATTTTCTTGTTTTATTTCGTACGTTGATATATATATTGGAGTCGAACTATTCATATTCGTGTCGGTAAGGCCTTATTCAGGGGAAGCATTTCCTAAGTACTAAAAATCTTTTCATATTCAATGCTTAAACTTAAGATCTCTAATTAAAGAAAGAACAATCTTATCTTTTACACCACATTCATTGTTAGTGATCAAAATTGACTTATCAATAGTTGACTTTAGGAAAAAAGTTTGACTTCGATATTATGTGAAAAAGCTTTGAGCATCAAACTCATAAATTAAAGAGATAAAATAGCCTATACCCATTATTGTTATAGATAGATAGATAGACCACCTTGAGAATCTTTCTGCAAATCATGTGGGACATGTATATTGTCTAAAATAACTAGCATACATAGTGACATAATAATGAATTATGAATTCAGTATTCCAATGTAATGGGTGCCCAACTATAGTGAAAGTGGGGCTTTGGATATGTGATATAAATTATGATATAAAATTTGATTGATATGAAACTGAAATTAAAGTTTTATTTGAATATGTAAAGTAATTTTTTTAAACTTGTATTGTTTTTCATAAATATGAAAACTCACGAGTTGTAAAAATTATTAGAATTTCTTCAGTAGTTTTTGTATTATTTTATCGAATAAGCAAATTACTTTTTAAATAAGGTTTTAGAATATCTTAAGACGCTGCACTGTTAAAAGAGAAAATCACATATTTCATGCATGTTTCATTATAAATATATGTTTGCTATTACAAACTTTCAAATAACATAATTTTATAAAGATTCACTTGTCAATTGTCAACATACACTGATAGTAACTATGGCTAGTTATTCTATAATATAATCTTTTCATATGGTACAAAAATTCAAATATAATCTATTGATGCTGAATATAAATCATTTCTAGAAAAATTTAAAATAATTCTTTATGGGTCAAGTTTTACCTTTAAAATAAAAAATAATATTTATTTTTATCTAAAGAAAATTTTAATTCTATATTTTGGTAACCCATTCCTGCGAGGAAAAACGGTTTGGACTTCTATAATTTGAGATTTTAGTTTCCCACAAATAATATATGTAGTTTAGGAAGGGTTTTCTCTCTCAACAATTTTCATTTTTTTTTTATTTTAGGGATATAATATGTAGGCTAATTGAGCAAATTATATAAAAATATTATGTTTTTCAGTATATATATTTCTTTTTTTTTGTTATATAATTATCATCATTTAAGTTTTATAATTATTAGCTTTTGCATGATGCTAATGTTATCTCAATTCTCGACACTTTCATACATTAAGAAACTTCAATTATTGGACAATAAAAGACTCTACTGATTATTCATGGTTCAATTTAGATTAATTTCCTCTAAAATGGAAATTACCTAATTAATTGATTTTCAAATTAATGTTGAAATCAAATTAAATCAATTTAGAAATTTTTTATAGCTTTGACTTTTGTCAAAAAAAATTTTGGTTAATTTAATTGTTTTGTCAATTTTTGAAAATTTAAATTAAAATATATTATAAAATGCTTCTTTAACATGTTAGATATTGATTATATTCGATTATAACATGAGTGTAACACTATTAAATGAGTTAGTCCTTAAAAAAAAGAGGAAAAAATGTATAGATAACAAATTATAAATATAGTTTCATCGAAAAAGTGTGTATACATTATCCAAGAATTTACTCATTTTCAAGAAACTTAAAAATATATTTTACAATAATTTTGCTGTGCAACAAATTAAAGAGATGTGATTTACCAAGTTCTTTTAAGGATGAATTACATAACGATAAATAATTTAAAGATGTCAAATGTAAGTCATTTTAGACATGCAATAGATTTTTCAAACTATTTAAACAAAGACCACAAATCAACAAGAAAGTAAAGTCAAAGTCAAACAGTTGGATTATCAAAATAAAGACTACAAATTAAACTAGAAAATCAATTCAAAGAATTGAATTATCAAATAAATACTACAAATTAGTTTAGAAAATAAAGTCAAACAGTTGGATTATCAAAATAAATACTACAAATTAATTTAGAAAATAAAGTCAAAGAGTTGGATTACTCTAATGTAACGGCAAACGACTATATCACGAATAAGAGTGCAAGCAATTATTATGATTGTAAAATGGTGTTTATATAGTTGACTTGGTTCAATTTTGTTAGTTTTTTTTTGTATAATTAAAATCAAATTAATTTTAAGTTAAAACCAAAAATAAATCAGACAAAAAAATTATTGATCTTTTTTCTTCTTATGCAGCGAGCCCAACTTTTAACTAGTACGTGCTCCATCTCTTTTGAAAAAAATATTTTGTTTTAAAAAATAATATATTGTGATTTGAAATAATTTATACAAATTTGAATTATTTTAGGATAAAATAAAAAATGTTTATATATATATATATATATATATATATATATATATTATTATTATTATTATTTCTTATATTTTAATTTACTTGTGTTATTTTTATTTTTAGTTGTTCAAAAGAAAACTCTCGTTTCTTTATGACAATTTTTGAATTTTAACCTTTTATATGTCAAAGTTAAAATCACGAGATTTAAAAATATTTTGATACTAACTAGTGTTTTCTTTGTCCTATTTTATATGATTTATTTTTCTTTTTAGTCGATTATATAAAAAATGACACATTTTTATATTAAATAACAATTTGATTTTATGCAATGATTTACAACCACACAAATATCTATCTCCTATTTTAGACCACAAATTTCAAAAATTTTATTTCTTAAACTCTGTATCGAGTCAAACTAACTCATATAAAATGAGATGAAGTGAGTAACACATATAATTGGTTTGAGGCGACAAAATACAAATCTTCTTTATTTTCTTAAATTTTAAATCAACATTAGTGAGAGAGTCAACAAGAAAGAATTACCATCACACCCTCCACCTCCTATTTTAAGATTGCAATTCGAGTCACCAACATGTTGAGAGAGTGAGTAGACCATCACACCTTCCACCTCCCATTTTACGATTGGGGTTCGAGTCACTAAGGCAGTGAGAGAGTCAACAAGAAGAAGCTGAACATCACACCCTCCCCCTTCCATTTTAAGATTGCAGATTCGAGTCATTGAGAGAAAAATAAAAACAAAAAGTTCCTGGGAGTGACAGGGGTGATTTGATGGTGTTAAAAAAAAGACATGTGTTTTAGGTCTTCAAATTAAAGAGGCTTCATTTTTAATAATAATAGGTTATAAGTTACTATTTTTTAACAAATATTAAATACTATTTGTAGAAAAGGTAAACCTTTCATGAAAATGTAGGAATTATTAGAAGAAAGTTGACATATTTGCAGTACTGTATCTCGTGAAAAATAATTTAAAATAAGAATGGTTATATCACCAATTGAAACTAGAAGAGATCAATTATATAAAAGTTATTAACAATTCAAGCTTAAGGCTTTTTTTTATTTTTGCTTTAGGCCACTAATATGCTTCTGAAGAGCGACAAAAAAAAAGTACAGGGGGAGTAGTATTTATAGCTCATCTGGATTATGAGAAAAGAGAAGTTGAGCTCCAGTTAACACACAAACAAAAAAGAAAAACAGAATGGGTACACTAGCCAATGAGAGTTTCAGCATTGAGCTACAGCAGCTTGATGCAGCTACTGATACTGCAAGAAATCAGAGAACTCAATGGCTCCTTACTTCTCCTAATCCACCAAGTTTTTTCCATCAACTCATTAATTCTGTTAAAAAAAATGTTGACAAAACCACAAAACAATCAACAAATGGTGTTTTCTTTTCATTCTTGAAAGGATTATTTCCAATCCTTAGCTGGGGAAGAAATTATAAATGTACAATGTTTAAGCATGACATAATGGCTGGCTTAACTCTTGCTAGTCTCTGCATACCACAGGTAATAATTAAAAAAAAAAGGATCGTTTTTTATTAGTCGTGTAAAGGTCTGAAAACATGTTCAAACCTTTACACGAGTAATATATGTTCCTAACTGTAATGGGAATGTTATATCTTTATGCAGAGTATTGGATATGCTAATCTTGCGAAACTTGATCCTCAATATGGCTTATGTAAGTTGAAAAAAAATACAGAGTTTGGGTTCATTTATCTGATTCTTGTAGATATAGTTTATGATTTTTTCTTATTGTTGTAGACGCTAGTGTTGTTCCACCACTGATATATGCTGTGATGGGAAGTTCGCGAGAGATTGCTATTGGCCCTGTTGCTGTCGTGTCACTTCTTATTTCTGCACTGATTTCCAAGATTATAGACCCTGCTGTCGATCCTATCGCTTACAGAAATCTTGTTTTCACTGCCACATTCTTCACTGGTGCATTTCAGGCTGTTTTTGGACTATTCAGGTAGTATATACTCTGTTTTTTTCGCGCTTTCAAATGACTCTGCATTTCCTGGAAAATTGCTGTTAATTTTTCGCGCTTATCAGGTTGGGATTTCTAGTGGATTTTTTATCACATCCTGCTATAGTTGGATTCATGGGAGGTGCAGCCATTGTTATAGGTCTTCAACAATTAAAGGGTTTGCTAGGAATCAACCATTTTACTACCAAGACTGATGTGGTGTCTGTATTGGAAGCTGTTTATAAATCACTTCATAATGAGCCAGTAAGCCTTTACTTTATTTTTAAAAAAAATTCTTTTCTCCTCACTTGGTCGAGTGATCATCTGAGAAATCAACTCTGGCTTTATCTGTTTTTTTTCTTTTCAATCTTACGAATTTTTCCTTTGCATTTGTAGTGGTTTCCATTGAATTTTGTACTTGGCTTTTCTTTCCTCTTCTTCATCCTAATGACAAGGTTCATTGTAAGTATAATCTTTTTTTTTTCTCTTTATCATATGGTAATTGTTTTATTAATATCTTGTAAAAATTACAGGGGAAAAGGAACAAGAAACTGTTCTGGCTACCAGCAATGGCTCCTCTTTTATCAGTTGTACTATCTACTTTGATAGTTTATCTAACAAAAGCTGATCAACACGGTGTCAATATTGTAAAACACTTCAAAGGGGGTATCAATCCAAGTTCAATTCATCAATTACAGTTCAACAGTCCACACATTGGAGAAATTGCGAAAATTGGACTTATTTGTGCTATCGTCGCTCTCACTGTCTGTCTCTCTACCCTTTGTCCTATCAATTTCATTTAAAAACAAAGATCCTTATTCCCAACATGTTATATCTCAGGAGGCGATTGCTGTTGGTCGATCTTTCGCTTCAATCAGAGGCTATCATCTTGATGGTAACAAAGAAATGGTAGCAATTGGATGTATGAACCTTGTGGGATCTTTAACTTCTTGCTACACAGCAACTGGTAAACTTTCAAACTAAAGTAACTTTTTTTTAAATTTTTTAGATGTGATGGTCATATACTTCAATATGTTATACGAATCGTTGTAGGTTCATTTTCGAGAACAGCAGTGAACTACAGTGCAGGATGTGAAACTGTTGTGTCAAACATAGTTATGGCAATAACAGTTCTGATATCATTAGAGTTGTTGACAAAGCTATTGTACTATACTCCATTGGCAATACTAGCATCAATTATCATATCAGCTTTACCAGGATTAATTGACATTAGTGAAGCATTTCACATTTGGAAAGTTGACAAGACAGATTTCATCATTTGCATTGCTGCTTTCTTGGGAGTACTCTTTGGCTCTGTCGAAATCGGTCTTATAATAGCGGTAACTATATTGTCTCTATTTTATACATCTATATACAAAAATTGTGAACTTAGCTACTGAATTCACGTGAAAACATATCTGAACTTCAAGATTGTCCCCGGCCTTTGGTGTTATCTACTAAGTACCAGAGATCTCGAATTCAATTCCAGAGGGTCGCATATATTGGGTAGGAAATAAAAAAAGAAAATCTATACCTAATTACAATTTGTTGGCTAATTATATGAATTTTATATAAAAGACAAAAACAATTGGGAATTTAATGTTGATGTGAAATATCAAATAATTAAAAGACATAGGTAGTCCTTTTTAAGTCATTTATGGGTTCCATTTGTTGGATTCTTTTACTAGTACTAGTAAACATTAATGCATGGACAGTAGGTTATGATGCTCTTTCTTTGGTTCCAAAAATAATTGACTCATTTCCACTCTTTGATCATCTGCCATGTTCTTTTTTCAACTTTTAGTAACCATTTGTTCACAAAACAACAACTTGTTGTCTATGCTTTATGGATAAGGTACAGTACTATTCATCTGATTCCACATATAAATATCTCAAATTTAACCACTTATAATAATAATAGTGTTCAGATCGACTTGCATGCACAAAACAAATTAGTGTACGTGTTTTACTAATATTTGTTACTTATTTTCATCACTTTATTGACCGCGACTAATAATTAATTGCAGGTTGGAATTTCATTTGGTAAAATAATACTTGGTACCATTAGACCAAGTGTAGAACTACAAGGTAGACTACCTGGAACAGACACTTTTTGTGACATAACTCAATTTCCAGTGGCTACCGAAACTCAAGGAGTTTTGATTATTAGAGTGAACAATGCTTCACTATGCTTTGCAAATGCTAATTTCATAAGAGGAAGGTACATTTTTAAAATTTACATAGAGGAAAATGAAATTTATTAAATAATTGTTTATAATTTCCTTTTTTTTTTTTTTAATTTTTCCAATTAGGATATTGAGCATAGTGACAAATAGAAGTGAAGAGCAGTCCAAGGGAAAACTTCGTATCTTAGTGCTAGATATGTCAAGTAAGCTTCTTTAATATTTGTTTGCACAACTACAAAAATAATCAAAAATATATTAGAAAAGTCGCGCTAAATTCTAGAAATCGCGATACTATAAATAGGCCAAAATTTTACATCGATGAATTGTTTTTTCAGGTGTAATGAGCATTGATACATCAGGAATTGTTGCATTGGAGGAGTTGAACAGAGAATTGGTATCACAAGGCATACAAGTTAGTTTCTCTCTAATAATGTGACCAAAATAATGTCAATAAATGTTCAACATAATTTTTTTCAATCCATCCAAAATGAATCTTATAATTTTTTATTTATAGTTTTAATCAGAATGAGATGATTTATAGTCATACAGATGCCTATGACTAGTTATAGATCACGAGTCACATAAATTATAATTCGTTATATTGTACTCAATTTTTTTTATCTTTGCAGTTAGCTATAGCAAATCCAAGGTTGGAAGTAATGAACAAGTTGAAGGTAGCAAAATTTGTAGATGAACTTGGAAATAGGTGGATTTTCCTCAGTGTTGGAGATGCTGTAGATGCCTGTTTGAATGCCAAAATGGGTGATCTTAGCACTATCAATTGTTGAAATGTTTATGATATATAATCATGTTAGTTCTATAAATACAATTGAGAGAAAATTGATGCATGTATCATCAATCAAAATCGAGTTACGTATGTAATGAGAGTATCATTTTATGAAAAGAGTCTTTTTTACCTTGAATCTCTTCCTCAATATGGCTTGGCCAATGCCATATTATATTTCATTAGTTACATCTTCAAGAATTGACTAATTAGAAGTTGAGATTGTGATAATCATAAAGGAGAAAACTACTGGATTATTTCTTTATATATTACCAAGTTTACATATGAACTATCTAAGTAGATATAAGAAGAATAATTTTTAGGAATAACAAAGATAGTTATCATATATTAGTGCACTGTAGTTATTGATTTGTTATTTGCACTTCATAACTATATTTTGTTTGTTATGGAATCTTTAATTTGTATAAATCGCGAAATATGTTCCATTTGTATGCAAAATTAATATTAAATTGTTTCGTATGTTAGGAATGAGGATTTGAAATGAAAGTTCATGAAATAACTTGAAAAATAACAAAAAATAAAGATGTGCGGAGACACAGTCGAAGCACACCCGTCCAGTATGCTTCTTTCACGACATGCTATAGTCCTGAGTGTCTTCCAGTGGTCTTCTCAAAGCCAGGTAAACGAGCGACGAGGGCGATATGAAGGAATGTTTCTATATATTTGAGTATTTAAGCACTTGAAAGTTCTTTTCTCCCACCAATTTTCTTCCCTTCATTTCTCATTAATTTTCAACATTAGAACTCAACATATATCTTGAAAAAAAAACCTCAACATATATAATACTAAGAAAATATCATGAAATAAATGCTCTTATAAAAATGGTAGCAATAATTAATCTTATTTGTTTAATATAAGTAGAAATCAATTAGCAATTCAATTATAAATTTGGTAAATATGTCATATTGAACTCTTCTGTTTGAGAGGTATTTATAATAAATCATGTAATTGGGGTATCTTTCTATTTAGAGTGATAAGACAATAATTATGAACTCTCAAAAATGAGTCAAATATAATTAACGGTGAGTCTCTATTGATAATTGTAGGCTAGTTTTATCTTTTCCTACTAGCGTATAACGACAATTTGTAAATAAATTTAAGGTGCATCAAATTGGACGTATTCGACAAGATCTACTCTATTTATATTTTTTTCTTTATATAAACAATAGGTACTCATATGAAAACATTTTCAAACATAATAAATGACATTTAACTTCTTATTAAATCGGGTAATTAATCATGTCTCATGCACATAATGGTAAAACATGTCTCGTAATAGTGAGAACATCTATTGGAATTCTGACCTCCAAATTTGCTGAAGGAACAAATACATTTTATATATTCCTTTGCAGATTATAACAATTATGTTTTGTAAAGTAAATAAAATAATAACACAATATTTTATCGCGGAAACCCCTACTCATAAAGATAAAAATCACGATCTTCACCTCTGTAGGATTTAACTCTACTTTATTAAACTCCAAGTCTCAACACAAGATTACAAATCTATGTAACCTAAGGAATTATAAACTCTAATTATTAGAGAAATTATAAACTATAATTCCTAACTAAGAAATTATAAACTTTAATTCCTTAGCTACCCAAGACAAAAAACCCCAGGTTTAATTAAGTCTTCTACCGTCTGTCAAGTTTCTCAAACTTGTTAGACGAATCATACACACACACTCGATTGTAATCAAAACTCTTAATTACAATCTTATAACTTTTTCCTCACGAATTGGCAACACTCCCAAGTAACTCTCAAAACTCTCTCAAACCTCTTGATCGTGTTTTGATCTTCTCTCTATGTAAGTGTGCAATTTTTCTCAAGATAAACTATCACCCTATTTATAGATTTGGAGTTGAATCTGAAACCTATTTCAACTAGAAATCCTACTTCATCTAGGACTCCTCTTTTGTGTGGAACTCAGTTCAACTCGAACTTGTGTTCGCCGCATCTTCAACTCCTTGTCTGAATCAACTTTGTCTTTGCCCTACAAATCATTGTTGAACTCAACTTGGACTTCGTTTCTACCCTTACTGTTTGTTGAACTCGACTTCAACAAAACCTTGTTGAACTCGAAATCCTTCACGTAGAAATCTTCATTGAATGAATGTGACTTGTATAGTAAAAAACTTTCTACACAATTTCCTTAATTAAATAAGAGAACACAATTTCCTTAATTGATCATGCTTCCTACTTCATTCCAGATTTGAAACCACATTCACATCATTATACTTCCTTCTTTGCTTCGGCTTTTTAGTTTGTCTGGTTTTCCTATTTGATTAAGAAAACTATCTTGCCTGCGTACTCCTTTATCAAAGAAAACTTGCTATACTGATTGCCTGTCGAAAAACAATACTTTCACAGCTTTATAATTTCTAATTCGCGTGGTTGACGTTCTCTTATTCAAGTCGGATTCGGTCTGTAAGAAACACGTCGAGCAACTTGTATCTTTCATCTATTCCTCTATTTGTCAATTATCAAATTTTTCTCGTTCCAACAAAATTCCCCCTTTTTGATGATGCAAATTTTATTTGCTTGCGTTGAATATGTAAGTACACACATAACTCATATGCATGTTGTAGGCCTTGTTAAACTGAGATCATGTTTGCTAAACTTATTTCATGATGCAATCTTTGTCACTCTTCAAAATATACATATTCATATGTATCTATCAACATCTCAAACAATAGTTTAGATTCGAATAATTTTTTAAGTATTATATCAAGTAAAATACTTTTCAAGCATGTTATTTCAAAGTGCGTTTACACATTTCGTAACATATTTCCTTTTTAAGATCATCTATAAACCATGATGGGACAGAGTCAAATATACTTAGGAGATTCATTCGAATTTTTCCACGAAAAATATTTACTATTTATGCATAGTTAAAATTATCTTTTAGGTATATATAATAGAAAATATTCACTATTTATGCATGTTTAAAGTTATTTTTGAAATTAATAATCTCTATGCATGTTTTCTCTCTAAATATATTGTATATTTGCTGAAAGACCAACTTCCCTTTACATCTAAAATTATATTTGGGCTAGGTTAAGTCTCTTTCTAGTTTCAGTCTTAATATAGTTTGCTTTCGAGTTATATTTCAACAATATCGGTAATTGTGTATATATAAATTTTTTGAAGCATTTAATTCTTTTTTTTGGAAAAACTATTTGTACATTTGTCTTACTCTCAATTTACGTCAGGTTCTCAAATGTTTTCAAAAATTAGATGGCGACTTAATTTTAAAGAAAGAAGCAAATAAAATAGGCTAAAGTTATGAAATTCTTTTTACTTAGTTTGAAATTGATCCTAATAAGTAACAAGATGTTCTTTGATAAAACTACTTAATGAGAATTGAGAAGGGCATAAATCGATACTCAAGAATTATTGCGATTAGTGTTAATTGCAATTTTCTTTACTAATGAAATATTAGTTAATTATTAATTAATTTAACCATTATTTTTCAAGAACATACCCAATTTGAAGTAAAGAAAAAGTATTAATAATAGTAAGGATAATACGAGAGCTTATAGTACATGAGTCTATATTATTGACGTCATTTTTTTCATAAATTTTAAAATAATGTCATATATTAAAATCCAAGGGAATACAAACACGTAGCTTTCGATGTTTGATTTTGATATATTGCATTTTTCTCCCTTATTTTAAAATATTATGTTGAGTTGTCTTTTAAAAATTCTTTGCCTATTTTGAGATATATCAATAAAGATTTTTAGATTTAGTATTTGAATTATAATTCTTTTTGTTTGACTTGTTTTTTGTTTATATATTGTAAGTCTTCCAAAAATATTTAAGAAGTTGACCGTTAATAATAAGAAGGCTCAAATCATTTAAGTTAATTAAAATTAGATAAATTTTTGTACCTTTCTAATATAATTTTTATAAGGGTGTTTTAGTGGATTAATTGCCATATTAATTGATTTCATAGCCTATAAATAGACACATTTGCTCCTTATTTTTTCATCAATTCTCATTTCTCAAGACTAAGCTAAGGTTGCTTCATTTTCTCTATTCTTTCTTTTTCATATATGGTCTAGAAATTTGTTTTCTTCCTTTCATTTTCTCATTTATGTTTTTGTAAGAGCCATAAAAAAGGGAGAGATTTTCTTTCTTGTACTTATACAAGCCATGCTTTAACTTTTAATTTTAATTTTTTTATTCAATTCATCTTGATGCGGATAATTAAAATCTTCTTCTCTTGTTTTTTCTTTATATAGACTTTTGTTTGAATTTACGCGTAGTGTTTGATTTCGCGTAATTGAACAATGTCTGAAATTATGACTCTTTATACAGATGATTAAATTTTTTTCTTTATATAGATTCTTGTTCGAATTTACGTGTAATATTAGATCTCGCGTAATTAAACAGTGTCTGAATTTATAACTCTTTATTTTCTGTGAAGATATTTTTTATTTTATTTTTTAATGATTCGTCAAAATTTATGATTACAACATTACTTTCAGTCTTCTTTTCTTTTTAATTTTTTTTTGTTAATACAAGTTATATTGCGATTGATAAAATTCTATGTGAATAAATTCTATAATTTAAATTCAGTATTTTAACAAATTAAGTATTTGAGAAGGAAAATAACATTATGACTTAATCGCATACGTGTGTAAATCTCTAGATCTTGATTTTACATTTTTTAATTTATCTTTTATACCATAGATCTATTAAAATTTGAGATATATATACTATTAAAGTGTCAAAATTATCCGGATTCTAGTATTTCTTAAAATTAATCACACTTCTAAAGAAAAAAACTAATAAAACTAGGGTGATTCTCTTTATATTATTAATACATTTTTACTTATTTATTTAAGATTATAAATAAAATTTCTTGTATAACGTATTAAAAATCGTAAATCAATCTTATTTGGATATAATTTATTTTAATAAATCATTATATATATATAATCATTAATATTGAGATTGTTTTATTTATAACTAAAAAACACGATGAATGTAGTAAGAAGAATAAAAACTAATCATTAATTAATTTTGTAAATCGATTTTCACCTATTAATATTTTCTTCTGTTTTCCTAAATCTCTTACCATTTTATATTTAAATTCTTAAACAATTATCGTATGAGTAATCAAGTCCTTTTTAATTTTGTTGTACGGAAGAATGTCGTTGAACGAGGATACGTTTTCAGAGAGCTCAACAGACAGCGATGTGCTTACTTATGAGGAAGTCATTTCTCATCCTTACCAACACCTACTTTTGTATGGACCATTACCAATTTCTCATGATCAAACCACTCTGGTAACTAAACTACTTTAATTTATCATTAATCAATTTAAATTTATAATTTTTTCAAATTTTCTTTAAATTAATTAATTATTATAATTAAGCTAACATTTTCTCATTTTTAATATAAATTAATAGGCACAGGTGAATCATCTGCATGGTGGTATACCAACATTTGCTAATGGAACAGCTTTTCCTACTGGAGTATACATCTAAATCTCTAAATTATTTTTTATTTTCTTAAATTTTATTTTACAAGGAAATTTTAATTATCATAATAAGATTTTTCTTTTAATTTTAATATATAAAATAATAGGTGCAGGTCAACCATCCACGTGGTAGCATGCCAATGTATCCTGTTGGGTCATTTCCTCAGGTATATATATATATGTCATTTTTTAATTATATAAATTTTTTTATTTAGCTGGTCAATATATAAAAATTTTATTTTATTAATATAAATTTTCTTATTTTGATAGGCACAGGTTAATGACCCACGTGGAGGCTTGCGGATGACTCCAGTTAGACCTATTTCCCTTATCAGAGTATGTGCTTATAAATCTCTAAATTATTGTCAATTTTTTTTTATTTCACTTGCCAATTAGGTTTTCTTAAATTTCATCATGCAATAAATTTTTTACTAATTAAATTATAATACATATTAGCGACATGCCATATGTTTTTTTATGAATAAATACAGAATGAGGTTGCACCGGCTTATGTTGGCAGGTAATTAATATTTTCTTTAAAAATTAATATATATACATAAAGAAGTGTTTATTTATCTATTTTTCAAATATTAAGTATATTTAATTGTTACATAAATTAGATAATTCTTTTTATTTTTATAAATAAATCTTGCATGACTTTGAATCATAGGCCAATTGCCAATGCGTTGTACGATCCAAGCTTTAGTTCGATTGGTTTGCCAGTGGATCCTTTTTTGCGTATGTTCATGCTTAATCCAAACTTTGGTAAGTTATTTTCTAATTAATTATATTATTTTATTTTCAATTATTTATTTTAATTTTTATATTATTTGCACCTTTTCATTTTGTAGGTAATAATTGTTACTGATTGCAAACATTTGAATGGCTAGCAAGAAGGGATCATTTGTGAAATGTTGTCCTTCTATTTTTATTTTGAATTTTGTTTATTAATAATAAGCAAACTTTATGGCTGTGTATTGGTCATAGTTCTCGAACTCAAATGGAAATTGTGTTTCCATATTCGAGAATATTTCATTGTTTTCTGTTGGTATTATTATTAATAATAATGCATTATATATATATTGCTGGTGAAAGCCGCAATATATGTGCAACAATTTATATCCATCGTTGGGTATTGAATATATTATTATGCTGCCTTTATTTCTTATTTGTTAATTTGTGGTCATTATTGTTGGTAATATGTTTTTCAATAACTCTTATATTATTACTCTTTATTATCACACATTATATCTTGTAATTTATATAATCGGTAAGTCTTTGTTATTCTCTTCGTTTCTTTTTATCTGAACCTTTGTCATTTGCACTTTCATAACAAAAAAAATTGAATAACTTTAATTTACTTTTAATTAATATTTTCTTAAGTCAACTTTATAATAAATGATAAATATGTTACATTTCAAAAATAAAAATGCATTTGAATGACTATTAAAAATTTTAAGATAATTTTTGGAGCCAATTTTTTTCACCAATTGATCCAAAATTTTAAATATTAAATTTCCTTACCTCAATTTTCCTATATATTTTGTGTAAAAATATTTTAATTTGTTTGTTGATATTTCTTTTTCAAAATAAGATTTTTTAGAAGGAAAAATCCTTTTGGCCATAAAACAAGATTTTTCAGTTTTTAAAAATATTTACCCTTTTAACTTCAATGACTTCTAATAATTAAGAATATATTCAGCTGAAAAGTAAAACAAAGGACATATTTAAATTATTTCGAATAATACATGAATAAATATGATCCTTTTCCCTAATATATATCATCTCTTCTCAAACTAGAAATACATATTTTTACTTTTTAATCACAAAGTTAAGAAGTACTGAAAGTACTAGACATCATCAAAGTAAAATAAATATTCCATCAAAGCACCATCTTTTCCAGAAATATTTCATAAGCAGCAGGATTGATTTTTGAAAAATCTAGAAAATTTTTAGAATGCTATTTATGTATTTCAGCTTGATTTAATGTGGAGTATTAATGTTTATATAGATCTAGCACCATCTTTTCCAGAAATATTTCATAAGCAGCAGGATTGATTTTTGAAAAATCTAGAAAATTTTTAGAATGCTATTTATGTATTTCAGCTTGATTTAATGTGGAGTATTAATGTTTATATAGATCTATAAACATAACCAACGATATCCATATATAAGATGAAAGTTTTATTACTTACTCACTACAAGTAGTAGTAATATATCGTGCTCATATACAAGTATGAGCGCATATTTATTCGAATTTACACTTCTTATTGAAAATTTAAATCAGTGCGACAAAAACTTAGGGACATAAAAATTCTTCGATCTTGCTTATTGCACTGCGTGGTCACAAAAGATAGTATCACTTGAATTGTGACATATAAGGCCATGACAAGATGTTATTATCATTTATAGCTTGCTCTTTTTCAACATTCATATTGGATTTGCTTCCTTTAATATCTGGAGGAACCATTGTTGACGAAAACACATTATTCCTGCCAAAAAAATAAAAAAAAAAATTTCATAACTTTAAATAGGAGTGCTTATCTAACCATGACTCATCAATCAAAAATATATATGTTTAGATTGAAGTCGAATTAATTTTAATTAGTCGAGCATCAACAGTAATATTTAAAATTTGAAATTAATGAGTTATTAGACCAAAATGTACCTTTCAGAAGTAGTACCATAGTCGAAAATTTGTGGTTGATTAAAAGCATCGTCATAAGATAATAAATCCGCTTCGTTGCTCTCTTCTTCGCTTGCCTTCACTTTTGAACTTAGATTCATCTTCATGACATAATATAAAAATATATCATTATAGTATCGTGCTTGGTTAAATATCTTACGTAAATTGAAATGATGTACTGATCGAAGTGTCAAGTCAATATGAATCAAGTAAAAAAGGAACGGAGAAAGTAATTACCTTTCTCTTAATGACAGAAACTAAGAGGGTCTCAAGTTGTTTCTCACATGCTTCCAGCTCTTCCATTGATGTCATCTTCCCAGGATCAGGCTCGTACATACTGCATTAATAATTAAAGTACAATAATGTATTTTCCTCCAAAATGTATATTATATCAACGTGTTAGGATCGAAATAAGTAAGTGTCATGCGGAAGCTAGTAAAACAAATCTCGAAAAGAAACACTACGTACACTTTGGAGGCATATTAGCTAGGGAAAGAAAATAGCATTAAACTAATTAAGAAAAAGAATGTTGGGAAATATTAGAAAAGTCATAACTCAACATCAAAAAAGCCACAAACCCATTTACTCCTTCCATTCCATTTAGTTGTCCATTTTATAAATAAAACATATATTAAGATAAGCAATAATTAACATAGTAAAGTTATAATTTTACGCTTATTAATTAGAGTTTCGAAAAGAAAGAATTAAAATTCAAAACTTTTTTAGAGTTTAAATGAGGATATAATAGAAAAAAAAATTTATTCTTTCTTTGATTTGTAAATAAGAACATCTAAAAAAGAAAACATGGACAAGTAAATAGAGACAGAGAGAATAGTGAGTACTATATAAAAAGATGATATTCAAATCAAATCATTTCTCTTGTTATCTTTTCGAAAAAAGACATTGGGTGTGTTCGATAGGAAGGAAACATTTTCTAAAAAGTATTTTACAATGTTTGGTTGGAAAGTTTGAAAAATATTTTTCAAAACAATTCATTTTCTTCACAATTTAAAGAAAATGACTTTCCTTGAAAAACTAAGGAAAACATTTTCTAAAATTCTTATCCAACTTCAGATTACAATTTCTTTTTTTGAAGAAAATCAATATTTTTTGTTGAAAAAATAAATCTAAAGCTTATTTTTAAAAATATTTTCAATTTTTTATTTTTTCATCCCTGTCAACCACTACCAACCCCACCCCCCAAAAAATTATAATTTATTTTTTAAAAAATTTCTAATTTCAAATTTTATTTTTCACCCTATTGCAACCCCCGACCCCCTCTCTCCCCACCCCAATCATCCCCTACCA
>NC_028640.1:70395775-70398012 GCF_001406875.1 Solanum pennellii | reverse complement strand
CATCCCCTACCAGCCCCAGCCCCTCAAAAAAAAAAAGGATTTTAATTTTGTTTTTTAAAAGACATTTTCAACTTCAATTTCTATTTTCAACTTCAATTTCTTTTTAATTCCATTTCTATTTTCAACTTCAATTTCTTTTTAATTCCACCCTCACCCCTACCCCTTTCCTTGCCAAGCCCCTATCACCCTCATCTCCCAAAAACATATAATTTGTTTTAACAAAATATTTTTAAAATTTTATTTTTTTCACCACACTGCAACCCTCGACCCTCCATCCCCCACCCCAATCATCTCTACCAGCCCCACCCCTGCAAAAAAAAATACAAACATTTATTTTTAAAAAATATTTTTAACTCCACCCTCACCACTACTCTTCCACCAGCCCCCTCCCCTCCAAAGAAAAATTAAAATTATTTAAAGTTTATTTTTTAAAAAAAAATCCAATATCAAAGTTCTTCTTTTTCAACCCCCCCACACACCCCACACACACACACAAATTAGGCCCCTACCAGCCACCTCGTACAAAAATTAAGTTTGTTTTTAAAAAATATTTTTCATTCAAAAACCAAATTTTTTTAAAAAAATATTTTTTACTTACCAATAAAACATAAAAAACTAAGTCAAAAATCTATTTATTTTCCCGAAAATCATTTTCTAAGAAAATTTTTCCTTCGTACCAAACACACCCTTAGTCTCTTATTCACACTTTATAAAAAAAAAATTTACAAAACACATATATTTTGACACATCTTCATGAAAGAAGACAACTATTTGGAAATAGAGCAATACTAATTAACATTGGCATGAAATTTACTAAGTGCAACACCAACAAAAGATAAATGGATGAACCTTAATTTTTCCTCAGCTACATGAATTTGTTGTAGCAAAGCATTAATTTCCTGCCTGAGTTCCTGAGAAAATTAAAGATGAATTCACAAACACTATATCATCTTTTAGCGTTGTCGCAAAACCTGTATTTTAAGCAGCAATTAACACTCTTTGTAAATGTCCTTAATTTCTATAGTAACATTGGATCAAATTGCAATTAACTAATACCAGTAAAGACTTTAACTTTTTTTTTTGGGAAGTGAACTGAACACCCTCATATGACAAAGAAGCTAACCAACTTATACTTGTTTTAAATGTGTATAAGTGAAAGCAATTTTTTATATCCTAATTCATATATATACCTGATGAATTTGGCTAGTGGTAGAGGCAGCAGTTGGATTGGTTCCATGCATCATTCTTCACATAAATTTTACAATGGAAGTGTGAGTAATGTGTATTATTTTAATTTATATTAAGAAGCTTGGGATGTAAAAAGACAATTCTAACCCCAGAAGATTCTGACTCCTTATCACTTGCTGCTTCAAGACAAAGTTTTCATATATTAATTAGCTTACCCTTCAACAAAGGAAAGGAAAATAAATACAGAAATAAAATGAAAGCTATCCAGGTCTAAGATTAGGGTAAAAAGTATACAGATAATTGAGTACGTAGTAAGTTCAATGTCATATTTATTTTTTTATTAAAAGGAAATTTTTTTAAAATAAAAAATTTATCGAAAATAATTTTTATATCCACAAATAAGGACAAAATATGTGCATATTCTACTCTCTTCCAACTTTAATTATTATATTACTTTGAATATGTTAGTTTTATTCAATGTGTAGAAAACCTAACATGGAGAATTAATGTATACTAGTCACGTCTGTATGCTTTAAAAACAGCGTTTTTCTAAAAAATAAATAGAAGGAAAAAAAGAGTGATCTATATGAAAAGTTCTTTATGATAATTCTAAATATATTCAATTATATATTATATTTTCTTCCAATAAATATCACACGTGACATAGCATAAAAATAAAAGTAATTTTCTGGAAATATTTAGCGCATGAATATTAAGATAGACTTGGGTTGTGTTTGGTAGGATTGAAAATGTTTTTTATGGAAAATATTTTTTTGAAAATAAGTAGATTTTGCATTTATTTCTTATGTTTGGTTGGTGAGAAGAAAATATTTTTTAAAAATTATTTTTAGTGTTATGAATGAAAATATTTATGAGAAATATCTTTTATTTTTATTAGAGTAGAAAGTAATTTTTGAAATAGAAAATATTTTTTAAAAGTAAAATTAATTAATTTGAGGCTTGAGGGGAGGGAGTATGGAGATGATAATATTTTTAAAAAATAATTTATTTGTTTTTTTGGGTAGGGGGGAGGGGGAAGGGGGGGCTGG
>NC_028640.1:70379178-70395766 GCF_001406875.1 Solanum pennellii | reverse complement strand
AGGGGGGGCTGGTACGGGGCTACGATGGACACAGTGAAATCAATCCTTATTACGCACTCCCTCTCACTGTAATGAAACATATATAAATCATGAATTCTTCAGAAGTGACCGACAGGTCAGGCGTACAGAGACCGTCGAAGAAGTGCCTCAACACGCCGATGGGGGCTGAGGGGGTGGTAGGGGTGGTATGTGGACTGTCGGGGAGGGAGGTAGGNCTGGGGAGGGAGTTCGAGGGTAGGGGTGAAAAAATAAAAATTTGAAATTCAAATTTTAAATTTTTTTTTGATGTTTTTTTAAAAAAAGTAATTGCAACTTGAAGTTGATTGAGAGTTTTGAAAAATATTTTTCTTAATTTTGGAAGGAAAGTCATTTTCCTTAATTTTGAGGAAAATAAATTTAAAAAATATTTTCCAAAATTTTTTATCCTAACCAATTATGAAAAAATTAAAAAACATTTTCTGAAAAATGTTTCATACCAAACACACCCTTGATCCTTTTATTTTTCCAAGACTTTGATCATCGTTGAAGTAGATTTGCATTATTTGTTAAGGTGCTGTTTATTTAAAAACTAAACGTAACATCAATATCAATATCAAATTACTGGAAACTAAAATGATATATTTAAAATTAAAAAAACAAAAATTTAATCATCAATATGTCAAAACATTCTTATCTTACCTCTCTATCAAGGAGAGCACTGCAATATGATCCCCCCAAAAAATAAAGGGTATAAGAAAAAGTAGGAATTAGTTAACACATAGAGATAATAAAAAAGTGAAATGAACAATAAGATGATAGGTATCTCGATAAATTTATAATTTATTTATATAAAATAGCGTAAAAACTACTAAATTATTAGGGATGAAATCAACTACTTATATTATTTATATAGATTAGCGTAAAAGTTATTAAATTTAAATAAACTTATTACTTAATCAATAGTAAACTGTAACGTAGTATATATCCTATTGAGACATGCAAAAAGAAATTGAAAAAGGGACGACTTTTTATTATAGGACAACTAAAATTATCAATATATTAATCTCATATATATATATATATAATTTTATTTATAACCATATAATATGAGGCCATAAATAGTGAACTACGTATATGTTTGTAGACAAGCACTGTTAATTATGTTTTATGTTGACACGTAGAAAGCAGGGGCGTGATTGCCACGTAATCATATTCAGAAATAGATTTTTAATTTCCAAATTCTCTGCTAAACAAAAATATTAGTAGAGTAACATTATTTAAAGACACAAACAACAGAAATTAATAGGATAAGAGGAATTAATCTAATTAATAGGATAAGAGGAATTAATCTTTTAGCTATATATATATATACATATATATATATATATATATATGTTTGTAGACATGCACTGTTAAATATGTTTTATGTTGACACTTAGAGAGCAGGGGCTTGACTGCCACGTAGTCATATTCAGAAATAGATTTTTAATTTTCAAACTCCCTGCTAGACAAAAATATTAGTAGAGTAACATTTAAAAACACAAACACAAAAATTAATAGGATAAGAGGAATTAATCTTATATATATATAATTGCGTACGTACCTTCCTCTTTCGCGTTCAGAGAGGTTCATAAAATGAGAAAGTACGTCTTCAATTCTGTTTAATTAGATAATAATTAGCATAGATATAAGTGAGTAATTAATATTAAATTATAAAAAAAATGAATGATATTTAATCTGGAGTTTTTAAAAAAATTGGGGGTAGTAAAAGAGATGACAAAATGGAAATCGAATTTCCACTGCTACTAAAATATTTTTACACTATGTTTAGATCATTGTTATCCATACTACGTTTGGATCATTGTTATATATTGTATTATATTGTATCGTTACTATATCTAAAATGTTTGTTTTGCTTGTTACTTAAAATGTATTGTACTGTATCGTTGAATTTCGTCGTTATGTAACAATGGAAATCCTATTTTATGGAACAACCAATTTGGTGTGTTCCCATTGTTACTTAATTTCTTTTTCCAATTATATCTTTACATAATATTTCAAAATACTATTTTATTTTTTACCTTAACTATGTAAACCTAGTCAAACCTCCTACCCTGAAATAATTAAGGATATTTAAGTAAAATTAATAAATTTCAATACGGTACGATACAATCAAATTAAACAATTAAAATGTTAGTAAACAATAAAAAACAATACAATCTAACCAAACATTGTATTTATCATATAATACAATACAATATATTATGAAACAATGGGTAACAATGATCCAAATAAAGTGTTAAAAGATATTTAACTCAAATTTTACTAAAATATTCCTAAAAGACATTTAACTCAAATTTTTCTTTAATTACGGACTTTTTACCGGACTAAAAAAAGAAAATCCATGATATTTATTTTTTAGATAAATAAAACAGCTAAAAGAAGTGATTAATAATTGATTTCGAGTTAAATTTACGTAAAAACCTCTTTAAAACCTCTTAATTAAAGAGAGAACATAGAAATTCTCATTTTAACACACAAGAAANATATATATATAACCATATAATATGAGGCCATAAATAGTATATAATATGAGGCCATAAATAGTGAACTACGTATATGTTTGTAGACATATACAATTCTTTTTGTCCCTTTTTTCTTTTTCAATATTTTCACTTAGTCAATTTAATGGTTTGTTAATCTAGCATGAAACTTAAAAGACAAAACACGCAACTATTAATTATTACTATTTCAATAAAAAGAAAAATAAATTAATTAAAAAGTACTAAAACTACGTAGCATTTTTGTTTTGAAAAGAAAAAAAGAACGTGAATCGATCATCAAATAATATAATAACTATCAACTGAATATATAATGATTTGAGAAATTACGTAGCACCTTTGTTTTGGAGAGAAAGACGTAAGTCGACCCGTAGGAGAGAACATGAGTAGAGCAACATCAGTGTCACACAACACACTAAGTTCATAGGCTTTCTTAATTAGCCCTTTTCTACGCTTTGAGTATGTCACCCCTCTGTTTGTCTTGTTCTCTATTCTCTTTATCTCTATTTTTGCTCTTCCCATCATTCCATACAATGTTCTTCATAAATTTCCATGCATACAAAGGGGAAAAAAAAAATCTTAGCTAAATTAACGATGGACAAACACATAATTTAATAGTTGATGCTGAATTTTGATAGTGCTAACCTTTGATGAGAAATAGTGTATAAGTTGAAATGGGTAAGAAGGAATAGAAAAATGAAACAAAAAGAACTTATAAAGAATTGTGAATTATTTTGTATTTTGTATTAGGGGTACAATGGACTGGATTACGACAATGAACCAAAATGAATTATGTTCGTTGGGTTCTCAATGTCCGGCCCATACAGCGATAACAAATCCTTGGGTAAACATTTATTTATACTATTCATTACATTATTTTTCACTGTCTCCGTTTTACTTAATTTGTCTGTTGTATTTGTCTATTTATTCAATTTTAGATTTATATTTGTGCAAATTTAAAATTAAAGTACACCCAAATGTTAACTAATGTGTAAAGGGTGTCTTTGAACTCATTGATTCTAACTAGTGCAGGCAAAATAAGCTCATATTTTGGTAACCCGCTCATATTTGAATGGTTGGGTGAGTGATTGTCACATGGGTAAATATGTGTTAATACACATATTTAACTCATAAAAATATGAGTAAAATATGGATTACTCACTCAAAATTTATGATGTCACTAAAAAAAATTGTAACTTCTCTTCCTTTTTATGTTCTTCTATAGAACAAATTATTTTTTTTCTATAATGGAAAAGGTGAAGTCTTTGGGGCCTACAGAAAAATATATTTTAAATGTATATTTCTTTTGTTAATTATAATTATATTTTATATTTGTTTAATTTTATATTGGATATTAAATAATAGTGTAAAATAAGCAAATCATGTATTAGTATTGCCATTGCTAAAGTCTTAAAGTGCATTAAGCATGTTTTAGTCCTAAAATCCAAATATTGATTTACTTTGAAATTATAAATATTTTCCCCTTGTTATTATTACATAAATTTATTTTATATTGGAAAGTTAGGATTTTTTTTTTCTTTGACTTTTATGATTCAATACAACTAGATGAAGTATTTTCAACAAATTTCATCTAAAAAACGAATAAAATATTTTTCCATGTTGAATTCTTAAGTAGAGCATTATCTACTCATGAAAATATGGGTAAATATGAATAAACTAATATTTTCCCCAATTCATCTTACCCACTAGTATTTTCCCCAATCCATCTTTACCCATATTAAATATGGGCTGGTTGAATTATTATCCGGTTTATGTTGACGCATTTTCAGTCCACCTAGATTTCATTCAACCCGCTCATTTGCCATCACTAATTCTAACTTAATAAACCAAGAATAATGTTTAACGGCAATTAATTAACGATAATAACTTAATTATCACTAAATTCGTATTTTAAACGGCAGTTAGCAATCACTATAAATGTCCCTAAAATTTATAATGGCATTAGATCCAACGAAAATTAACTACTGATATAAGTTTAACACTTTTTATTAATCTATACCATTTAATATTATTAAAAATTATTTTTATTAAAATAAATTTTCACATAACATATTTAAAATTATAAAAATTTAAAAATATTTTATCATATTCTATATATCTTTAATTTGAACTTACAAATTCAAAAATCAACTTTGCATAAATGAGTAGATTGATATCAAGAATAATGGAGTCCGGAGGGTATAAAATATTAACAAAAATTCTAAAACGATATATAAAATTTTATATTAACCAAAACGGCAAAATCGCTGGAACAACAGCGATCTACTCTACTGGAAAAAGCAAAATCGCTGCTACTGCAACGATTTTGCAAAATCTGATTTTTTTTTAAAAAAAAATTCAAATCGCTACCTAGGCATCGATTTTCATTTTAAAAAAGAAAAAAAATTTGGAAAATTGTTGCCTAGGCAACGATTTCCATTTTAAATTTTTTTTTAAAGAAAATCGCAGCCTAGGCAGCGATTTTCTCAAAAAATAAATTTTTTTTAAAGATTAAAATCGCTGCCTAGGCAGTGATTTTCTTTAAAAAAAAATTTTAAAATGGAAATCTTAAAAAAAAAATGAAAATCGCTGCCTAGGCAGCGATTTTGTAAAAAAAAGATTTTTTTTTCAAACAAAATTAAAAATCGTTGTCTAGGTAGCCATTTGAATTTTTTTTTAAAAAAATTCACATTTTGCAAAATCGCTGCAATAGCAGCGATTTACTTTTTCCCCGGTAGAGTAAATTACTGTTCCAGCGATTTTGCTATTTTAATAAATATAAAATTTTATATACCATTCTAAAATTTTTATTAATATTTTATACTCTTTAGGCTCCGGACTAAAAAAAAAATGTTAGACCCCTATTTGCCAGAATATGGTTGCAAGTGGACCACGTAGAGTCTAATTTACCTCACTGGCCACATATGCAGCCGTTATATATCTATATACATTGAGTGAGGTGATATATACAAGTCAATTGGATAACATTAAAACTAGTTTTTTTGTAAATAAAATAATTTTATTGTGTAAATTAGTTGAAAAATATACTATATAAATACAGTTAATTAAACCAGCCTATTTAATTAAATATAAATTATTGAATGACATGAAATAAAATGTTAATAACTGACAAAAAAAGGTTTAGAAACTTTTAACAGCATACATTTAAATTCATAAACATGATATTCATAAATATTTTAAATAAAAATTTTGACTCCGCTATAATTGATTAATCTTTGAGCATCACTTGCCAATGTTCGATTGGAAGGCAACATTTATCACTAAAACAATATGGATATATATTTCGATGGAACATAATTCTTGATTTAGCATTATTTATTTTAAGAGAAAATTAAATTAGAATAAATAAATAAATAAATAAATAAAATAAAACCCGTTTTCGAGGGCATAAAAATACAAAAGTTGCTACCAGCAGGAGGACCATACGTGACCAAACTATTTTATGTTTTCATTTATTTAATTTGCCTATTTGCGTGGCTTATACACATCTTTATTCAAATTTTTTACAACACTCCTTAAATATAATGATTAATTGATATATAATTTTAGCTGTTGAAAAATAATTAAAAAATAAGTAATTAATATTAAAAATAAAATAAAATTATTTTTTTACATATGTTAATATTAATATGTAATAGTAAAAAATTATTTTTAAGATAGTGAATAAGTAAAAATTTATCGTAAATAAATAGAGAGGTGACTAAGCATCATATCTCCATTTCCAACGACGACTGAGAAAACTTTGGTCTTTGGAATGACTTCACAGCTGTAGCCTTTCGTCTTTTCGCAATAGACAATAAAGGCTGTTTTAATTATATTAAGCTACCACAGCCTTAACTTATACTGTTTGATATTATTTGTTATTATTTCTATTTTTAAAGTTAAATTATAAAAATTTTGATTAACATTTTGAGATATATTTTTTCATCATATTAATATGAAAATGTTATAATTTATAGCATTTTTTATATAGTTTTAGAATATTTAATTTTTTTGTTTATAATATCGAATTAATGTGATCTAATTTACCTTTAAAAATTAGTCCGATAAGCGTAACATGACAAATATTTCTGGACGGAAGGAGTACTAAATATCATTGATATTTTTAATTATATTAAGCTACCACACCCTTAACTCATACTAAATATCATTGATATTTTTAATTATGTAAAGCTACCACACCCTTAACTTATACTAAATATCATTTCATATCAATCTAATATAGTTGATAGTGAATTGCATAATGGTAAGGCTCACCAGAGGCTCGATCCAACATAATACTTGCTTGGTTATCTTAAGAAACAAAATTGTTCCCTTGCTATCAATTATATAAATTTTTAGAATGATAATAAGTATTTGATTTTAAAAACGGAGTTAAAGTTGTGAGTACGGTTTCTAAAAGGACATGTTATATGAAGAAGGTGTTGAGAAAGGTATTATTGTGTAATTTCAATATATTGGCTATGACAAGGCCCATGAGAGGGCTTGGATGACCCAAGTCAAAGTCATGATCAAACATGATACATGTAGGCAAATGGCAGATTAAATTAAACAAATAAAGTTACGCACTTACTATTATCAATTATAACTTTTAATCTTAGTATGATAGTAAGTATTTGTTCGTAATAAGTGGAATCACAATCAAGATCATGAGTTTGATTTTCAAGAACAACATGTTGCATGAGGCAGGTCTTGAGAGGGGTAAGGGATTGTTGGGTAACGACAACATCTTGTCTGTGGCAGCATGATAATAAGAGTTTGATTCAAACAATAAATTCCTTCTTAGGGCGAGAGCCAACCTTGCATACTACATATAAATATGAGATTAGATAAGCTTTTTCGCAGATCGGGAGTCAACCTTGACGTTATAAATACACCAAAATATAGGACTAGACGATGAACTTCTTTAGAGTGGGGATCAATCTTAAAGCTATGAATTCAATAAATTAGAGTTTTTAAATATGATTTAAAAATTGATGGTATGTTAAATTACTTAAAATATTATAGGTTGGATACGAAATAATTTTGTATTGGATTGTTTTGTAGCCCGTCCACATAACTCACTTTTGAAGTGACATACTAAATTTTAGAGCCGTCAAAATGGGTCGCCCAATCCAACCTGTTACTGGGTAAGGTTGGGATAGATTTTTCAAGCCCTTCTAAAACTAGGGCTTATAAGTCCGGCCCGTATAAGATCTTGGCCCTTGAGGCTTGACCGGAATTGGGCTGAGTCGGCCCATGGGTAAAAACTTTTTTACTTAAGGGTAACTACAATAATCTTATTAGTATATAATCTAATTACACGTTATGTTGTAATATTATGAATTTTACCAAATTTTGGTACGTCCATATATCTTGAAATATATAGACTCAAAATTAGGTTAATAAATTTTAGATACACTCTATCAAAGTAGATTCACATGTATCTAGGATGCATAGACAAATCTCGTGTCCTCGCCTCCCTCCAATCTTGTTTGTCAGTCTTTTATATAATCGCGTATTTGGTATGCGAGATACATGCTAATTACACTAAACTTTTTGATAGTGTTATTAAAACATGAGTAACTTTCACATATAGCAAACATAAAAATCATATTTGTATGTTATAGCTACTATATAGCAAACATAAATGTGTATATTTCTCTATACACATACAAAGAAACAGTTGTATTATTCGCTATGCATATACAAAGGAAAGCAATTGTTTACAAAAGATCAATTGTATATTTTGTGTATGTATAAAACGAGAAAGAGAGAACGACAAAAGAACATTGGGCAGGAAATATTTGTATTGTATAATTATAATTGTATAGGACGAAGATGTATGTACTTGCATGTGTATATACAATTTTCTCTTGCTTTATACAAATAGAAACACAATTTATACATTTTGTTTCTGTTTGTATAAGTGAGAGAGGCGATGATGGCGAGCGAGATCTAGGAGAGTAGCGTTTTTGATCTGGGAGACGTGAAGAGAGAGGAACGAAAATTTATGTATATATACACAATTTTCTCTCGCTTTATACATACACAAACACATTTTATACATTGTGTTGGTATAAAAGCGAGAGGGAGCGAGCGAGAGAAGCAGCGAGAGAGGAAGAGTGGCAAGCGATAGTTTGAGGGAGAGAAGCGACTGATAAATAGTTTGCTACAGGGCGTAACTAAATCAATGTGTGCTTATAACATTTAATTTGGTATATTAGTTTGTCATTATATACATTTTTTCCTTAAAACAATATCATTGTTTGTCATATATTTGATTTGAAAATCTTCTCATTTGTTGATGTTATAGAATTATAAAAATGAAATAAGAAAATGAAAGAAGGCTAGCCCGCCCCAAACCTCGACCCTTCTAGGGTTGGGTTGAGTTGAGCATTTTCAGGCCCTTCCGAATGAAGGGCATGCCTGCCCTAGCCCTTCAAATTCCCTGGCCCGCGAGGCTTGGGCCGACCCTTTTTGACAGTTTTACTGAATTTTAAGGGCAATCGTGCTTCACTTTTAAGACTACTTTGATTTAGATTTACTTTTTGATTAATTTTGATGCATCTAATAAATTTGATATTGTATAATTTTCACTACATTAGATTAAGATAATTGTCAAATAGTGCAAATAATAAATATAAATTAATTACATAAGAAGTTTGCAATACTTCCCAGAAATAATAAAAATAAATAAATAAATAAATTTTGAATAATACACCAAAGAAAACTTTATTATTATTATTGTTATTATTATTACTAATAATATATGGGTAAATTTGGGTTCCTTTGTGAAATATTTTAATTTATAGAATTTATTGTGTCAATATTTTGACCAAGTCGATAATTCCTTATTTCATGTTGATTCTTTCCCATAATTAAGGATTTATGCGAGATGATTGATAATAACAAGAATATATGTGACGTGGAAATGTATATGAGGTTTTAAATTATTTTCAATATAAGAAGGTAAATTTGGATTTATTTTTGTGTATAAGAATATTCCAATATTCATTTTATTAATACTATTATTATTATTTAAAAAATAAGTTTTTGATGTGAGACCATGGGCCTCTTTTATTTAATGAAAAATGAATGTACAAGTACATTGAATTCAATAAAACTGACCAAAAGCAACAAAAATCACTACTGAAGAAAATGAACTGAAAATGCCAATCAAGTCTTTAATTTAAAAAAAAAAAGGATAAGTGGGTCCCCATTCTTATAAACATATTTTTTAATTTTTAATATTAAAAAAAAGGACTAAACTATTTACATTAAAAACTTAGGTACTTAAACAATCAATCTTAAAAACTTAGGTACTTAAAAGACTAAATTGAAAGGGAAACTTTAGAACTTTCAAATTTTTTTGCTTTCACTTTCATACAGAGGAGGGGAAACAGGAGAAACGGGAACAACGGGCCAGGGAGACGAAGCAACTAATTTGGGGAAAAATTTCAACTTTTTAGCTTCTTCAAGTTCAAAATCTTTAAATTTTTCTATTGTGTTTATCCTGATCTCAAGGTAAATTTTCTTTTCTTTTTTTATTTCAAAATATTGGAACTAGGATTTCATAAAGAAAAAATTGTTATCATTTATCTATAATACTTTTTTTTTATTTTTCATTGCATTTATTTCGTCTGAAGTTAAAATTAACTCAAAAAGCTTTTTAATCTGTATAAAATTACTTTATGTTAATGATTTAGCCAATACAATTTAGTGATTTCAGCCACCAACTTTCGTAGTTGTCCGACAACTACGAAAGTTGTTTACAGAAATAATTAGACATATTTTTAGATACAAAATGGTCCAACAATTGCATGTAGTTGTCAGACAACTAGATAAGTTGTTTCCACAACTAAGACAGTTGTTAGACAACTGTGTTTAGTTGTTGATCATAGTTGTACGATAAATAATATAATCATTGATATTTAATATACTATAATTACACATTTTTTATTGATTCTATTAAGTTAATTTATATCATTTACTAACTTTTTAACCATTTTGGTATATATATAATGCCTCAAAATAAGAGGAAAAGAATTGGAACATCTTCATCCAATCCAGCTACTGGAAAAAACGGTGAGAGCTATACTCTGCTTAGAAAAGAGGTATTGCAACACTTATAACTAGTAAGAGCAGTGATAACTTATTAGTAGAAGAAAAAAGTGGAAACTAATCTAGTGGGGAAGAAAAAGGTGATGAAAGTGAAAATAACGTAAATAGCACAAATTCAAGCGAAAAAGAAACAGATGATGAGAGTGATGGAGATAAATCTGGTGGAGAAGAAAAAAGTGATGAAAGTGGAAGTGAAAGTGATGGCGATAAATCTAGTGGAGAAGAAAAAGGTGATCAAAGTGAAAGTGAAAGTGAACAATTAGTTGAAAAAGAAGAAGAAGATCTTGAATCCTCTCCAGATCATGTCAAAATAATTTTCAATGGTACGTATAATTTTGAGACTCACTTGAATGTGTCTGGGTCTTATGATTCTAGAATCAATGCGAAAGTCGGTTTTGAAGTTCAATTTGTTGAGTTTAGAAAAATTCTAATCGCACAAAAAATTGAAAATGATTTCAAGAAATCTTGCTTTGGTCACTTTTTGAAGTTGGATAAAGATATAGCAGTACAACTTCCAATGAAGTTAGTACATGGTCTTAATTTTCGTCGTATATTTTCTGAAAAGAAAAAAGAGGTTTGAATTGATTATAATATTTTGTCAATTTGCTTTGGCATTAATGAATTCACTATTATGACTGGACTTCAATGTCATTCTTTTCCTCCTCTAAGTCAACTATTAGCGTAATGGGAAATTCTCTTGCTTCATTGAACATTTCATTAACAGACTTCGCAGTATTTGAAGTCAATACATCATACCTGCAATATAAAAAATAAAAAATATCAACAAACTAATATACAAAGTATTGTTAATTTCAAATAAATATTGCGAATTTGGCTAACAAAAACTTCTACAGATGTTGAAACAACTATTGCAGTTGCTGAAACAACTACTGCAGTTGCTGAAACAGCTATTGCAATTGTTGTAACAACTACTGCAGTTGCTGAAAAAACTGCAATATTTATGTTTGAAAATTTACCTATTTCCTGAAAAATATGCTCTACTTCATTTGTGAAATTCAACATTTTCAAGATAATCGCGACTTCTGCATTTATAATTCTAATTTGTTCAAAATGATCATGGAACAAATCTCTTCGATATGTTTTTGTTGCATGATAATAATGACCAAGAAAGTCTCCACAATGAAAATTTGTACGAGCATTCTCACCAAGATGCCTCGTGCAACACCCGTGGTGCGCTTTAGAGTAAAACTTTGATAATGCTTTTCCTATGCTTGAATGTCTATTAGAAATTATGCACAGCTCTGAAGTATCAGGGACTATGTTTAAGAGTTTCTCAAAAAAATACTCATATGCAGCATCACACTTTTTATTTACTACACAAATTGCAAAAGGAAAGATATGATTTTTTGTATCCTGTGCGATAGCAGATAACAGAACTACATCGTAACGACCTCTTAAAAATGTACCATCAACAGCTAAGACTTTTCTCATATGCACTAACCCTCTAATCTAAACTCCATATGATACGAAAAGATACTTGAACCTTCCCTTGTCATCTAGTTTAAGCGATGTCTTGCTTCCTTCATTTACAGTCATAAGCATATGATAGTAACCTTCTAAAACTGCATATTCATGCTCCGGTGTTCCTCTTATCATAGCATTTGCAATTTTACTGCCTTTTAAACACTTCCAATAGCTAATCTTACAGTCCAAATCTGCTTGAATAATAATTTTTATATCTTTTGTAGATGGACCTTTTCCATTCAAGAAACTAGGTAGCATGTATTCTGCAACGACCTCCGCTAAAGCATGTAGATGATGACTTGTAACATGTTGTGCTCCACATGAGTGAATGTTGCGGTATCGTTTAATTTCAAATCTATTGCAACTTTGAAGTTTTGTTGCTCTCAACCACCAATCACAATTTTGATCTACACATCTAGCACAATACACATCTTTAGAACTCTTCACTGATTTCAGTCTTTGATCTTTCTTCACAGAAGCAAGCTTTAACAATTTAGTTAATTCTCGCTTGTCCTTGAAAATTTTACCTTTATAAAAACATGTGCTGTCATCATCCATTTGGCTTTATGTTTGTATACAATGTTGAGAAGCGTTCTCGTTTATGGAAATATCAATAGTAATATGATGTTCTTCATCATTTGCAACTGAATTTGTTGTCTCTGTCATCTTTTCAACCACTAATATTCTTAAAATAGGCCTACTTTGATCATCCAAAAAAAATCGTAAATCACGATCATTCATTATCCTAGAAGGACCTCCCTTTTGTTTGTCAATGAAGCCAAGCATGTAATACACAGATCATCTTTATCACAATTTAACTCAAACCTAGAAATAATGATCTCAACCAACTCATTATACGTAACATTCTCACTTATCTTTATTGGTACTATTTCTCCACCCTTTGATCGCCAAGTATAACGTGTAGGATTCTCTACCCATGCACCATGTAAATCCACTGCTATTATTATTTGATCTTCCATAGATGAACACAATACCTAAAGACATCACACAATATTTCAACTAGTGAGATATTCCTCAAACAATTTTGAAATCACTAAAAAATACTACTACTTATTTTTACACCCATTTCGTTGTTTCACAATTGTCAATAATAGTAAGAAAATTTTAGTAGCTTTAGAAATTTATTATTCTTCGATTGAACAACAGAACACAGTTATCGACAACTCCATTAGTTGTTGAGACAACTTCTATTATCGCCAGACAACTAAAGACAGTTGTTGGACATCAACATGAACATTTATGTATTTCAATAAACAACTTCAACAGTCGCCCGGACAACTACGAAATTTGTTGACTGAAACAACCACTTTGAGTTCACTAAACACAACTTTAAAATAGACACAAAGTAATTTTTTTACTTATTAATAATGGTCTTTTTAATTTATTCAAAGCTCAAACAAAACAAATGCAATACAAAAAAACTCGGGTCTCAAAAAACTCAAAAATGTATATATTTTGACATTCTTTTTTCATAAAATTTTCTTGATAGATCTTCTTAATAAAAGCACCTTTTTTTTTTGCAGATAAAGGATGATGAAGAAGAAGAAGAAGAAAAGATTGAAAAATGTACCTGCCGTTGAAAAGAGGATCGTCGGAATGACGATGATCCAAGTTTAGCGCCCTTTTTTTGGTCTATTTTGGTAAAATTTAGATATTTTAAGATAAAAAAATATAGAGGTAAAAATATAAAAGTAAAAAGTTTGGGACTTTTGAAAAAGTATATTTTAACCTAATAAATATTATTTATTCATTTATCACTTTTACTCAATATTTAAGACTTAAAAAGCTATAACCTAATTGAATAATTGTCTCTTTTAATAGACCTTACCTAAAATATACTGCCTAAAAAGATAAAAACAAACAGCAAGACAAAAAGGAAAGAGGAAAGTTCAAATATGTCATATTATTTTATTTAAAATGATATCATATAAAATTGAGTAAAATAATTACTTAGAAATTTTAGAAGCGAAAACTAAGTTTTTAATTAACGCATTTTTTTAGGAAAATTATTTGAATATATAAGTTATTTTAATATATTTTCTAAAATTTTCTAACATTTAAAAAATTACAAAATTTCTATTCTCTCATGATAGAATATCTCCCATTATGCGAAATATAGATTAGATACATTACTTTACGTGATGTATCGATCAAATACATCACTACAAGCGATGATAAGTATCAGTAGGTACTATATCACTTTACGCGATGTATACGTCGAATACATCAGTACAAGTGATGATAATGTATTAATATGTAATATTACATTACGCAATGTATATGTCGGATACATCACTATATGCAGTGTATCAAGACGTAATACATCAATTTACGTGATGTACAGTCGAATACATCACCCATTCGTGATGTATCAAAATATTGAGTGATGTATCTAAAATAGAGATGTAATGTATCGGGATATTGAGCGATGTATGTGAAACTGAAACGCAATGTATTGAGCCGATTCAAGATATATTCAGATTCTCTTAAATATAAGATTTTTTGTAATTTAAAAAGAGTAAAAATAAAATATAAATTAGCTCTAATCACTATAAAATTTATGTAAAATTTTCCTATTTTTAATTAGCGTTAGGAAACACTTCAAAAAAAAAAAAAAAGAGGGGGGGGGGGGCAAGTTGGGTCGGTCGTGACACGGCCCATTTTTAGCTTAAGTAATTTTTAGGTCAATTTTAGCCCAACTCATCTAATTATAATTCTCAATTATTTTGACTTGTCCAGTTACAGTTTATCTTACTCATTTGATATCCTAGATATTTAGAACTCAAAAATTTTAATCATACTCTCTCTATATAAACATTATTAGGAATCCAATAAAAAGAACTATGACTCAAAACCAATATTCTAACAATTTTGGTTCTTTCATTATCATTGATTTATTAGAACCGATTTTAATTATCCATACTCAATATATAACAAAGTGATACGCAAAACAGACGCATGGATTATATACATGAAATTAAAGTAAGAAAATTGTCCATCAAAATAATGGCCTACACACACACACACATATGTATTTATATATATATTCTTTTATACAGTATAATGTACATTTTAATCTATATTTAGATTGCAAATACAATTATTTTTAGCTGGCCGGCCAATAAGTTAATTTAGAATTACAAGGTGAAGATTTTAAACTATTGATCCAATGTACAAAAATATAATCAAACAAACTAAAGTTTTTCGATTTTATTTTCTTTATGTTATGGTGTCTACAATACATATAATTTGATCAAAGTCATTATGATAGAGTAATTATATAACTTGTCAAGTTATTGTACTCTATGCTTCTGTTCTTGCAAATTGTTCTAAGCATATAATTGCTTTTATATTCGTCCAAATATACGCTAATTAAGCTGTTTTGTAAAGAGAAAATGGCATAAATGTACCAATGAAAATAAAATTAGCAGAACATGACATTTTGTTATTATTAGCAAACCCAACCTAGTTTAGTTTGACAAAAAAATGTTAATTTGTAACCTACAAAAAAACAACACTAAATTTGAGCTGATTTTTTATCAAAAATTCGAGACGGAAGATATATCTCCTAATGTATATTTATATATATTTCTATATATCAATGTGTATCCTCTTTATATGCTTGTATCTCATGTATATCGTGTATATTCATATGTATTATATAGATTATATACAACGTGAATAGAGCTGTCAATATGGGTTAGCCCACCCATCCGAGCTAATCCATACATCCTTCAACATTTTACAGGTCAGACCGGGCTAGCCCATTTTTAGTGTGGGCCAGAAAACGATCGGCCCAACCCACAAGTACGTGGGCTACAGGCTTGCCGGGCCAGCCCACTTTTTAAAAAATTATATATTTTTTTTTAATTATTAAATTAAATTATAAATTATAATTTAAAAATATTATGATAAATATCAACAAAAGAATATTGAACGATATAAATGTTCTACTTGTTAATCAAATCCACAAATAAAATTGTATTTATAATATTTGTTAAGTTTTTTTTCAAGTAAAAGTATAAATATCTAAATAGAAATATTAACCTAATTGTTTTGAGTTTGGACTCTCTTTAATTTTAAATTTTAATATTATAGTATATTTTTTAATTATTTTTTATTGGCTCGCGGGCCGGCCCTACCGATATTTCTCAAGCCCCACAAATCAGTAGACTTATTCAGGCCGGACTTATATGGGCTCCGGAAATCGTAGCCCAACCCTATAAAATCCTTGGTTAGACCAAACCGGCCCAACAGACCTAGCCCATATTGACAGCTCTAAACGTGAATATTGCAATAACATTCTTTGTTTTTAGTGTAAGCCAGTACAAAACTGATTTTTTCAAATGCAAAAATATTGTTTTCACCAAAAGTCAATAATATTATGTACAACTAACAATTTTCTAACGATATATATA
>NC_028640.1:70368573-70378954 GCF_001406875.1 Solanum pennellii | reverse complement strand
ATATATATATATATGAATCGTATGCTTTTTAAAACATGAAAAAAATGAATCTCGACTAACTTTTTTGCGAGATAAAATTCTTAAAAACGAATTATACAATATAGTTGATAGATACGGAAGAGAAAAATTGAATGGAATAGCTTGTTTATCAATTAGTTGTTCATCAATGATAGTTTGTTGTTTTTCTTAAAATATAGAGATTTTCTTAAATATAGAGATAATTATTTTATTGAAAAAATTACGGATATATATTCTTACACTATAAATATACACTTATATACATTGATTTTGTATATGTATATTTGATATAAAGTATCATTACTTATATATTTTGACAGATTTTGTAAACAAGTTGATCGGAGTGTGTAATTGTCGCACTTCATAATATTTTGACTCTCACTCCTATAGCAAAAAGTTGTTATGTTTTTTAAAATGATATTTTGCTCATCCACAATTGAAAATTATTTTTTAATTATTATCCAAAGAAATAAGAATGTTAGAGCATAAACTATTAGTAAAATAAAGGTCATTAAAGATTTATACATTAAAGGTGCCTATGCATCAAATAAAAGAGTCTAATCTAAAAATTATATGTATTAAGTGTGATAATATTGCAAACTAGAGAAAAATCAAGAATTATGTATAACTTTAGTTAACATAAATAATGTAGACTAAAGTCAAATCTAAGAATTCTATAAATATTGATATAATAAATATAATTGACCAGAGGCATATATAGAAATTATATGAATTTAGATATGATAAATATAGTTGACTAGAGGCATATATAGAATTTTAATGATCAAATCCATCAGATAAGACATATATAGAATTTAATTGTATCAAATCCATCATATAGACATGAAAGAGAATATAAATATATATATATCACATCTGATAATTATGATAACTTATAGACTTTGATACACATATTATAAACCAGTTAATCGAAATATTAGGACCATGATATTGTGTTTCCAAACACGAATTGTCGAATTGTTTGGTTCTTATTCAGCATTCCTATTAATATCATAAAATAAAGTCATGATTTTTTTGAAAAAGAACTATTTTTCTAATATACTCATATGATTAATATAGACATTTAGTTGGAGAAATTACATAATTAGATATACTTCATTATCATCTATACTTTTGAAAAATCACGTATCATATTACTAATTAAGATTTTTTTAATCATATATTGAGAAATATATACTTAGAAATATGTATTTTTACTATCAGATACATTAAAATAGAAAGTGAGACGAACGAGATTGGGAGAGGCAAACAATATTTTTTTATATATCAGATATACATGTGAATCACACTAAATACACTCTATATACATATATCTGGTGTAATTCACATGTATATGAGATACCACATACATATGAGAGTGGCGAGCGAGATTTGTTATTTATCCCGAATACATATAAATCAGCTTGAATACAATGTATCTAACAAAATTGACCTCATATTTTCCGAAATATATATATATGAACGCATAAAAATATGATAGAATATTTAATATTATAAATAAGAGTGTATCTAAGTAATTAGTTTATAAATTTAACTGAGTTTCTCTATTTAGTTTCACATGTTATTACTAAAATTTAGTTTGACTTTATATATTCACTATTCAATTCATTTAGTAACTAAATCTTTAGAAATCAATCCACTTGGGAAGTTAAATTTAATTTCGAGCATTATAAATAAGATCCATATGACAACTTATTGTTATTACTCTGTTGTAAGTTCTTCTGATTATTCGTCATTGCTCTTTAATTTTCTCTGTTGTTTTTGATTCAATGATGTAAGTTTGTTTCATTTTTATTTTTAAAATTTAATTTAGAGTATTATAAATCTACTATCGATTTTCATTCCAAATACCTTTATCATCAGTCGCCATCCAAATATTAAAAAATGATTGCACATTCTCTTTTACAAATCATGACCACTATTAACAATTTTAATTATTTTTCTCTGAATGATTACTTAGGTCTCAAAGCAATGATAATTCAGAAAACAGTTCAAACTTTGCTATCACGTTGAATAGGTATTAATTATTTAATTTTTTATATAAGTAAGTATGATTACTTGACCAGATTTTGTTTTAGTGAAATGATTCTTGCAGAAAATTGTGTTTCTAATGTTTTAAATTTATTGGAGATTTTATTTGTGTTTACTTATACAAGAAAAAGTTGTGCAAATACATTTTTGCTATATCATAACTTTTTTATTTATTTAATATATATGTCGGACTGGATTTTGAAAATTTATCCTATCTAAAAGTGTAAGAGATATTAAATACATTATTTTTACTATAGATTCTTTAAACGTACTTTTAAAGTCTAAATCGTGAATATTATTATCAAGTGCTATATTCATACATTTTTTAATTTATTAATGGGCTATTTTACTTTTTTTTTTCTATTTATAAATTGCGAACATAACATCTCAATTTATTTTTATTTTACATATATATATTTTAGAAGCGTGCGTTATGAAATTATTGACCTTGAAGCTGTACCAGATTCATATGTACCTCCGGAGGTATGTTTCTTTGATGACCTTTTTTTTTTTAATTTTACTATTATTTATTTATTTATTTATTATGTTAATTTATGTATTTTTTAAAATTTTATTACTCATTTATTGTATAGGAAAATAGTGCTAATCCCATAGAGCATTTTGTTCCTCCAATACAGGAAATTTCGCAATTGAATGATTTGATGGTTTTTTTTTTAATATTTTCTTATTATTATTATTATATTTCCTTAATTGAATTGTTTAAAAATTATTAATATTTCTTTTACTATGAAATATTACTTGAAGCCTATTTTGCAAGAGTATATCTTATTCCTAATTTATTGTTAATAATTTAATTTGTCAAATTCATTTTCTAAGAAAAAATAATTTTATTCACTATATAAAACAGTTTAGAATAATAAAATAATATGTAATTTTCAATTTTAACGAAATTATTATAGAAAGAAGCTGCTGAGCAAGAAATTAAAAGGAGGAAGAAAGAAGTCCCACAGGCAACCAGGTAACCTTTCTTTTTATTTATAAAACGAGAATATTTCTAGAAATTTAATATTGGCTTATTTGTTTTTGAATATATATATATATATATATATATATATATATATATATAAAATTACGACTAATTATGTGACAACTTCTTAAAATACAATGAATTACAAATAAAAATAAAATCATGAGTTTATTTTGTACGATATAAAAATACAATAAATATTGTGAAAATATTAATAATAATTATTGATTTGAATGTAGCCGCGCTCTTGGCAATGGGTTGTATGATTCAAGCTTTGCTGACAAAGGTTTGCCACTGGATCCTCATTTGCGTATGCTTAAGTTGAATCCAAGCTTTCGTAAGTTATTTTTTTCTTAATAATTTTAAAATTATAAGTTAAATAAAATGAAATAGTTTTGTACGTATATTAATGTTTTTTTTTTAAAAATTGTGCCAGTTAAAATTGACAAGAAGCCTCAAGTTGGCTACAAGGGCAAAAAGGTGATTGACTCGAGCAATTAAAGAATATCATGCTGAAGTTGGAGCTATTAAATCATAAATAAAAAATCATATTTTTCCCTTTAAAAGTCTTTTCAATTTCATAAGTAGGAAGTGTTGAACTTCATTATTCAAGTTTATCTTTTGTTGTTTGATGAATTTGCTGTTGATTTCAAGTGATCAATTTCCTTGGTAAAACTCTTTAAGTTTGAATAAAAACATCATGTTTCTTGTTTCAACATCCTTTATTATGATTTACTTTATCAATTACAAATGTTTCCTTCATTTTAACTTATTTAACTTGTAGCTATTAATTTTTTAGTTATTGATCAAGTAAACATGACTTTTTAATATTACAGTCCTAATCTTAATATACATAAGAAATAGGGAGGGGGGAGGATTCTGGTGGAGGTGGGATGGGGTTGATAAAAATTGAATATGGAAGGTGATGAAAAATAAAAAAAGAAATAAGAAAGAAGACGACGATGCGGGCAGGGGCGGCTCAACATAATTGGAAGCCTAAAATTTAAATTTGTATTTATTTATTTTTCTAAATTTTTTAGATGTAAATTATTACTTAATATCTTTTTTATAAATGATTTTTTCAAATACTTTTTTAATTATTATTTTGAAGCAAGATTTTATCAATTTAAAATTGAAAACATCATTTTATTATATGAATCGATAATATAGTTTTATAAGTGATAAATTTTAAATATAGATAAGAGATGGAATCATAGAATTTGATTCAAAAAGTAAAAACTTGGTATATCCTACTTTAATATGAAAAGTTACAATGACTATTTATAATTTTCGGGTTGATTCTCTTGCAATATTGTTAAGTTGAGGAATTGCATAACCTGTATAGTCGATGGATACCAAGTTTGGAGCATCAATGTAACATATCTTGCAATATTGTATAATCTTCAAGACCTTGAGGGAATCCGACTTGATCTTTACAGCTTTTATCCCCGAACAAGTCTCAACGATCGATGAAAGAGACGATCAAGGGACAGCTATTAAGTAGAGTGTGAACTGTGAAGCATGTTTTCGTCTAATCTTATATTAGATAGAGAAATCTTTCTTAAAGAATGGCAATCCCACAACCCCACTCACAGGCATAAGAGTACAATCGAGCAGAACCAATTCTCTTGCTGATTAAAATAAACACCTGGTATGATTGTAGAGTGAAGTACAAGTTGTTTTACATCATTCTCAAATGCAATGAAAAGCCACTTATCGAGGGAAAAGTTGGAAAGAATAAGAAAAAAACCTTTGTTAATTCAAACTTATGTATATAAATTTTACCATTTCTATATCTCTCCATGATTGTGTCCACGCCTTCCCAAAAAAGAGCGAATCTAAGTTGGAAGAGTTAACCAAGCTTGTGACCATGTTTTGGAGAGAATACTCATTTTGGATGTTTCTTTATAATCAATCAAACAAAGTGTTTTTTGAATAAGACATTCCGATAATAAGTCAGGCATAATTATATCAAAACCCTAATAGTAATGGAAATTTATACTAAATAAATGGTTCAATGTATTTTTAGATGAACAAAATAATAGGGAGGAATATATTTCTTTTTGCTCTAAATCATATGACTTTCTTCTTAATCCTTCCCCTCCCAAGTTTGTGGCTGCTTAAGATTTACATATGTCTCCTTTTTTTTTTGTAAAGTGATACAATTCTCTGAAATTTCTCAAACCATTACAAAAAATTTATCATTTTTTTTTATATCCGAATAAAATCAACTAAATGTATAGTTTAATATATCTAAGTTTGTCTGATTAATTTTCAAAAATGATGTCAACTTAAGTAGCATAGAAAAGAAATTTTTACAATAATATATCAAATCTATTAATTATTTGAACCATATTTTACGGCGTTCATCATTTAAAATAGTAATATTGGAATTTTGGTTGCTCGTTTTGGCTGTAAGGAAATGAGCAATGGCGAACAAAGGGTTCTCCAGTGATTTGATGATCAAAATATGTATTTGATTAGGGTGTATATGTGTGAGTCCGGAGCCTAAAGGGTATAAAATATTAACAAAAATTTTAAAACGATATATGAAATTTTATATTAACCAAAACGGCAAAATTGCTGAAACAACGGTGATTTCCTCCACCGGAAAAAGCAAAATCGCTGCTACCGCAGCGATTTTGCAAAATGTGATTTTTTTTAAAAAAAAAACTTTTTTTTTAGAAAATCGCTGCCTAGGCAGCGATTTTCATTTTTTTTTAAAAAAAAGAATTTTTTAAGAAAATCGCTGCCTTTTCTAAAAAAAAATTAAAAAGAAAAAGAAAATCGTTGCCTAGGTAGTGATTTGAATTTTTTTTAAAAAAAAATCATATTTTGCAAAATCGCTGCAGATTTCTTTAAATTTTTTTTTTAAATGGAAATGATTTTCTAAAAAAGAATTTTTTTAAAAAAAAAAAGTCACATTTTGCAAAATCGCTACAGTAGTAGCGATTTTGCTTTTTCCGGTGGAGGAAATCGCTGTTGTTCCAGCAATTTTGTCGTTTTGGTTAGTATAAAATTTTATATACCATTTTAGAATTTTTGTTAATATTTTATACTCTTTAGACTCCGGACTCGTATATGTGTCTAACAAGATATAGATATGTATCTGATAAAATGTACATGTATCTTAATTGAGATTATGTATCTATAGAAAAAAATTCTAATGCTAAAAAAGTAAGAAGAATTTCGAAAATTCTTAAATAGTAATATAAGTACTCTTTAGTCATGATTTACTCCTAGCCTTTCATATTTAGACTATACGTGTATATCGATATTAGATGCATGTATTTTGAATATATCATAAGAAATTGATATTTTATATATTAAATTAATACTAAATAAATATCTATAATAAATACATAAAATTAATGCTAAATACTTTTGTGACACATATAAATAACAGATTAGTATGTGTTCATGATACATCGAAATATATATTTGTGTTCCAACATTTTTTTTTTATGTATCTAAGACTTAGAGGTTGGTATATATTTTATCATATAACTCTATATTTTTATGGATAAGATTTGTTATTACTTTCACCGACCATTATTGACTTCGATGGCTGAATTCACATTGCCACTTTCACCGTTTGAGGAATAGAGTGACCATTCAAACGTTGTGGAATTATAATTAATAATATCATTTAATTATATATAATTCATTAATATTTTGTCATAATATTAAATCAAGTAAATATTGTAAGCTAATGTAGATTGATATACACATGTAAGCTTACATATATCACCATTAAGGTTACAACGAAATAGAAAATGATATTTTAAAGTAAAAGTGCAACTAGAAGAAATCTAAATGTAGCTATAATTATAGGAAGTGTTCAATTCCCTTCTAATTGACTATGTACCGTACAAATTTAAATTAATTGCGTTTGATATATAATTAATAGTTTATATATCAATCTATTCTCCTATTAATTATTAATTAAGTGAAAGCTCTGAATTATCAATAATTATAATGATAATATATTTAGTATAATAATCTCATCAACTGACGAAAATCAAAATTATTCTTAAAGATTGATATATAATTTTTTAAATTATAAAAGTTATTTAGAATTTAAGAGAAGTTCACGATAAAACGAATCATATATCACTACATAGGTGTCAAAGTAGAAGTGGATTTGTCTCATAAACCGATAGACTTAAACCTAAACCTTGATCAATTCAATCAAAGACTCATGAAATCCAAACTCCTCTTATTAGACAATGATGATATATACTTTTAACGGCAAAAGAATAAATATATCTTCAAATTATCATAAATAGTATGTGAATATCTTTCGTCATACTTTTGGGACATATTGGTGCTCTTGCTGTCCAAAAATTAGAGCATATATACCTTTACACTAACGGACATACACGCGTCATTATCTTATCCGCCGACCCAACATCAAATCGACAGATGAGACTGCGTCACATGTCCCTAGTATTCCTTTAGAGTGAAGGGCATATACACTCTAGTTTTTCGACCACATGGATACCACTCAAAAGTATGACGAAGGATATCTGCATACAATATACGATAGTTCGGAAAACTATTTATCCTTTTTCCTACTTTTAATTCACAAATCAAAATTCTTTATACAGTACAATAAAAATACACACAAAGGATCAAGTATACTTTATAATAAAGGGAAAAAAAACTATACTAATAATCAAGTACTACTACATAATATTACAAGCATTTGGATTTTCATCACTAAACATAAGTGAATATTGTTCTTCAACAGGATTTAAGTGAGCAACAGATGGATCAGTAGTTGCCCTTACAAAATTAGGAGGTGCTTTTTTGTCGTAAACACCAGCAGCATAAGGATGTGCCACCATACTATAAGGCACATATGGCCAAATTTCACATTTTTTACCAGTCGATTTTGCTGCCTTCAACACTTTTTTTGGCTCCACAAATCCTGTTACCGTTGCTTTTTGTTGCTTTAAGTCCACATCCACTGATTTTGCACCTATTCAAAAATTGAACCACAAGTTGGTTCGACGTTATTCTAACTCAGGACCAAGTCACATAAATTAAAACGAAAGAAAATTCTTAGACGAAAAAAATACATGTAAGTGGACCATAAATAGTAGACGTGTTATAACATGTAAAGTTGCCATGATAGGTAAAAAAAAAAGGGAAACCACTATTGTGATTTTACTTTTAAGTAACTTATATTTAAAAAAATGTACCAGTATTCTTAATTTATGCTAAAAATTTCCGAGACATACTTATACTATACTAAGGTCCTATTACATCCTGAACTTATTTTATAAATAATTTTCTATCCCTTTTTGGCCTACGTGACACTATCTTGTGGGCTCAACTCGTATTAATTTTTTTTCAAGCTAGTACCACGTAGGTTGAAAAGGAATAGAAAATTATTTATAAAATAAGTTCAGGAGTAATAGAACCTTAGTATAATATAAATGTGTTTCTGAAATTTTGAACATAGATTGAGGGTTACTTATGCATTTTCCCTAACTTATTTGAAGAAATTTATTTTTTTGATTGGTATAAAAAATACGTAACGATATATATAACTTAAAATTGTAAAAATAAATATACCTTTTACTTTAGAGAGAGCATTTTTAACTTTACGAGCACAACCTTCACAGTCCATTCTAATCTTGATGGACACAGTTGCGATTTGTTTCTTTTTCTTGCTCTTCTTAACGTTGCTAAGTACTTCAGATAAGTATTCCAGTGTACCTGAAACTCCCATTTTTTGCTTTTGATATAAACAAAAAAATTAACTTTAATTAATATATAAAGCTGAGAAAGGATGAGAAATTAAAATTGTGTTTTTTTGGTGGTGGATTATGTTTGCTAGAAAGAGGACGATATTATATATAGTATAGTAGTTAATCAGGAGAAGTATTAATAAAAAGACAACAAGAAGAAAATATTTAATATTGACTAGTGACAAGACTAAAAGAGCGTTTAATTCTGTTTTTTTTTTAAAAGAAATAATGTTGGATGAATGATTTTGAAACTTGTATTTATAGAAGAAAATATTGAAAAAGAATTGTAATACCTATCTATGTCAAATTTTTACGCAATCAAGTCATGTTTATATATTATAACAAGTGATTTATTTTAATTTTATAATCATAAAATTTACATTATTAAGCATTTAATTATATAAAAAAATTATTTAAACTGACAATATACGTATATAATTTAATAGGAGTACATATACATTATTGGTAACAATTATTTGTGAGTGGGGATCACCTAGAACCTGGAAGAAGCTTCTGTTGAGGATATTCTTTGCTTGAAATTGTTTATACACCACAAAACTACTTTTAAATTAGTGGCATCTTAATCACTAATCAATATTGCCTATTTTTCAAGTTTTTATTTGTTTACTTTTAAATTTTGTACGTATAAAAAAAATTATCCTTTTATTTTTGCAGAAAATGTTAAAGAATGACAAAAGTCCCACATTGGTGGTTAATGAGATGGGTGGACTCCTTATAAGGCTTGAACAATCCTCCTCCCTTTGAGCTAGCTTTTGGGGTGTGAGTTAGGCGTAAGACCTAATTTCACATGGTATCAGAGCAGGGCCCATCTCACCCGATAAATTGTCCATGCACCAGATGTTAAGCACTGGGCGTGAAGTGGGGTGTTAAAGAATGACAAAAAATCCCACTGTTAAAGAATGACAAAAAATCCCACATCGGTGGTTAATGAGATGGGTGGACTCCTTATAAGGCTTGGACAATCCTCTTCCCGGGGTTGTGAGTTAGGCCTAAGACCTAATTTCACAGGAAAAAACAACTTACGCATGTAGAATTTATTCGAAGTTTTTGACCCGGACAAAAGATGAAGTAGAGATCTTTGCACATATTATCGTACAAAGAAAAGATATATTTTCATCTTATTTTGTCTCTCTAAAGAGAAACTATCACTTGGGTTACACGAAAGGTGAAATTATAAGGTAAAAGTTTTTGGTGATTCATGTTTATAGAAAGGGACATTTCCAAAGATTGTCCACACTATATTATATCAAATAAATAATAGGGAATTGGCCAAAAAGTGGAGTAATTAATTTTATTTTATAATTTGTCATGGATTTTGATAGCTGCCACGTTGGAAGAGATGATAATAACACGTGGCAACAAGGGAAATCTAAGGGTAGATATTTGTACACGTGTAGTCAAGAAATAAACAGGTAGTTAAAGCAGTTTGTCATGTATTGAATTTTGTTTTGATTGATTATTTAGGATAGAATTGGGCGGTGATACTGTGGAAAAATAGATTTGTTTACATTAGATAACGCCACAAATTTTTGTTTTTGTGTGT
>NC_028640.1:70282583-70368210 GCF_001406875.1 Solanum pennellii | reverse complement strand
GAATGAAAATTAACTAATTATAACCTACAAAATTGGTTATTAAAACATAAAGGGGGAGGGGGGGGGGTTAATTTGTTTAAATTATCCATACTTTTTGAGTTATACGGGGAGTTTGAGCAACATTAGATATTATTTAGATCGTTTAAAGTCCATTTAATAACTATTACATTCTTCCGTTTTGAATAAGTGAGAGTTGAGTGTAATAAAAATTAATTCTAGGTATTACTTACGAGAAACTATTTTCTCTGTCTCAATTTATATGACTTACTTTTTTAATAGTCAGTTTCAAAAAGAATGACATATTTCTGTATTAACTTTAAAATATTTATTTTATTTTTAAAGAGATGATTTATAGCCACAAAAAATTCTATCATTCATTTGAGATTACAAGTTTTAAAAATTTTCATTTCTTTCTTAAAATTCATAACGAGTTAAACTACCTCGTACAAAATGAGATGGACGGAAGAAGTAATATATATGTAATTCATTCAAAAGTAGTTGTACACAAATGTTACATATTTTCCATAGTTTAAGGAACTTAATAAGAACAAACTGACAGTCCACTTGTATAATTAGTAACGTATAGGCAATTTGTTGTTGTGCTTGACCAAAGAGTAGAAAAAATGGTGTATTCTTCAAAGATAACAAAAAATGGCACCGCCCAAGAGATCCTTAGTATAAGGAATAGATAACGTATGTTTTCAATCTTCATAATCTTTCGAGGCAAAAGCGTTGTACGTGCTAATAAAGTCTCATATTTTAAAATTAAATGGAAAAAAAAGTAATGTATAATTAGGGAGGGGTTGGATGGAGAAATAAATTAAGTGGATTTTTCAATTTAAAATTTGGGTTTAAATATATGTTGTGTTTAGTTGAAGGTATAAGTTAAAATATAGATAAATTTATACTATAATTATGAGATAATTTATTCTATAGTGGTGGAATTATTGTTTATTATGGGATTCAAATTTTTATATTATAATCATGGTGTGATTATTTATCATTTCATGATTATATTTTTGGTGATAATTTCGAGATATATCCAAATTTTTAACCAAATTATATCTTAAGTGTACATTATTCAAGAGTCGGGTCCCCGCCCCAACTCGAGTCTTTACTCTAGTTTAGGAACTTTTTTTGACTTCAAACTGAAATTTGATTCTCGACCTCTATATCTATTTGATATCTGACCCTCGACTCAAATTCGAAACCTGAAATATGACTCCAGACTTCAACCCCAATTCAAGACTTAAAATATCGACCCTAACACAAAACTCGACTCTCAATTTTGTACCTGACTTGAGACTCGAGATCCGATCTTCGACTCATTCCATTGACCTCAACTCGATACATGTCTCTTTATCCTTAAGCTGAATTGAGACTCAGTTCTCAACCCTGACTCAAAACCTGATTTTCGTCCCTAATCCAAAACTCATCTCTATACCCCAACCCCCTAAGTCTTGACTCTTAACCTTAACCCTAACTTGAGACTCAACCTCAACTTTGTAACCAACTTTCAATTTTAACTCAACTTTTAATCTCGGCCCAAGATCTGATATCCGACCTTAACCCAGGACTCGACTCCTGATCCAGGATCTCTCAAAAACTTAATGATAATTTTTTTTTTATTTTTAGATTGTTTTAGCCCAATAAAAAAACAGATAATATTGTTAAATTTTTTTTTGTCTTCTGTTCATTTGCTTTTCCTTTAAAAATCGGAGGGGAGGACCAATGAAAACGGGAAAGGTGTAAGAGAAAAGCAAAAATTATGGCGTTGAGCCGCAATGGGTAGGTAATTGCAATTCCAATCTCTTATTAACATGTACTCCTAATTAATTAATCATAATACTAATTAAAGGATGAATTGTGTCACCTAATTATTCCCCATTGTCCCCTTCAATTAACAATATTTGATTTGATTTGGAGTTTAAAAGGCTAAGTTCACCTTTTTATTGCATTATTATTGCGTTTGAAATCATTATTAAAATGTTTAATCTCATATATACTCAAGGATAGTTATTCAATAATTGTGACATGTTAGCCATAGAATATTGTACGTAAATTCATCATTGGAATTAGGGGTTCACTAATCTCATCAAAAACTTTTCTTCAACAATTATCATCATTCCAAATAAATAATTTCATGGTATGAAAAAAATATATAAATTGAATTTTTTAGGTAATCAATTCTGGCTGTTCTAAAATGAAAGATACATTCCATGACGTTATTCTAAGGTCATTTTCATAATTCATAGCGTTTAAAAGGAGAACCCCAGGTTAGATGACACCTAAAGGGTACGTCTCCATGTATCATTAAGAATGGCATTGTCTTAAAGTTAGGCTATTCATTACTTAATTGCTCATTTGTCATTATCAACCTCCAATTATCTACTTTAGTCCTTAGCCATATCGACGTATTCATTTGCGTGATTTAAGTTATATATATCCACGTATAAAAGGATTACAAATTAAAAAAATCTAGAGTTTGAAACTGAAGTTACTGGCTTCGATCAAATCCTCTCCGGCTCTGACCCTACTAATACACCTATTACATAGTGAAATGAGGCGTAAACATGTACAATGACTACACTATGTATTAATTACGAGTAAATTTCCACCCCACCATGCATTACTCAAGGAACAAACTTCTATTCTATCAAAGGCCAATCATTCTTCTATTTCAAACTCTTCAAAGGCCAAAACTGATCACCCCTACCCCAACAACAAGCCCAGTAGTATAACACTTGGACATGAAAGTATCCACATGCAAAAGTTGATCATTGTCCTAACATATCCATCATGATTCTCCATACATGTGGAATCTCTTTAATCCACATGTATACAAGAACTGCCCTTGACGTAACAAACGGGGGATAGGAAATAGTATCAGCATTACTAATACATCATATTCAATACTATTCTTATACAATCTACATCAATCAGCTACTTCTGTAGTCAATGAGCCAGTTAGGGTCGATTATATGAATCATATTTCTTCCATAGGCTAGATATAGAGCAGATCAAAACAGTTGCCCGAGCATGTCTAGTTAATAGTGAGCATGATCAACAATAGACAAGAATTTTCTCTAAAAACTGTAGCAGAAATAAATGGGTATCAGCATGCCTTATTTTTGTACAATGACTAGGCTTTTGAGTTCTGAGTTGCCTTTGTGTCTTTGGCAGAAAAATGCAGCACTTAAATTGATAAATGTAAAGTCCAAAATACTGTATATGATACATTTCACATCATATTTCAGTTCAACGGATTTGGAACCACCCCAGTCAATGATCTTCAAAGTTCTCCCTCTTCCCGTAACTTTGTGAAAGATATGTATTCCTAAAAAGAACTTTGGTGTCGGGAATGATAGTGTACTACTACTCAAATTGATTAGGCCTAAAAACGAACCCCGCTAGTAAATTATTGCAAGTCAAATCACAACTGTGTCCCATCATGCCTCAATCATGACACTGAATGACTGAATCCCCAGCAAATAAACGAACACCAAAATGACATAAAAAGAGCTATAGATATGAGGATAGAAACAAAACCAATGAAATTAATTGACTAGACTACATGATTTCTGAGAGAAGGATCTGATTGAAGAAATGAGAATTTACATATACGTACATAATTACAAATGCTATATCAGATAAGGCAACCATACAACCAATAAAAATATAAGAGAACTCATAGTGTAATGCCATGAAACTGCAAGGAGTGATGCTGCAGATGGTTTAGGGGTAGCTTTACCAGCAATAGCGGGTGCAACTGCATGTCCACCCGGGTTCCTTTGTTGCTCAGTTGTTGGCAGCGGATTTGATGTCAAACCACTCGGAGGTGGTGTTGGTGATACCTTTGCTGTCCCGTCTATGTCTTGACCTGAAGATGTAAAAGATGAATTCGTGAATTAAGCACACAAAATTATATAACAGAGTTCTACATGCTACTGCAGAAGAAGTATCAATTGGGTTATTGCATGAATTTTTGAAATTCTCCATGCTTTTAAGACTCTGTAGGAAAACCATTACCATGAGGCAGGCACTAGCCATGATAGTTATTATGCTGATTACTACAAGTCTACTATGGTTTTCATAATTATCATTGTTAATATGCCAATTATAACTCAATAGACAATTAATTGAGGGGCCGAATTTAGTGAAACATTTATATGTGCCAAACTTCACAAAAGTAGGTTTTACTAAGATTAACCGGCCGATACAAGTTAAAAAATGAGAAATGGTGTTGTCTGCATGAATTCATTCAAAGAACAACATAAGAATTACCAAATTCAGGACCGTATAAATAACCCAGGTGATTCAATCTAAAACTCTAAACTGGAACATCAATGAAATACCTATCAAATCCAATTATCTCCCATATATCTCAAAACTCGTTTTTCGTCTTTCCCTATTAATCCAGCAAAAAACAAAACACTACTTCAATTTAAACTAAATATGCACAATGAGCTTACACTTGGAGCGAGACCAACCCAACTTCATGTTTTCCCAATCAAACACCAATCGATATCCCTCCATAAAGTTCTCTGCACAGCATAATTCAAATGAAATTGCATGGAACATCCAACAGTCAACATGCATATATGTGCACCTTACATGACTTTAAAATTACATATGAACTTACGTCCAATAATACCAATCATTCCTTCAATAGGTAGGAGACCCACACAATAAAAGTTATCACCCTGCACAAAATACCTCCAATAAGAAACCATCACTATAAGTCTGCAAAACAAAGTCCATGAGAGGGCACAGTGAACTTGGGATCATACACTGGAAAACTTATGGAGAAAACCATACTTGCTTTGTCATAAAGGAATTGAAAAGATCTTGTTTAAGCATGCAAAGGCAACAGGGTAACATGTTTATTCACAGCAGTAAAACAAAGATGAACATAGACCAAGTACAAGGGCATTTATCCGTCATTCATCTTTGCACATAGAGAGCATTTTACTCCAGAAGTTTGCAAAACAACGTGCTACAACTTTGATTACTAATGAATGAGACCAAACAAACTGACTTTGTAACCAGTAGCCACTATGACAAAACTAATAAATATATTTTCTATTGTTGGCAAAACTGATACTCTCTCTGTTTCTATTTGTTTGTCTTAGTTTAACTTGGTACGGAGTTTATGTAAAGATGACTATTAAATCTTGTGGTCTTAAACTAAAGATATGTATACTGTATCAAAATTCACTTCATTCTGTTGGCCTTAAACACGCCAGGTAGGATGTTGAAGTTACTCATTACTGAGTTGCCAAATTAGGAAAGAGGCATTCTTCTTGAAACACACTAAAAAGGAAAGCAAGACAACAAATTGATACAGGGGGAGTAGAATTTTTAGAGAACTAACTTCATAGGAGAGATGATGAGAACTAACAAGCTGGGATGGACACAGAAGAAATTTTTGGAAGGATTGCAGTTCTACAGTAAACCTATCACAGAAGCCACATACAAAATCTTATAGAGCTAGTTTACACTATCAAAAAATTTCCCAAGTACCAGCAGAAATGTTCTTAAGCTTTAGGTGTCATGGCACCAATTAGCCCCATGTCCTACTGTTCAACATCACTCATAGCAAACTTTGGATCCTTTCTTGCAGTGACTCTGTTCTCCTTAAGTGATATGCTTCAAGCATCTCTACCAAAAGTTTCTTGGTGAAGAGCTGGATTCAATTTCACAAGCACTTAGATTTTAGAGAAATTCCAAATCCAAAATAATAGTAACAATGAAATCTAACAACTATTAAAAGCTCTAAAGCCAGTTAGCTACCAGACACAAAATGAAAAGTAGGAAGTAATTTTTTTCCTGAAAAAGAAAAATAGCAAGTACTTAAATTGACAGAAAAGGTAGAGATAGAATTAATTCCAGATTAAGACCTGAGTCAGTTTCTGCATTTTGGGTGCACTAACTTCTTCTTCATATAAATGCAAGTGAGTTTGCATGCATAAGCATCGCATATTACCAGCTCATTCAAAGAAAAAAATCTTATAGCTAAATCTTCTATGCCTCAAGAAAAAAGATTAATTTGCAGGATGATGGCAAAGCAAAGAGATTTAAATACTGACCTGACCACTGGAGATGGTAAACATGGGGTTCTGAATTACAAAGCTCTGATTAGCAGCTAACAAAAGTTTCATGCTAGGAATCTTCGGTAAACCTTGTGGACTGCATAAAAAAGCATATGGAGAATAATCTACAAGTAAATAAAACAAAAAACAGCATTTTCACGAGAGCAGACTTTACCTAGCCTTATAGCAGCAAGGAAAATCTTCTATAGCTAACCTCGTAGCGTTCATTTGCTCTTCAAACTAGAAGAGAAAAAATAGGAAATATCTCAGTACAGCAAAAAAACTGCATGTGCATTCTAAAACTAAGCAGAAGAGTAACTTGTGAAACCAAGAGAGGGAAAAGGGGAATGGCAGGACAAGAGAAAAATGATATTTGTACCTCAGTTACTACTTTTGTAAAGATTTCAGAAGGGAGAAAAGTGAAGGAAGACCCACTATCAACTAAGGCTTGAAATCCACTTTGCTTTGGACAGGTACCCCCAACACAATAATGTTGAACTTCAACAACATAGGTATTGCTGGTAAAAATTACGAGTAGGAACATAAGATAAATGTGCAAATGAAGTTGTTTAAATTGCCTATCAAACTAAACATAGCACAAAAGAAATAGAGGAGATACATACTAATTTCCATCCAAAGATACAAATGAACTTCGTCTTTGATTTTCAGGCCCTTTATCACCAAAGAAAATTGTGCCAGAATTGCTCTTTCCAAAACACAATGAGAATGAGCGTGGAACAAATCCAGACTTCGCCAGCAAACTTGGAACAGAAATTTCTCCTGGCCCTAATCCCATCACCCCATCTGGAGCAGCTCCACTCAAATAATTGCCACTTTGTTTGCTACCACAGCTGCAATAAGTTATTACGTAAAAGAAAACCACATTTATCAACCAACCGGTAAATACTGTAACTTGACAACTAGCAGCTAGGCGACAATCATATTGCCAAAAATAAACAGTCACAACTGAGACAGCTATAAAAGGTGTCAAGGTTCAAGGGTCAAATCTTCTCATTGGAGAATCCTTTGCTACATTCAGCTAAGGCACAATGGAACTCATAAAGTAGGTCTATCAAGTCTTCTTTGTCACAAAGCCGTTGAGCTGATCCTACTTACAATAATACAGAACTGGAAAAAGAAAAGAGCATACCCTATAACAATAGGAGCTAGCACAGAACCTTGATGTTCATGTCCACCAACTGAAGTCAAATGCAATTGGTCCTCGAAAAGGAACCCCGAACTTGATGTATTTTCAGAATAGTAATTAACAGTATAAGGGCAGTGTTCCTTTGGACTCGGGCAGTTAGGACCCAGTTCACATAATTGATGGCTGCAAGATAGATGCTTGCTACTGCTTGATCGTGCTGGGCTATACTCATTCAGATCTTTATCCTGCATAATAGATGCCCCAAATACAAGGGAGCACCTGCCAATCAATCATTGGAGAATTAACAGCTAAAACTGTTCCCATTATGAGATGCACAGTCACTTTCAAATGCTTCACTGATAAGAGATTAATTAGCTCAACTGAATAATGAGTTTTATTATCTATAAAAGAAAAGTAAAAATGGTTTTTCTATCTGTTCAGTAAGAGATGAACCAGCCAAAATGTACATGCCAAAATCAGTCTAAGAATTTGAAGTATTTGAAGTAGGAAAAAACTAATTTTCTACACCTTGAATCCTACATATCTTAAAATAAAAATGTTTTACTTAAACAGAAAATGACTTTACAGAGGAAGCTGCGAGATGCAACAAAATCTAAAAGCATTAAACCTTTTACTAGTTGGCATATCTTTAAACGAAAATCAATGCCTTTCAGAAAGAAAATGTTGAGGTTCCAAGATAATACATCAGGGTATAGCAGTAACTTGAAGAGTTAAGACCACAGAAACATGGACTTTGAGGTTGCACAAAGCATCAAGTTCACAAGTAGCTATAACTTGGACAGAGAAATTGCAGAGCATAATTGATGTTGTAAGAGTTTATATATCTTCCTTCAGAGTAACTACATCAAATTAAATTAAGCATGCTATAATATTTTAGTGGTCCCAGCTGTCCCATGATAAGTGAAGGTGACATCCCCCTTACTTTAAGTTGATAGTAGTTTCAAAACCACGCTTATGTTTTGAAATAAAAGAAAGGTCAAATATTACCAGTAAGAATAGACAGTCAAATGCAACAATTAGCCTGAGCAACCTACCAACATTGAGTAGTAGCTAGAAGACAATGGAGCACATTGTACACAATTGCAAGGGAGCCAGAGCAGATCACTTCCAGCATCCAAGGCGACAAGAAATGATGTGTTTGGTGTCCCTATGTCAATCCACACATAATGCAGCCTGAATAATAGTAATCCAGAACAATCAAGACACTTTATTAGAACTTGAGAAAAAAAGAATTTTTTTACTCGGCAAAGATCTCAACAAAATCTTTGATGCAATATTCAATACACTATTTGAACTGTCAAAGGTTTTGGACTTTTGGTTGAGCCTCCCTTTCTTGCAAAGCAAACATAGTCAAGCAATGGAAAGAGAAAGAAAAAGACCTTCCTTTGCCCACAAACAAACCATCATTAGCAAAATCCCCCCTTCCAACCTCTCCTACAACATCCACTTCGTCATGGAAAGATGAAATAAACTCTCCAATACTTCCACCCCTCCCCTCTAGGGGTGACAAGGGAACATAATCACCCACCATCACATGAATCTAAAATCAACGAGCTCCATAGTAAGGGGCATGTTCGAAAAGGTGACCTGTCAAGAAAGGTGGAACTGCCGTGTTCATATACTAATATTGTTTAAGAGCTTAGCATTCTTATTCTTATTTTTCAACATAACTATTTCTTGTTCCCAGCATATAAGGGCTTTGGATTTTTTTAATTTTCTATAAGAAGAGCCAACTACTAAAATAGAAGGGGAAAGGAGATCTCTTCAAGATTTCTAAAGACGAATAACTATGAGGCTTGACACTTGTCAAGAAAATGACTTAACGGCATGGAGAAAAACATGTGATCAACTTGTATCATTCCAATATTTCAACCATGGACAATCGAGAAGAGTATTTATTCAAGGAGGCAACACCAAAATTTTAACTTCCAAAAACAATTCAACTCAATTGCTGAGTTGGGGAAAAAGTTGGATAGATTATAACTTCCAAAAACAATTCAACTCATAGCTCAGTTGGGGAATAAGTTTGATGATTTTAGTAGCTCATTTCTTTCACATATCTAAGAGGGAGTACCCAAAGCCCCACCGGAGGACAGCAACTATGAGGTCACTTATCTTATGCTTTTTCAACTAAACCTAGTATATCATAAGCAAAAATAATTGAATCCTTATGCAACAGTAAATTCAAAAGAACAAAAAAAACTCAAAATCCACTCCAGCATTGACGCATTATAAGCTTCAATTTTTAACAAATCTCTTAAGCTGATAGTATTAAGCAGTATTACTAACCAACTCAACTCATTTCCATAGAAATGAGTTTCACTTCCTTCAGATGGAAACAAAAGCTGCTTCTGCGAACCAAGCTTCAGTCTCTGTCGTTTCCAATCATTACCAAGTAGCAACCTCATATGCTCCACACTCTCGCGCTTCGGCCACGTCATACTCTTCCCTTTAGATGCCCAAAACGACACCGCTTCATCTGAGAACCCGTGAATCAACCTCGACGAGAATGTATAACCGGCGGCGAGTTCAACGGAAAGCATCAACACCGCCGTCGTCAGTAGTATAACTGCCGTAAGAGAAATCGCCATTGGAGCAAAGCCCTAGAAGGTAGAGATTTTTGTTAGGTGTGAAGAGAAATAGAGAATCGGAGGGGTTTTTAGTTTTGTTGAAGTAGTGTAACAAAAACTGGGGAGTGTTCACTGTTCATTGACGAGAAAAGTCATATCGCAATTCCAGATTTTTCTTTTTCTTTTCTTTTTTTTTCTGACAAGCACCACTCTTTGGTGAAAAACAAAACAAAAAGAAAAAGACAAATACCACTCTTTAAATTTTATTACACTTGAAAAAAATAAATTTTTTATTACACTTCAAAAAAAAATATACTCCCTCCGTTTCAAAGAAAAAAATGACTCTATGTTTTAGAAAGAATGACACTTTAACTTTTCACGTGACATGTTTAACACCACAACATTAAAGGGCAATTTGGTACATTTGACATAACTTTAATTTAAAACCACAAGATTAAAAAGTCTTCTTTTTTTTCTTAAACTCCGTTTCAAGTCAAACTAGGTCATTCTTTTTTAAACGGAGGGAGTATCTTAAAATATTAATCATAGTTTGAAGGAAAAAACGATAAATATATCCCTGAATTACTATAAATGGTATGCAAAATATATATCCTCCGTCATATTTTTTGGACATTGATGTCCTTACCATCCAAAAAAATTAGAGCATATATGTCTTTCACGAAGACTAAATAGGAACACGTGGTACAATCTTATTCGTCGATTCAATATTTAATTTATGTTAATCGGTGGATAAGATTATGACACGTGTATGTCTGTTAGTATAAAGGGTATATATGCTCTAGTTTCTGGAAAATAGGAGCACCAATGTCCCCAAAAGTATGACGAAGAATATCTGCATACCATTTACGATAGTTCGGGAGCATATTAGTTATTTTTCCTTAGTTTAAATAGATATGAACTCATTATTCATATCAATTATTTATTTCTAAATTAGAATTAGAAATCTCTAATAAAAAGAAATTATTTTACCATATGTCATGGTAATATTTGGGTGTGTTTGGTTAGGCAAAAAAATTATGTTTATTAAAAAAAACTATTTGATTTGTATTTGAGAACAAGCACAAAATAAATTTTGAGATTGATGGTTTTAATAAAGAATAATTTATTATATATTTAGATGTTTAATTAAAATATGCAATAATTTAAGCATTAAACAATATGTAATTTAAGGGGCTATAGTATATTGACCTTCTTAAATTTGATTACATTGTTGGACAATCAAATGATCTATTGCAACTGAATGAGATTGTTTTTTATCTATAGATTTCAAATTCGAATCTTAAATACAAAAATAATCGTAATAAGAAGTATTACTTCTCGAATATTCAATTTAAATTTTAATTTGTTTGATTCTAATACGGATGTAAAAAAAATTGTACGAGAGGAAATATTATATTGTTGGGTTTAGGTAGGTGCACTTTTGGCATTATATACACATATTTAATCATTTATTCTCAAGACTTTACAATGGACCTTTTCGCTTAGTGACTTTTATTGATGGCATAATAAAGGTTAGGTGACAGAGATTCTAACGTGCCCATTAAGAATCCTATGAACAAATAAAAATGATTAATATGCATGTAATGTTATTTTATTTTTAAAAATTTTAACTTTGGTCAAAAAGTGCATGGGGCCTGTAATTCCGTAACATTTATGATTTTAGTTAGTGTTGTTTACAGAATTTTTTGTTCAAAACTATAGTCAATGGCTCAGTGATTTTATATATTATTAATTTAATTTACTGATTATTAATGTATTAGTAATCAAATTGATAAAATATTTATTGTCGATTTTTAGTTTGTGATTTATCAATTCAATTTTGATTTAATCGATAAAAATATTCCTTCAAATTTGTTTTTTTTCATTTTCTTTTCCCTTACTGTGAATTGCGTGAAAAAAGAAAAGAAAAATGAACTGCGTGGTGTATTTGATAAGAAAGAAAATGTTTTTTCGAAAATCAAGTGGACTTCTTACTTATTTTCTGGTATTTGATGAATATATATAAGAAAATAATATGTCAAGAATATTTATATGCTATTTTAGAAAATACTACAGAAGAGACTCTGGGTGGAGTAAGGTGTGGGGAGTGGGAGGTGACGGTGTGGGATGGTCAAAAGGTAGGAGTTGGGCGAACTGAGTGGATATGAAGAAGACAATAAACTTGAAATTTACTATGCAACAACTTGTTTTCCTTGCTTTAATAAGAGAAATTATTTTTCTCATTTTTAATTAATGAATTTATTTTCCTAAGAAAATATTTTCTAAATATACTAACTAGCCAAAATATAAGAAATTTAGAAAACATGTTGATCCCTACCAAACATACAATGAATTATGAACATTTTAATCAAGGGGACAAAAGATTCAAAAAAAAAATACAGAAAGGAGGAGAGAATATTTATTCATATAGTACAACATTAAGAAAAAAATGATCTTATTGGGTATTAGTTAAATTTTAAAATCGATATTTTAATTTAAAAAAGTATATAAAATCACTGATCCAATAAAACAAGTCTGATAATATATTACTTTTTTTATTATTATTTTCGGTTGAATCGTTTACTCATACTCCTACTAAACAGAGGTTCAAATTTTGATCATGAAAACATAATCATTCAAACTTGCTTTTAAGTCTGACTTTAGTCTATTTCAATCCAACTCATTTCAAACTAATTCAACCTAGTTTCATCTCATTTCAGCTCAATTTATTTCGGCTAGGGATGGACGTTCGGTTCTTCGATTCGGTTTAATCAAATTTCGGTTCGGTTTTTCGATATTCGGTTTTAAAAAAGTGTGCACCATATTTATACCAAACTAAGATCGATTCGATTCGATTTTTTCTACTTCGGTTCGATTTAGTTCGATTATTTTAAATCAATTTTTCGGTGTGAATAAAAATAAAGTGGAAATATGATAAAGTGTTAAGAGTTTCGTGTGCTTAATAAAAATAAAGAGAAGGTAAATATGTGATTATGTTTTGTTTCTCCCATACCTGAATGAATAAAGAAGAGAGCAAATATAAGGACTCACAGTATACAGGAAGGTACATATACAGAAGCTAACAAGTGTATGTTAGTAGCTACAATGAACAGAAGCTAACAAGCTAACAAGCATTTGCTACAACAATAGTTCCAGACTTAATTGTCATTATAATGTTATATCAATAAAACAAATTTTGGTCGTAAAGGGCTAGCTGAAGTAAAAGTTTAAATGGGTCATGTAAATATTTTAAGTAAAAAATGTATAAGTATAATTAATTAAGCAATATAATTAAATATTTTTAAATCTATTTAATAAAACTTCGGTTCTTCGGTGCATCATAATTTTGGGACCCTTGCACCGAACTCCGAAGAATCGAAGAACCAAAATAATTCGATTCGATTCGATATTTATGCCCACCCCTAATTTCAGCTTTTAAAAAATTGGCCCATGAAAAATCTTGTTAAAATATTTTGGGATAATTACTTAACCAACCAAATGTACAATGCATATTTATATACACTATATTTATCAAATATAGCAAGAATTTTTAAAATTCACTTTGTATGCAACCAACATATTCTAAAATTCGTTTTGTATTAGCGAAACAACATTTTCTGAAAATGTTTTATATAAGTGATACAACAATTTGCTATACACTAGTGACATAACATTTTGTTCCGATGAAAGTTGTTTGATAATTTGGTTATTGGTTTAAACAGGTTTGGTCTCGATTTACTATAAATTTATTATCGCCTTATCGGTACGGGTTTTGATTTGTCCATATTTCTAATCGGGTGCCCCGATAACCTGACAAGAAGTTTAACCTTTAGGGTTTACACTTTAGTCTTCAAACTCTTTAAGTACTTTATAGTTGACACTCAAATTTCACAATAATATTTCAAAGTTGCGACATCACTCATTGAATCATTGTTATTGTTCCCATGTTGATGAGTTATATTGAATATTATTCTCTAAGTGTCTAAATTGAGGTTTAAATGGTTGGTTTCCTTACTTTAAGTCTTTGTTTTTATCTTCTCATCACAATGAGTGAGTCAATGAAATATGTCTCTAATATTGTAATACTACAATTTCTAATGTTTTTCGTTAGTAGTGCTGTAATGGTTTCTCATTATATTTTATATCTAAATTGGCTTAGTTGTTATGAGGATTCCTTTTGAGTTTGCCACTTTGGGCAATATTGACATCCCTGTCCAAGCCAATATGAAGTTTTATCAAGTGTTTTATGTAGTAATGGACTAACAGGAAAAAGTTCATCAGCGACTACTGGCTACTACGTACTGTTAATTAGTGATTAGTCTATTAGTAATTGTTAATGGTTAACCCGATAACAATCATTAACCAATAAACCAATAATCGATAAATCGATATCTTAATGGTTCCATATTGATTTAGCATGATTACAAATCGATAACCGATAAGTAAAATCGATAAATTTCAAACCCGAACCGAACCGACCGATATGCAACCCTATCTTTAATTTGATACATCAATTCTCTTTGTATTTGTTGTTGTTTAATTGATACATAATAAATTATTTTAGGGGGAACTTTCACATATAGCCACTCAAAAATAGCCTAATTACTCTCCATAATTGTAGTTTGATAATTACAATTCGTAGCTACATGTTATAGAAAGGAGAGAGGCGAGCAAGAGAGGGCAAAGAATGGGAGAGATGTGAATTTTATATGTATATTGGTTAGATAATTGTATATTATACATATATATTTGTATATATAGCAAAAGAGATTGAGAGATGGAGGAGAGATGGAGGAGAGAGGTGAGAGAGATTGAGAGAATAGAAAGATCGAGAGACGAATGACAGAGGACAGAGAGTGGGAGAGAGGTAAATTATATATGTATATAGGTTAGATGATTGTATACATATGCACCTGTATATATGGCAAGCGAAATTGAAAGAGAGAGGAAAGAGGTGAGCGAGATTGGTAGGGGGGAGTGAATTTCAGAAACTCTCGTTATACTTCACAATTATTCAAACTATTGCTATTTCATTAAATTTCCCAAATGTATTCATAAGGTACTATTTTGAACTACTATCAAACAAAATGGACCATTTTTTGTCATTTCTCTTAGTTTAGTCAATCATTTATTTGCCCAAATAGTTTTCAAAGTTCAAGTTTATTTAGTTGCAATTTTTCCGATATAATTTCTGATTTCGTTCATTTTAGTCCTATTGTCAAATTGTCAGAATTTGTTTAGACTTTTGTCTTGTAGCTAGCTGAGCTCAATGTAAAAAGGAATGAATTAACACTTTTTCTGCTTTGATGAATGAAAAAACCCTATTGAAACTGTTCTTCGACTGAAAAAATTCTTCTTCTGCTCTGGAGTTAGGGTTTTAGAGAAATTGCCAAAACTTTTTTTCTATTGGCTACTTGACTGCACTATGCATTTTTTAACTGATAGTGAGGTGCATGGTTTAAGGAGGAAAAGGGGATCTAGAGTAATTATGTTGGAATCCCTCTTTATTTGTGATGCACGGTAAATTTTCCAGCTTTCATGGATTTGTGGATGTGGATTTTGACTTGGCCAATCCATACAATAGTTGTGCTACCTAGAGCTAAATATTTTGGAGCTACGTAATTGAAGAAGTGTTTTGTTTTTGCACCTGATTCATAAGATAAAGAACACAAAGACACCAAGAGAAGTTGCATTTCACTTGATATATAGCCTGTGAACTGATTTTTACATTTGAAAATTTGGGAGGAGAATGATGAGGTGGTGTTTAACGTTGAAGGAATATTGGAATGATCCGAAGCATAATCTGTTGCATTTAGTGTTGCCTTACAACTGTAGTCTCTAGCATTTTCCATTAACTTGAATAGAGGTAGAACTAGGGCATAAGCAATTACAGAGCTGGAAGATGCAGAAGAGCGGCAAAGTAAAGAAGTAATCATTGAGTAACTAGATCGCCTTTTTTTAATACCAGAAAATGAGATAAGCTTAAGATTGTAGCTTTGGGTTAAAAAGAGTGTACCTTTTTTTTATTAAGAGTTGGCAGGACACCATAGTTAATTGTTGTGAAGCAGTGAACCACATTCTATTAGGTCCTTGTGGCCATATGTGTTTGTTTGCAATTACTGAAGTTCAATTTTTGCAAATAATGGGTTGGTCTGTTGGTATTTGAAACTTTGGTAAAATATTGAAAAACTTGTTGAAGAGTTTTTTCAAGTGAAATGTCTTGCACTAAATCATAGTTTTTATTCCAAATGAAATTCATGTCCAAACAACTTAAACTTTCAAATCCTCTTTTCCATTTTCAAAGTCAGATACTCTTTTTGATTTTAACCAACTATGGTCCAAATGCTTATTAAATAGTTTTAACACCGACTTGGTGTGCAATATGTGAATATATTTGATTGATAAAGAACATACCATTAAGGAAGTCTTGTCCTTTAGAAATATGCATAAATTTGTTACCTGTCAGGTATAGTTGAAATTTCTATAGTGAGAACTTTACTCATCTTTGCTAAAGGGAAAAAAGTATAAGATCTGCATAGAATATTTTGTCTCTTTCTAGATTTTAGAAACATTCAGATCTCATTTCTTCTGGTTTTTATATATCCATCTGACTATCAGGTTTGTCAAAATGGTTTTCAATTGGTGACGAAGATGTCAGACTATCATGTGCTTGATAATCTCCCCATTGATAAATGGAAGGTACCAGCATTAAGGGAAGAGCTTAAGAGGAGGAACTTAATGACAAAAGGTTTGAAGGATGATCTTGTTAATCGATTAAATAATGTTATCCACAGAGAAATAGGAGAAGAAATAGCTCTTCTGATGCAACGCAGCAAGACAATCCTTTTGAGAAGGTTGAGTCTCCTCAAGAAACTAAAGATAGGTCTCCTGAATTGTCAGAGAAGAGAACGTTTCAAGGTACTCATGTCTTCTTAATTCTCTCTTTCCTCCCTTTTTCGTGAAAATATTCTCTTTTTTACCTCCTCTGCACATGTTTATTGATTGAATTTTCTTTATTACTGCTACTATTCTATTAGGAATTTGGTGCTTCTATATATTATTATTATTATTAAATTTTTTTAGAGTTGTTGCTTTTATACTCTTTTAATTGATTTGATGAAGCTCTAAATAGTAAAATTTTGTGTACTTTTTAGATGTTATCAAAAGTGGGTTTTAAGTATGTTGTTTATTAGTTTGTTCAGTTATGAATGTTAAATCTTCTGATTGACCCACATGTTTTATGGTGTTATCAGTTATGATCTAGAAATTGGGAAAGTTAAAGCTCACGACTGGTTTGCAAGCTAAAGTTGGAGTTATTAGCGTGTTAGTGTATTGAAATTTCTAACACCTAATGATAGATACTGAATTCGTCTTGCGATGTTAGATATGAATACATTCACTCTAGATAACTTAGAGATAATGGGAATTAACAAAAACGACCTATTCTTTTCTTGTTCTATAATTTGGTTTCATAAGATATTTGACTTGGGGGTGAATTTTTTGTTGATGATGTAGGATATGGGATTAAAGAGCTTGCAAAAAGGTAGAGCAGATGGAACACTGAGAATTTGAGTACTATTGAGCCACAAAATTCAAGTATTGCATTATCAGAGAATTTGGTTCAGACCATCCCTGTCAAGCCTATCTTTGCCAGTACTGACTCTACAGTTAGGAAGGATGCACCCAAGGAGCCGTGTGTGAGTATTTGTTTTCTTGGTAAATTGCAGGAGTTTCAAATGCAAGAATAGCGGCATGAGAATAATTGTTTCTTTGTTCTGGTAATATTCTAGTACCAAAGTTTTCCAAAACAGCCACTAATTGGTTACTTTGTTCTGGTAATATTTCAGTACCAAAGTCTTCCAAAACAACCATTAATTCTCTCAAAATTGAGAACTTCTTGCTTCTCTTTACGCTGAAAGCTGTGCAAGAGCTCCTTGCAAGAACTGGTGAAATCTGCAGTTTTTGGATGGACCAAATAAAGACCCATTGCTAGGTCACGGTAGAATCTTGCTCTCTCCTGTTGTATTTGATGATCCTCTTAGACCATATGGTCATCGAGTTTCTCTATTTAAAATTATACTATTTGCAAGGAAGTTATTAGCCTAGTGGCTGGCTACTCTTAGGAAAGGACAGGCTTGGGGACATCTGTCATGGGGTGGGCATGATTTGAAACCTTGATGCTGCGCCAGTTGGCCCAAGTCCCTCTGGTCAATTTGTCATAACGTAGTGTGTTAATGTGCATCATTGGCCTTCTGAGGTGCATAGCTAAATGGCAATGGCCTTTGCATGCCTTGGCTTCTTGGCATGCTGTCGAATTTGTTAGAAAGTGTCTCATTTTGCTTCCTTAGTGGCTCTAGTTACTAAATTGATGAATATTTTCTCTCAACAGTATTCTTCGGTACAGGAAGCCATAGAGAACAGAAATGCTGTTTACAACCTCCAATGGCCACCAAAAGGAGGTCGTCTCCTGGTTGCAGATTTTGTTGATCCCCAACAGGTGCAAACCAAGATAGACGGACGGGAGCCTGCTACTCCAGCGGCAAAACGCAGTCCTGCAGTGCCTCCAACTTCATTCTCTGTTCAAGCACCATTGTTTGGCAGCAGGGTCGCAAACAGCAGGTTAAGCCAGAACATCCACTCACGCGCCAACCACTACCTGCTCCTCCTACTACACCATCAATAAAAGAGAGGTTGGCTCCACCTGCTTGGCAGCAGGGTCGCAAACAACAGGTTGAGTCAGAACATCCACTCACCCGCCAGCCACCACCTGCTCCTCCTAGTGCGCTACCAATAAAAGAGAGGTTGGCTCCACCTGTTGCTGATAAAAATAACCCCCCTGTTATTACTTTGGATGACATCTTCAAAAAGATCAAAGTCGCTCCCCGTATCTATTATTTGCCGCTGATTGATGAAGAAGTTGCTAAAAAGCTTGCCAGTAGAGGAGGTGCTGAGAACTAGAGCTTTTAAGTGAACAAATGACTTGTTAGATAGATGGATTAAAGAGAAGTGTTGCGATATGATGCTGATAATTGCTAGTTTGCCCTCAAAAAGAAGTTGCAGTCTTGAGGCTCACTAAGACCTTGCTTTCTTTTCTGTTTTCGTTGTTAATGGTTACTGCAAGGTTGAAGTCTCTACTGTATTTTGCTTTGGATTGAAAAAACATAACAAAATATGCAGAGTCTGCCTTCTTTCTTCATTCAGATATATAGTTGAATTGCGCCGAAACTGTAAATGTCATTTACCTCCACGCGTTTTCTTTACTGTAAAAATTTAAGAAATCGAAGGGATGCAGATGATGGAAGCAGTTGCTTTTTTTTTTTTTTGAGTTTTCAGGCCTCACTCAAAAATTAGCTAATGATATCTCCCCTTTGTGAAATATTATATACTCCAAGAACTACCCTCAACATTAAATATTCCCCCCTGTGACCAAACTTTATAAGGAGCTTTTGTTTTTCTCGATCATTTCTTCTCTAAATATTTATCCCATGCAAGACTCAAACAAATTCACACATTTCATACTCCTAGTAGCAATCCATGCACATTCATCAACCTGTTTGGCTTATGATTTATAAGCCATAAGATCAGATTTCTAACTTATGACTTATTTTGGCTTTAAAATAAGTGTTTATAAACACTTTTTAACTTTACCCAAACACTTCAAAACTGCTTAAAACTATTTTAGCTTAAAAATACCTAAACTAAGTCAATCCACACGGGCACTTATGTTAAATCATAGTTAACTCAAAGGCTAAAGTACAAAAATAGAGAAGAGACGAAGCTAAAATATATTTTAAACTAATAAATAATAGTTGAACAAGTGAAACTAGTCATAACACAATATTTTCAAACCTTAAGCTCGAGTGGTTATACTTATAATAATTTTAGAGCAACTTTCACATATAGCAAACATAATCTGCATATTTGTATGCTATAGCAAAATTTTCATAATTGCACTCCATAGCAAACATATAAATGTATAATTCTATATACATATACAATTGAAACGAATTGTATAAAACGAGAAAGAGAAAGAGACTTGGGCAGAGAATTGTATAAAACAAAGTGTATAACACTACTTGTATAATTATAAGTGTATAGAACGATTATATGCAATTTGAATTTGTATAAAATGAGAAAGAGAGAAATTATATACAATTTGAATTTGTATAATACGAGTAAGAGAGAAAGGCAAAAGAAACTGGGCAGGGGAGTATTTTTATTGTATAATTATAAGTGTATAGGAAGAAAACATATGTATTAGCATGTGTATATATAATTTTCTCTTGCTTAATACAAACAGAAATACAATTTATACATTTCGTTTCTGTTTGTATAAGCGAGAGAGGCGAAGGTGGCGAGCGAGATCTGGGAGAGGGAAGAGAGGGGAACAAAAATATATGTATTTATACAATTTTCTCTCGCTTTATACAAATAGAAACAGATTTTATACACTTGTGTTTGTTAAAAGTAAGAGGAAGTGAGCGAGAGATGGAGCGAGAGAGGAGAGTGGCGAGCGAGAGTTTGAGGGAGAGAGGCGACTGACAAACAATTTGCTACGGGACACAATTAAATCAAAAAGTGATTATAGCAATTAATTTGATTTATTAATTTGTCATTATATACAATTTTTCCATAATTTTACTCATTATTATCACATTATCAATTAATCTTTTCTTATTAAAAAACAAAGCCTTGACAAACATAATTAAAGACACGATTGCCAAACGTTTAGCCTTGAAATAGTGAAATAGTTTTCAAAATAGCTAGATTTATAAAAATTATAAACATCGAAACTCGTATTGTGTGGATAGATTTATAAAAGAATTATATTATTTTTCAATGTTACTTTAAAATGACATTAATGCACTTCCCCTCAAATTGAGAGACTATAAGGCCACGACCCGAAAGACCCGATTCGTCCATTGGCAGTAGCAGCAATAGACAGAGGTTAACAAATCTTATCTACTTTCTCTCTCGCTTTAAGCATTCGATAAATTTCACAGCTTCTCCATAAATTAAAACCCTAGAAATTCTCTTCATCTCAAGCCATTAGCATTTTACAAATCCGATTTTCTTCCGAAAGAACAATTTTTTTTTGGTGTCATTTTTATATAAATTATATACGTGTATTGATATAAATATATATATAATTAACAGATCAATATAATTTAGGATTACTGTATTGTTTTTCTTAGATTTGTATTAATTTGTTTCTGTTTCTAACAATTGTGTGCTTTTGTTTCTGGGATTAGGGTTTCTCTCGTTTCTGTTCTGGAACTAGGGTTTTCACCATCTTTTTGGTTGAAAGTTTTGGTGTTCAAGTGACTATTTGCACTGGTAAGTACCCTTTTAATTAATTGTCTGAATTTTTTATTTTTTCACTTTCGTGAATAGAAAATGTTGAAACGTTGGGGCGGCGGCTGGGTAGGAGGTAAGATTTTTTTTTTTTTTTTAGTTTAAAGTTTTGCAATTGGGTTAAAATTAGAAGTAAGAAAGACATGGGGATTGGGGATTAATATATTCGAGTTTTAAAGTTAAAGATACTGTTTTCTTGCAATTTTTTTATTTGGAAGACTGAGATCTAGCTACTTTATATTGGACTTGTGATTGGCATTATGGTTTCTTTATGGATTATTTTGTTCATAGCTCTAGTAAGTTCCACCAAGTAGTCGTCTTCTTAAGATGTCTATAGCTTATGTTGGATTTACATTTTTTGAGTGCATTTGTTCAGTGAATACCAATGCTTTGACGGATTAAACCTTATATTGCCTTATCTTTCTTCTTAGTCCTATATATTTGGCTACCACTTATATAGGTGTGGAAAGCACTTAGCACTCTCTGCATGAGAGAAGCTTGTGCTATTATTTAAATATGAGGATCTCAGCCGAATATAATATTGAAAAATGTTGCAGCAAGGGTGTTGTCCAGTGGTCAATGAAGTGGGTTGAGCACCATGAGGTCCCAGGTTCAAATCCCAGTAGGGATAAGACACTAGGTGATTTCTTCCCATATGTTCTAGCCTTTGTGGATAGAGTTACCTAGAAGTGGTGGTAGGTATCCTGTGGAATATCCAGACACCATAATTATCCAAAAATATATATTGAAAAATGTCTATAGCTAACATAAAAGATGAGACAACATACAACAAACATAGAGAATGATTAAAAAAGAAGCAACAATCACATATCACAACAACGACATACCCGGTATAATCACAAAAAGTTACTAGCTTCGATATTTTTTGCGAGGTTCAGTATGTCCATTAGTATAAATATTTGCGAGGAGTGTTTTCCCATAAAAAACAACTTCTTTGCATGTAACCGGTATTATCTATGCATGTCATGTTTAGATTTCATCTTGCAGGGTGGTCTTTATTTTGTGTTGGAATAGAAAGATAATATGGGGATGAAGATTGTGTTTGATTGGGCATCACCATATGAGTGGTTAATAGTAAGGTCTAGAAGTATTAGGAAGGCATAGGATAGATATAACCAACAATATCTGATAGAAATTTTTACTATATAGAGGTGCAAGACCAAATCTTTGAAGGTTGTTCTATTTATTATGGGTTTAAATCTACCTGAGATGATGTTGAGAATTTGATAATTTAGTTGGCGTGTGTGCATCTTACCATCCCCACACCCCACTTGTGGGATTATACTGGATAAGTCGTTATAGTTGGTGTGTGGACATTTATTTTGATGATATTTGAAGTTAAATTTGCTTCAATTTCATATGTTACCTGAGCTTCAAGCAGAGAAGGCCGTAACCTCGGGCCGTCGCAAAGTCAACGTTCTTACCGTGAACTAGGCAAGCACCTAGATGTTAATTCTTAAGCCTTAGCCCGAAATTCTTACTTCATTCATCAGAGTTCCAAGCCTGTAAGCACAACTGCATATTTCCGAGCTCGAGGTTGCGCCCACTCCGCACACCGTTCTGAATCCGGAACTATAGAACACCCTTTCCTTCCTGATATCCAAAGGAGAGCGGAGCTTCAACACCGGATGTCCTTCTATTTTATCGGGATGAACTGCCTTGTTATCAAAAATGGAGTTGGGTAAAGCAAACTTTCTCCTTGGAGGAGCACGGGTTTAGTCAAGTAGAACCGCGTTGCCTGCTTGATTCTCTGATCGAAAACAAATAGTGGGGTCATGCTGGTATGATAAGAAAGGGTATTTGGAAATTGAAATGATGTCTGGACATGCATTTCAATTGGAAAAATGGTGAAATCTTATGAGGAAAATATTATTTTCTTACTTGGTAAGCTGTTAGAACCAGCCACTTCAAGTTGAAGTGAAAAATTGACTATGTCTTAATTAGTCCTAAAGCTATTTTCTAACTGATAATTTTAAATTGTGACTGAACAAGTACTCTAAAGGATTGGTACATGTATGAAAGAGTACACCAAACTTTTCTTGAGTGTATTGTAGCAGCCATTGTGATTATGAAATGTGAGCTTTATGAAAAGAACTATTAAGGGATTAGGACATGTACGAAAGAATGCACCATCATTGTTCTTAAATGTTTTGAGGAAACCATTTTGAAAGAGCAAGTGCATGATAGAGAGGAACACATAGATCAGATAGGATTGACTAAAAGGAAAGAGTATTCACTGACAATCCTTTATGAATAGAAATATTCTTGATAAGTAGTGGTTGATGTTTGGGAATGATAGAAATCTATAGAAGAACTGGTATGAAGAGGGTAACATTTAATTATGACTGGAAAATCTTTTAGAGAAATTGCTAAATAGCCAAATCTTTGTTTCTGTTGGCTGCCTCATGCATTTTAACCGGTAACCTGGTGGTCACATAGAATGAGGTGCATGGTTTCTGGAGAAAAAAAAAGGCTGATGTAGGGTTGTTAGATTGGCTGGAATCTCTCTTCATTTGTGATGCATGTAAATAGTTGCAGCATCCAGTCAATTTGTGGATACGGACTTGGACAATCTAGAGGACATGTTGAGAGTGAAGATATTTGTGCTCTTAGCAGCTTCGTATTCCGAAGTCTACGTGATTGAAAGTCTTTTTTTGCCTTTGGTTAGTAGGAAACAGAATGCAAAGATGCCGAGGAGTTGCATTTTTCACTTCGTATTTAACATGTGAAGCATTTTTTACATTTGAAAATTTGAGAGACGGAAACGATAATGATGATGTGGTGGTTCATGTGCAAGGAATATGAAGAAATTGGAACCACTTTCTGTTGCATTATAAGAGTTGTCTTACAGCTATGGGCCCTAGTGTTTGATGTTTTGATGTCATGTAGGTGTTAGCTAGAACAGGGGCAGTGCTAGCACCTGAAGCAATTACATAGATAGAAGGTACAGGAAACTTCCAAAGTGAGGAAGTAAGCATTAAGACGGGTTGTCTTATGGAAATTAGGAGTTACCTGAATTGACAAGATGTTAGTAATAAGACAATTCTTAGTGTTTCATATGAATTTTTGTGTTACAAGGAGTATATACCTTTTCTTATTAAGATTGGCAAGACAGGATAGTTGAATGTTGCCGAGCTGTGAACTATATTAGGTTTTTTCTTGGTCATCAGTATTTGAGATCTTGGCAAAATTTTATTAAAGAACTTGTTGAAGAGTATTTCAAGTTATAAATGATGGCTTTTACTCACCAATCTTTCATTTATAGTCCTGTATTCAAGGAGAAATTCATATCCAAATACAACTTTAACTTCCAAATACTCTTTTCCAACTTCAACTGAATATTGCTCAAATTCCTAGTATATATTTTAGCACTGGCTTGGTGTGCAATGTCTGAGTACATTTTGTTTTTTTAAGAAAAAAGAGAAGAAGAGAACACAATAAAGAAAGTCTTGTCCACTACAAATATGCATTTTTTTGAAACCCGTCATGTATAGTTGAAATTTCTATAGAGGTGTGACTACTAATCTCTGCTAATGTTGAAAAAAAAAAGAGGAAAAGATCTGCATATAAGGATTTTGTCTTTTCTTTTATTTGAGATTCATTCAGGTCTCTTTTTTCAAGTTTTATATGTCCATGTGACTTTCAGGTTTGTCTAAGTGATTTTTTTCACTTGGCGGCTAAGATGTCGGACTACCCTGTGCTTGATAATCGTCCAATTAATAAATGGAAAGTAGCAGAATTAAGGGATGAGCTTAAGAGGAGGAACTTAACGACAAAAGGGTTGAAGGATGATCTGGTTAGGCGATTAAATGAAGCTATCTGCATAGAAATGGAAGCTGCTACAGTTAAAGAGAGTAAGGATGATGATCGTGACATTGATCCTGCCAGTGGTCTTGAAGATACTGAACCCGAGCCTGATCCTGTTAAATTGGTTGATGATGTTCTGGAGCATCCCCCAATTGAAGTTACTCATGGTTCTGAACATATTACTGATACTACATGTGGTCTTGAAGAAGCTCAACCAAATAGTAATCCTGATATATTGGTTGATAACGTTCAGAAGCAATACCAAGATGAATTTAACAGTATTGACAGTGATGTTGCTAGGGCCACCACCAAGAATTGTCTTGTTGGAATAGACCAGAACAAAGTCTTGGATGAGGTTGCAACTGGAGGTAATGATGATGTTCTGAAGCATCACCAAAATGAAGTTAACGAAATTGATGGTGATGCCAGTGCTAGCACCAAGAATGCTCTTGTTGAAATAGACCAGAATAAAGTCTTGGATGAGGTTGCAACTGGAGATACTGCTGCTGGAGAATCAGAACATTTGGAGGTACCGGTTGGTAGCACTAGTGTTATAAATGAGATTGCATCTAATAAGGAACACAAGGTTATTGATTCTTCTCAGGATGATTATGTTGCTGATGGGGTATCTGAAGTCCGGGATGGTTCTATTCCAGTCATTAGCACTAGACAGGATGTTGAGGATATGAAAATTTCATCTTATGAGGTAGTGCTTGAGGACAACCTTAGGGGACAAGAAAATGATGTGGAGGTAACCCCAGTAACATCAGAGGAAGCCTTGAAAAACCACAGCATTAAGTTGGATAATGAGGGTCTGAAACTCTCAGACATGGATGCTGAGCCAGATATGTCCAATCCAGCCACTCAGGTATATGAGGTCAACCCTAATTTAGGGTCTCAAGTAAAATCTGACTCATTTTCTACTGATACTTTGCCCATTAATGAAAATAAAGATTTAAATGATAATTTGAATGCTGATAATGTCAAATTAGAAACTGAAGTTGTTAGGCAAGAGATGGAGCTGCAGTCATCCAGCAAAGACCTATCAGGTGTTGGTAGCTCTCATCCATTGGATGGTCAGATGCCACATGAGATGCAGGGTCTTGTTGGAGAAACTGATGATGACAAATCTTCAGATGTGAAATTTAGCATGAAAAATGACAATGCAGATCAGGTTTCTGTTGACGTTTCCAAGGTAGAGCATGATTTCGAGAGTAAGACTCCAAATAATAGTGAGCAACCCGATATACAGTTTGAAAAAGCTAGAACTTTAGGTGATGTTGAAGAGCCTAGTTTGTCGCCCATGAAAATTGAGGCATCTGCGGAAGATACACATGATCTTGCTGTTTCTGGTGATGATAGAAAAGGTTAGGAAGCACCTCCTTCCACTAAAAATAACTGTTCCTTCTTTCCTAAGACCGGTTCTTCCAGATCTTATGTGTTGTTTCTTTGCTTGCAGATTTTAGCAAGATAGCCGATGTAGTGGATGGTGAGAATATGGAAAAGATTAACTTGGATCAGTCTTCTGCTGATGATTCCATGGAGGAGGATGTAGTAGAGACAAAACATGTGGATTTTGATCATATTTCTAAGAAAGAGAATGACAAGACTGATGAGTTTATTACGGGAATGACAGAAGAGCCCAAAGTTCGACCAAGTGGTTCTTCTGATGCAATGCAGCTAGACATTCCTTCTGAGAAGGTTGCGTCTCCTCAAGAAACTAAAGATAAGTCTCTTGCTTTGTCAGAGAAGAGAAAGTTTCAAGGTACTCATGTCTTTTCTTTAATTGTCTATCTTTCCCTCTTTTTTTTGCAGTAAATTCTCCCCTCCTGTTCTAAACATGTTTATTGATCACTTCTTTTTTACTTTTACAATTTTATTATTAGGATTTGTTGCTTCCTTATCAGAAAATAATATTAGAGTTAGCTGCTCGTTGCTTATGTATTCTTTGAAATGATTTCGTGAAGCTTTAAATGGTGAAACTTTTGTATATTTTATATGGTGAAGTCCAGATTGTTTTTTTTTAAACATCGGTAAAGTTGGTGAAGTCCAGATTGTTAGTATGTTTATTAGTTATGTTTTTCTTGTGAACGCTCAAACATTTGATTGGGCCGCATGTTTTACTAGAATATTGCCACAAAAAATTGCCTATTTTTTCATTGTTAAAGTTGAAGCTCACAACTGGAAAGCAGCTAAGGTTGTGCTTACTAGAGTGTGTCTGTGTAATGAAATTTCTGATACCAATGGCAGGTATTAGAATGTACTTGCAATGTGGGATGTGAAGCCCTCTCTATTTACATCAACTTTGGATAATTATAGTGATAATGGCGAATAAGAATACGACTTATTCTTTTCTTTTTCTATAATTTGGTTTCTTAAGATTTTTGACTTCTTTTGGATTCTTTGTAGATGAAGCAGGAGGTGGGAGTAAAGAGCCTGCAAAAAGGCAGCGTAGATGGAACACTGAGAAGACTGCTGAACCCCAAAATTCTAGTATTGCTTTAACAAAGAAGGTTGTTCTGCCCACTCCTATCAAACCCATCCTTGGCAGGACTAACTCTACAGTTGGTGGGGATTCACCCAAGGAGCGCTTTGGTGAGTATTTTTTTTCTTGGTAATGAATGAGTTTCAAATGCAACAGTAGCAGCAAAACTATAATTACTTCTAATGTTCTGTTAATATTCCAGTACCAAAGTCTTCAAAAACAGCCACTACTTCTCTCAAAATTGAGAATTTCTTGCGGCCTTTTACGCTGAAAGCTGTGCAAGAGCTTCTTGCAAGGACTGGTGAAGTCTGCAGTTTCTGGATGGACCAGATAAAGACCCATTGCTATGTCACGGTACAATCTTGCTCTGATCTCCTACTGCATTTCATGCTCATCGAGTTTCTCCATCTTAAATATACTTGCAAGGAAGCATCAGTAGCCTAACTTGGCTGGCTACTCTTAGGAAAGGGCAGGGTTGGGGGACAGTTGTCATTGGGATGGGCATTATTTGAAACCTTGATGCTGCACCAGTTGGCCAAGTCCCTCTGGTCAATTTGTCATAACATACCTTGTTAATTTGCATCATTGCCTTACAGAGATGCATCCCAAATATTAATGTGTTGTATGATTTGGCTTCTTGGCAATGCTCTCTTGAACTTATTAGAAAAGTCTATATTGTGTTTCCTTCCGTAATGGTTCAGCGTAATTAATTGGTGCATGTTCTCTTAACAGTATTCTTCGGTAGAAGAAGCCACAGAGACCAGAAACGCGGTGTACAATCTCCAATGGCCACCAAATGGTGGTCGTCTCCTGGTTGCAGATTTTGTTGATCCTCAACAGGTGCAAACCAAGATAGAGGGTCGGGAACCTGCTTCTCCACCGAAAGTTACCAGTCCTGCTGTGCCTGCTTCATCCTTTGTTCAAACACCACCTGCTCAGCAGCAGGGTCGCAAACAACAAGCTGAGTTGGAACATTCACTCACACGCCAGCCACCTCCTGCTCCTCCTAGTGCTCCTCCAACAAAAGAGATGCTGTCTTCACCTGTTGCTGATAAAAATGATCCCCCTATTGTTACTTTGGATGACCTCTTCAGAAAGACCAAAGCCACTCCCCGTATCTATTATTTACCGCTGACAGATGAAGAAGTTGCTAAAAAGCTTGCCATTAGGGGAAATGCTAAGCCTTGAGATTTTAGGTAAATAAAGGGGCATGTTAGATGGATCTGTAGAGTGGTGTTCTAGTGTAATGCTGAAAACTGCAAGTTTGCCCGCATGAAGAAGTTGCAGTCTAATTTGTAGGCGAGTAGTGAGTTTCTTGAGGCTCATCGAGACTTTCCTTTCTTTTCTATTTTTGGTTTGTTACTGTTTGCAGACTTTGGTTGCTACTAGGTGCAAGTCTTAACTGTATTTTGCTTTGTTTTGAAGATACTTCTGAATGTGCAGATTATAAAGAATCTGTGTTAGTCTGACTTCTTTTATATCCAGATTTTTGGAGAAGTATTTGAATATTAATCATCTGAGTTATGAGATATATTATGTAAGTGGTATCAATGTGCTGAAGCTGTAACTGCCATTTACTATCTGTTTTGTTTTTTACTGATTAACCCCTTGGTGTGCGATCCTTACCACGCAGGAGGCTTTGTTCTCCTTCTTTGTATCTGTTTTTAGCTAAATTTGCTTGTGTTCTAACTTTTAAGAGATAGGTTTTTCGAGATTACTTTCTCTTATGTGTCTGCTCCATCTCATTTTATTAAAGATTACAATCATCATGAACAGGTGTATTTGGTGGTCTATATAACAGATGACCAGACATTTTAAAACAACCATAATAGCATTTGTATTTTTGCAACACCCATCTGATGAATAACCCATTCTAGTGGAAATCTTGTTTTTAATTTGCCATTTCCCGATTATAATATGTTTAAAGTATCATCAAAGCTAATTTGTCAACATTCATGACCCCAAGAAAGTTATTTGAATTCATTATATATTTAACCAAATTATGTAAATTTGTCAAAGGTTATTATATGTATATTCATCAATATGGGTTAGGTCCAGTTTAATTCATAATCCGACAGAGTTTGAGCTATAATTTTTGAAGTCCATTTAAGAATTGACCTTTATGTCCAACAAGATCATTGTCTTGTATGTTGTCTCTGATATATTTGTATAAATGACAATGATTTTAGATTGAAGTCATATAATCAAATTTTCAATTGAAGTTACACTATCAAAGAAAATTTGGATTTCTTCTTTCATTTTCTTTTCATGCATCTTTCTTTCTATCCATAGATCAATTTCGCGCAGATAAATCTTTGCCGGAGAAGATTGGTTCCCCTTGAGGTATGCCCTTCCGGTGGGTTGTTCCTTTATCTGTCTTTTCCGTTCGGTGCCCCCGCTGCGTCAGTAGAATTAATCTCAACCTGTTCTCTTAGCCTAACCGTCAACTCGTGGAAGTAAATTCTCCAAAAATTTTCCTTTCTAGACCTGACATCATGTCATCACTTTTTCAAATACAAGAAAGTTGGACTAGTGATTAGACCAACTATCTCAAGCTCTCTCTCAAACTCAGCCAAAGGAGCACATCTAGTTGAAAGACTCTCATTCTTATTTTATATATAGGAGAGAGGCGTTCTCATACCCTGATATCACTTTGTGGTAACTTAGAACAGAAGAAAGCCTCTTTAGCATGGCTCTGTCCTAACTAAACCAAGTCACTACTTAGTATAGAAGACTCAAGCACACTTCCCTATACTTCTCCTAAGTGACATCCGACTTGCAATTAGAGTATTCTTTTAAACATTGAGAGATAGGGACTCACAGACAAACCATCAAAGATAGATTTAGCTTTGGATCAATCAATTGCCCCAACCCCATCATCGAATGAGATTAAGCGTGCCTTTCAAAGACTTTGGTAAAGAATGTCTTCCTTCAACGAACCCTTATACACTTCTATTATTAAGATTTGTTTTATTTGAGAGTTGAGACTTGATTAGCAATCATTAAGACCTACCATGTAATAATATACAAGCATTTTAAAATTGAAACAAAAATATAAGAATATTTTTAAAAAAATAATGAGCTAGCCTGACATAACTAAGGTTTATTAAAACGCGTTTAAATCTCAAAACCCATTTAAATTAGGAGGAATGTATGTATCCGCCCGGCCCATATGGACTTTGAACCTCAAAAGATAAAATATATTTTCATCAACAAATAGCGGCCCATGAAGAAACCCTAATCTCATATAATAACTAGTAATACAATTGCAGCCTCCCTCTTCCCTGTTTTTCCCCTTCCCCCTTTCCCCTTAGTTCCACAGATCTTTGTGTAATCAAGAATGGTGACTACCGGGAAGAAATCGAAGAGGACTCATGAGAGCATCAACAACAGATTGGCTCTCGTAATGAAGAGTGGAAAGTATACTCTTGGTTACAAGACTGTTCTCAAGACTCTCAGGACCTCAAAAGGTTGCTCTTTTTTTTTTTTTTTTTTTTAATTGCCCCCTTTGTTACATTTTTTCTGGCGTTTTTGGGTTTAATGTATGATGGGTTTTGCAGGGAAGTTGATATTGATATCAAACAACTGCCCACCTTTGAGGAAATCTGAGATTGAGTATTATGCTATGCTTGCTAAAGTTGGTGTTCACCATTTCAATGGAAGTAAGTCCATTTTCAATGATTTTTGTTAATTGTAATCCAGTTCTATCATTTGGATTGATTGTATTGGCATTGATTTTGTACATGTTAGTTGATGAAAAATCTGATATTTTTGTGTTGTTTTTAAGTTCATTAGATTCCACTTTATTTGATATGCTATAAATTTGTTCAAATAGTCATGCCAGCCTCCCCAGACCCCATTTCTGGGACTATATAGTGCCCATACGTAAGTGAAGGTACTGAGACAGTCTGAGATCTGCTCATGTATTTGTGTTCAATATCATGGACAAGTGGAAGTGCTGAACCCCTTTTTTGCTTAAACATGAATTTTAAGTTGTGAATGATTGTAGCAGATAAGACCAGTTAATACCTAGTCACTGAGATTTCATCTTCGTGAGTTCGTCAAGATCATAAGCTTTTCATTTCATTTTAACTTAGTTCTATCAATTGAAATAGTAATTTTCGCATGTCCTTGCATTTCATTATGCACATTTAAAATTTAAGTCATTTCCCTTAAGTTTATCTGCAACATAAGACTGCTAGGTTTATTTGTTAATATATATTAAACATCATTTCTACTATAAGTCATTTCCAACATATCTGTTTTTGAGTATATATTGCACATTAGTGTCGTTTCTCTAGTTTATGGATGTTTGTGTTATGCTAAGTCCCTTGTGCTGTATTCTTTCATTTTCTTTTGGAGGGTTACAATATAACTTCTGTCGGTATATTGAGGTCCTGTTTATTCTGTTGGAAATTTTTTCAAGGAACCTTCTTTATTACTTTTGTCTTCGACTAGAACGAGTATTTTCACAACTATCTAATGTATGTGTTCTTTTCCCCTTGCTATTTTGTGTGCAGACAATGTTGATCTTGGTACAGCATGTGGAAAGTTCCACCGTGTGTCATGCCTGAGCATCATTGACCCAGGTAAAGTGTATTTGAGATTATTCATTGTAGTTTTGTAAAATCTTATAATGGGTACTAATGGGTAAGCATACAGTTTAACTGACTTGTGGAAATGGTGATGTTTCAGGTGATTCCGACATTATCAAGTCTCTGCCTGGAGATCAGTAAGAGTTGGTGATCTAGTAGTCATTCCCTTTAAACAATTTAGAAAATGTTTTGCGGGGCTGCTATAAACCGTTTTACTGATGTTGAGAGAATCTGTAGTATCTTTTTGTTCTTTGTGTTTTGGAGTTATACTGAGATTCTAGAGTATTTTGGTATTATCTAGTTTTGTTGGTTTTATCATTTCTCCATATGTTTGTTGAGGCCAAATACATTATGATTTATTCATAGATCAATTTTCCTTGATAATTTTGCTTCTCTGAATGAGTTCACTAGCTGATAAACAATTTTGTTGAGCCAAGTCTCTCTGCCCCCACAAAGGTAGGGGTAAAGTATTAGTGCACCTCTCACCTTCTCCGTACTCCACTTGTGAGATTATATTGGTATGTTGTTGAATGAGTTATCGTCTTGTTAACTGCATCTGTCTAGCTTGCAACTATTTGAAGCTCATACTCAATAATGTTTGTACTATGAGCTTATTTATGGTTTATATTTGTATGCATGTCATATGTTGCTAGTTTCCATTAGACCCCTCTCCTGTTATGTGCCAATCATGTTCATCACTGATTACTTCCCTAACCGTGCTTCATCTTCTCCTTCGTTTTTAACAATCCATGAAAAAGAAAGCTGATTCAATAAAGCCATAATATATCAATATTGTGTGTCTGAGAGGGCTTGCCCTGTAGAAAGATTGGACGGAATGAACCATGTGGATATCATTGTGATCATAGACCCTTACCCTATTCTCTAGTGCCCAAAATGTTGTAGTTGCAGCGTCTGCCATGTTTCATCGACTATGTTATCAAGTTCTGGAGATGTAGAAGTATCTGCCATGGAATTTCCAAATCGAATTTGTGTCATATGTTGGTAGTATTCAAATCCTGTTTGCTGATAAATGTATAATGTGTTTAAAAGTGAATGATATTAGTATATCTTTTCACTGTCCATTAGACTCGGATCGTCTCACTCGACCCAACTGTGAAGCCCAGTTTCATATTTGAGTGAGACGATCCAAGTCTAATAGACAGTTTACAGGATGGACTCGCACATTTCCACTGGGCTTTCATTTTTTCGAAAGAGTGTTGTTGGTTTAAGTAATGATCACTCAAATAACATTTAAGTGAGTCAATAATTTTTTCATTAATTAACTCAAGGTTCCTTATCTTAATCTACTTTGACATTTTCAAATGTAACCTTTGGCATCCCTAGAATTGGCAATTTTTTCATAGTAATGTTATTTCATGTCATTTATGACTGTTAATAACCGGTGCCAAATTTCCATTATTCCAAGTTTAGTGCCGTTAGGTTAAGTCTCTGACTAGATAATTGCAATATAAATATTACTTCCTCCAGAATTAGAGTAATATTAGTATATCTTTTCTATAGTTAATCCCGTGAATTAGTTATATACGTAACTCATCCAATTAGTTAATTAGCTATTATCACTTTAATTAGTTTGTATTTTGGTTGAAACATTACAACACCTAGCTAGCAGCTCATGGACTTTTTTGATTGCTTATGATTACTTTAGTCATAAAGAGCCTTTTTTTAAATAAATAAATAAATTAAGAGACCCCCAAAAAGAAAAGAAAAAATGTGGACTGATGCTGAAATGTGTTGGGATTAAAATTAAGAGGTCGTTTGGTGTGAGGGATAAGAAAATTGTGATGATATAATTTTTTAATATCTCGTTTGGTTGTCATGTTTGGGATAACTTATCTCACCATTTATTTTATTATAATGATGAAATAAGTTATTCTATATAAATGGTGAGATAAATTAATTCAGAATAGCTAACCTCGGAATAACTAATTCTGAGATAATTTATTCCCAACTAAACGGTCCTTCCTAGCTTTATTTGGCTTGTATTGAAGGTGATCTTTGTTGGAATCTCGTCATAGATTATTAAATTATTAACTTGAAAAAATCAATTAATTAAATAATCCTCTTTTCCAAGTTTAGTGCCAGATAATCCGTTCAAGTCTCTGACTAGAATATTTTATGTATTACCTCCTCCAAAATTGGAGTAATACAATCAATCTTTTTTTTATAACAATCTATCTTTTATAATGACATTTCATTATGAAAATTAGTCTGCAACAGTCTAGAAAGAGAATAAACAGAATTGAAACTATCACAAAACATATCGAATATATAGTAGCTATAACGAAATAATATGATAGTTAAAGTATAAGAAACATCATAATAATGAGAAAATAAAAAGATAAAGAAATTATAATTATGATAACACACCTCTATTTTATGTAAGTCTCTCACAACTTTCTATCTAAATTCATATTATCGATAAACTGAAACTCTATTATCATTTGCTATCTAATCACCTCCATCAGAATTTCAATATATACATAAATAATTTTTGAACCTAATCTTAACGGGACCATTTTGTCATTTTCTCACACATGGAACTTGCATTTTATATTTTTTAAATAATACCCTAATGATTGTTTGTTTATGATTTAAATTAATTATAAAGAACTTTTCTGAAGAGACAAAAAACGGAAAATTAAAGAAAAGCTGTCGAGTTCAGCTGATATGTGTGTTGGAATTAATTAAAAGAATGATAAAAGGGGTTCTTTTCTTTTGTGAATAATTTATATTGAAACTAATATAATAGTATATTGGGATTAAATAGAAAAAAAATATTTAGTACTTTTTTTATTGATAGATGATTGGTTCATCATAAACAATGATTTATAAGAATATAACACATGATCGATTTGGTTTGAAAAAAAAATATTTTCAATTTTAATCTCAACCTTTTTACAAGACGAGTTCTGGGAAAGAAGGAATAATAACTCATTTGTTGGTTTATGAGATTAACAGTTTCGAAATTATTATCCCATGTAAAATGTGATATAAAAAAAAGAAAAATTATATATAATAATAAATTATTAATTCAAATTAAATGTTATAACTACAGTTAATTGTATTCCATAGCAAATTGTTGTCATTCACTTCTCTCACTGAAATTTTCGCTCGTCAGTCTCTTCCTCGCCTCTCTCGCTTTATGCAAACACAATTGTATAAATTGTGTTTCTGTTTGTATAAAACGAGAGAAAATTGTATATACTGTATAAACATACAAATATATATATCTCCATCCTATATACTTATAATTATACAATATAAATATTGTCCTGCCCAGTTGCTCTAGACAAACACAGAGTATACAAAATACAATTATAATTTATGAAGAAAGAGAGAGATTCGATAAACAAACGTTTTATTTCAATTTAATTTTATACAAATTTAAATTTTATTCAGATATACAAATACATAAAATTGAATTGAGATATACAAACACATAAAATTAGATTGAGAGGCTGCCAACAATTTATTACTAATTATTAACTAATAGATTTATAGGATGTAATATGATATGTTAAACATATATAGGGATTAATTTTTCCTTATACAAACGAGAGGCAGACAACAATTTGAACAAATAACCTGTCAGCGAAATTATACAAATCTCAAGAGAAGTCAACGAATTATACAATTTAATGTTTCATAGCAAAACATAAAATTTGCTATAAAATATAATTATACAAACTATAAATATAACATACAAATATAATTTTTATATTTGCTACATTTAAAAGTTACTCTTAAAAATAATATCTCAAAGTATAACTCGATCAAAGTATAATCAAACAAAAAATAAAATAAATTTACATTTTATATCCAAATTTATTATCTCTTACTTGGCGGATAGTTACGGCACTGTTTTGGAACAATCTTTGTTGAGTGAGTTGGGAAATAAATTTAAAAATTATAAAATAATATATAATTGTACATTTTTGAATACTGAAAATAAGATAAGATAAATTACTTCAAAATAAAATAAAATTATCTGATCTGGCATAACATATAAAGGTGATCGATGATACAAAAATATCATATATCTTTTTCTTCTTCTCAATCTATATAGTTTTTAACTTTTTCTTCTTCACAACATATATATTATTACTTTTCATATTATATTTTTCGAAAATTTAAATTAAAAGAATATTTTCATATGATGTTACACGTAATCTGAGATATAAATGAACAATATTCAATATTTTCCATTTGCCATCTAATGTGTGCACGAACCAAACCTTTCAGATCATCAGATATTCAGTACCTCTCTGCTGTTCTTTTTTGGTATCAATTGTGAGAATAACATGCACATACTTTTAAAGTACTATTTTTTCGAATAAATTTAAATTAATCGAAACTCAAAAGAGCAAACGTGTAATGGGATGATAGTAGAAGTAGTTGGGGTCCTACAATAAGGCCAAGAAGGTGTTTGTACACGTGCCAACCACGTGTAAACCTACATGGCTAGGTGTACACTGACATGCCACCTAAATCAACCCATTCTGCCAAATATATAAAACCATATATTATTATTAATGCTTATTTGGCCATGGATGAAAAATATATACTCATTCCGTTTCAAAAAGGATGGTCTACTTTAATTTGGAACGGAATTTAAGAAAAGAAAGAAGTCTTTTTAATTTTGTGGTTCTAAATTAAAGTTATATCAAATGTATCAAAATGTCCTTTAATCTTGTGGTCTTAAACATGTTACGTGGAAAATTAAAGTTAAAGTGTCACCAAAAAAGAAAAACAATCGTTCTTTTTTAAACAAACTAAAAAGGAAATAGGGTCATTCTTTTTTAAACGGAGGGAGTATATACTTCTAACTCTGTTTAAAAAAGAATGATCTCATTTGATTTAAATGGAGTTTAAAAAAATAAAAAAGACCTTTTAATTTTGTAATTTTAAATTAAAAATATATCAAATGTATAAAAATGTCCTTTAACATGTCATGAAAAATTGAAGTTAAAATATTATTTAAAAAATTAGATCATTTTTTTAAAAACAGACTGTAAAGGTAATTGAGTCATTCTTGAAACTGAGAATACTTTTTTTTATGTTTCAATTGAGCTACTTTTCTTTTTAATCTGTTTAAAAATATTTTTTTTCTTTTTTTCTAATTAACTTTTCAAAATTTCTTTTTCTATATAATGTGTTTAAAATTATAAAATTAATAAACATTACAGTATATTTGATATGTATTTAATTTTAAATTATAAGATTCAATATTTTTTAACTTTATGCCTGATTGAAATAAATTAAACAATTTAAAAATAAAATATACTCTTTTTCTTTTAAATTTCATATTTTTTACGTCCAAACGTCCGCTAAAATTCCTTTTTTTCCTTTAATTTGCATAGAACAAAACTTACCCCAAACCCCATGTCTTCATTCTCCTTACTTTATAAAAAATATAATAATAATAACAATTTTTAAAAAATAGTCCTAAAGAAGTACTACTCCCATGCTAGAACTACACTATCATCAATCATTGACATCTCATTATAAAAGTTAAAAATTAGCAGTTCCAAGATATTTTCCAAACTTTTTTTATTAAATTTATCTACTAAGGTTGTTTTGCTAGAACTCCCCCTATTTTTCTATTTTATTATTATGAGACTATAAAGTGAATACAAGTGTACATTTTCAATTTCAGATACTCCTTTTTTATATTATGTAGGAAAATAAGATTTAAGGTTAGTAATATCATTATATTTCCAAATGTCTATTAATAAAATCTTTGACTTATGACTAAATTCTTTTTTCTAATTAAAAATATCAAATTCATAAACTTACTTTATTAGTAGTAAACTTACTTTAGTTTCAATTGTCAAGTAAATAACCTGATAATTTTAGTCATCCTTATCTGTTAAATGAGTAGGATGGTAAGTAAATATTATCACATTAATTTAGCTTACATTAAACTAAACTTTTTTTTTCAAGCTTTGTATCTTTTTTTCTTAAATTGGAATATTTAGACCCTTTAAATAGTAAGTTTTGTTATTTACCTTGAGTAAATTATGGTATTAGGTGCTAAATTTTAGTTTTGTATTTTTTTTTTAAAAAAAATTAAATCTCTTAAAATGAATAACCCAATCCCCGCAGATTGTATGAGCAAAGTATTAGCTGTCACTGCCAAATTAAAATCTCTGTTTTCCCTTTCTTCAATATATTCTTTCTCTTTACCCCCACCCCCCCTACCCCACCTACCTATATATACCCCCACTCTTGTTCACATGTTTTCTCCATTCCCTCATGCCATGCAAAAGCACTCACAAATGGAGAAATCAAAATCAAAATCGATTGTTGAAGGTGTAGAATTGATATTCGATTCGAAATTGGGAACGTATGGGTGGTTCAGCTGCACCGGCGGCGGCGGCGGAGAAGGCGTTTTTGGATTGAGGAGAGAGAAGAAGAAAGTGAAAATTGAGAGGGAATATCCGCCGCCGATCCCAGGGCTTGCGAAGACGGAGAATGTTCCGTCTTCGCAAATGCCCTGGGTGATGAAGAGGTATCATACCTCTGATGGGCGACTGATTATCAAAGAGGAGAAAGTGAAGCGATTTGAGTATTTCGAGACTCGCCGTACTGAAGGAAGGTTGATGCTGAATCTCATTCCGTTAAACGACGACGTTGGTGATTCAGACGATGATAACGATGCCGCTGCTGATGGAGGCGATGTGGTTGAAAAGGATGAGATTGATCGGACGGCGCCGGAGGAGAGCGAATCGGCATTGGTGAGTGGTGGTGGTGCGGTGATCGGCGGCGGCGGAAGCGGAGGAGTGAAGTGTTCGAGTTTGTGTACGTTTGGTGTGGCGGCGCCGGCGATAAGGCCAGTTCATACATAACCAAAACTTTTATTTTATGAGAAATCGATGGGATTTTCCATATATTTGAGGCTTTTTTTTAGGTTTTAAATTATTTTTAGGAAAAAATTTTGTTGGCATTTTATTGAATTTTAAATTATTTTTTGAATGTCAATTTTTTTTGTTTAATTTTAATGATCCCTTTATGCTGCATTTCTAGTGTATTTATATTATACGTGCGTATTTTTGATAAAAATAAATATTGTTTAGCTTGTTGAAAATTAGTTTTATTCTTTTTAAGGATTTTATTGTTCTCAGCTAAGGATGTTCGGTAAATGTGATATATTGAATTTAATATTATTTTTGGGTTAAGGTAATAGCTAATCTATGAATATTGATGAAGATTTGAAATAATCAAATGATTATTTTTGTTTATTCCATCATGCGTGCTATCTCATACAAAAAAATAAAATAAAAATAATATTTGATGTGATAACTTCATTATTAATCTTTAATTCCAGAGTTTATATTTGTTACCCAACAATTAAACATTTTTTTTTAGAATTCAGAAAAAGACTTTCGTAACCAAATACACTCACTATCTACGCTAACATCAACCTAATCTTATCGAGTATTGGACTATGTATCATATAGTTTGAATTTTAAGAGTCAAAATGATTAAGTTTGATCGCGAGTTTAGAAATGAAATGGGCTTGTTTGAATTACAAAAATTAAAATTTGTTCAAAAGTCAAACACTACAGTTTATTTATATATGTGATATTGTTCGGATTTCGAGAGTCAAACAATTTAAATTTGACTATAAATTTGGACACAAACTATTCAAGCTATTTAAAATCAAATTTATAAAATTATAATCAAAGATAAATTTATTTAAATTTTGAAATTTAAAAATACATTAGTATAGCAACAAAAAGTGCGTGAAATAATCAAAAACTGTAATTGATTCCTTTCTCCTTCCTTCTTTTATTTGATTTTTCACGTGGTATCGAATATTTATATAGATGTCTAAATTTAAATTTACGTTACAAAATTTTATATTAAAAGATAAAACGCTCCTTGCCGAATTTAAGCTTATCCTTCCAGTTCCTTCTCATGCATGGCTGTGTCATACCTGTAATTGTTTTTCCCCATCTAATTATGTGAATCTCCTTGCATTATTTAAAATTTGAATTTATAAATGCCTAGAGTCCTACTTAAATATCTATTTCTTTTCTAAAATTACTCCTGATCTAGGTTTATTTTTTAAATTTAAAATTAGTGTATGGCTACTACAGTAATTATTCGTATTAGTTTTAAAATTCAATGAATATAATTACTCTGCTAGATAATTACGTATATTATATATAATTATTTCAATTCAAAATTTCATTTGCTACTTAACTTAAACAGGTCATATATAGTTTGAATATAAAATTTAGGTTGATATATTCAGCCTAAAAATAATAATAGATAGTACTATCATTCCTTTTGCATAATTAATCATTGTCATTAATTCACCACTTTTATTTCACAGTTGTAAGGATCAAAGAAGGTATGTGACAGATAATAGAAGGCTAATTACATCTAATCAAAGATAAGTATTAGTAATTGTTATGTTGAAGCAAATTAATCGGATAAACTTTCTAGCTATATATAGACTTACAAAGAGTAATTATGAGGGTTATCAAAATTGGTCTATAACATAACATCCATCAAATGAATCCCAATTTATTTATATTTACTTATAATGTAAGTGAATAGAAGTTAAACGTAATTTGAATATAGTAAAGGGTTTTGATATAACAATATGAATTTGAATTAGTCGCAGTATTAACGCGATTACTCAAACTCGTTACAACTTACAAACCATGGCATGCAGCCTATAACGAAACCAGAAATATTAATTATTTTAATAAAAATTTTCGTAAGTCAATTTAAATTAATATTTTACATTTAAATGAGTGTAATTAAGGTAAGTCATGATAGACTATCTCTATAAATACGGGAGCATTTATCCAGTTAAATTTAAATTATTCATATTTTTATGAACTGATTCTATCGTATTTTTATCTGATCCAATGCTTGATGGCTCTTGCAATTGATTTATTTATTCATCAATTTTATAATAAATATATTAACATAAGAAACTCTTATTGGTTGTGAGACACCATTGGTCTCCATTCTCAATCGTGACTCAAAAAGATACAATTAACCATTGACGTATGAGGAAACTAAATCAGTTGCTTTTCGTTATCGCTTAGTATATTTAGGAGCGGCTCAAGCATATTAGTAGCCTAAAGCAAAAATTAAATAGGACCTTAAAACTTGAATTGTTAATAACTTTTATATAATTGATTACTTCTAGTTTTCAATTGATAATATAACCATTCTTATTTTAAATTATTTTTCATGAGATATAGTACTTCAAATATGTCAAATTTCTTCTAATAATTTCTTCATTTTCATGAAAAGTTTACTTTTTCTACAAATAGTACTCAATATTTGTTAAAAAATAATAATTTATAACCTATTATTATTAAAAATGAGGCCCCTTAAATTTAGAGGCCTAAGGCACATGTCTTTTTTTTAACAGTATCGAGCCACCCTTGCGTATATTGATCGATTCGCTTTGATATGTATATAGTATAAATGTAATTTTATTAATAAATTAATCAATCATAAATTAATAAGATATTTATAATAACATGTAATTTAAATTTTTAAAATTAAATAAACTAACTAATACTCCTAATATTTTTTCGATTTAATTTATCGATTTATATCAAAATTTTCATATCCTAGATTTGATCACGTTGATAGAAATGGATCAAAGTCAAAGATCTATTTATCCCCTTTTCATCAATTTGATGTTTTTTCCTAGATCATTGCTTACATAAGATTGTAGATATGAGATATTTCATCTTATCCATAAACTAGTTATCCTAAAATAATTTCTTATTCATTTATTATTCCTTTGTTATTTCCCTTTTTGATTGGAAAAAAACATTAAATTAAATATGAAGAAAAAACAAGAAACAAGTGGGTCTGTCTAGTTTCAGAAGCATTCACATAAATATTCTCCAAATTAAATCAACTCAACCTGCTGGCTGTATAAATCCAACACTTGCACGTAACATTTTTTTCAAAAATAGTAGTAAATATAGTTTGAAATATTACTATCTTTTTTTTTTTTACACTACCTTATTAATCGTTTTTATTATAAATAAATGATTCAAAATAGTAATTGCTATACACATACTCGGATATTATAATTGTTAAGATTAACTCTCTTCTTATTTACCGTAGAAAGATTGATATTTTAAATAATTAAAAAATATATATTTTCTTAATAGGTGTATAGTAAAAAAAAAATTAACGAGTAAAGTGATCCCGAAGAGTATAATTTTGTTGTTGCTTGACAGCTCAATATGTATGATAAATAAATGCAAAATTTTGTTTTAAATAAGAAACCTGACTTCAAGTAGTAGTAACAAGTCTGGGGAATCCAATTAGGTTTTCTTGTTATTTACAAATTGAAGATAAAAATTATTCGTATTTGATATTTATAATATACACAATGAAAATATGTATTATGTATACATGTGAATTTCTGATAGACATTTTCATTGTTATGCTATTGAATAGTTAAATATAAAATGTAGAATCGCTTAATAATACGAGATCTTTTGAGGAAAATCATGTGAATTTTAATCTTAAAAAAAGTCATTATAAGTTATAACACAATGTTGGGATACCTTAAAGGATAAATTAAGACAGACTTTAATTTGGATAAAGAAATTATCTGCACAATATATAGCTTCCACCTGCCAGTTAGCAACCAACTTCTGCATTTAACCCAAACGAAAATATACATTAACTTAATGTAAACATTATCTAATTATATAAATATTTTTATGATTTATTTATACATAATTTTAGTTAATCTCTCTAATTAATAATTTCATACGAAATTTCAAGTCGGATACACCTAGATATATTTATTTTTCTATGAGTTACACTCTAAAATTCAGATACATAGAGAGTGAGGCAAGCGAGATAGGAAAAAGGCAAGCTAGAAAACATGTGTATTCTAAATACATACAAATCAAGCTAGATACATTCTAAAATACATATACACGGAGAGAGGCGGATGAGGGAGTTAGATATACGTAAATCCACTTGGATACAATGTTTTTTAAATAAATCACACCTACTTTTAATTTCACCTCTTGTATCCAAAAACCATGTATTTGGACGTGGCTGATACATGTATATGGAGATCGAAATCTATTACGAATTATAATTTTGAAAGAGAAGTCACGTAATTAGACCCTAAACTAGAGGAACTTATATTGGTTACCCTAACTTGATTGCATTATTTAACTTTCTTTATCTGGGTTGAATTTTTATATATATCTTCAGAAATTGAATTTATGACTAACGGAGCATAAATTCTTTAAGAGCATAAAATATAATTCATCCGTATATATTATGTATTGTATTTTGATTATCACACTATTTGTGTGCTGTGATATTTTCTTTGTTGTTTTTTTTCTTTTTTTTTCGATGCACTTAAACGGAGGTCTTTATTCGAAAATAACCTCTCTATCTTTACGAAATAATGTTAAAATATATGCACGCTCTATTGATCTTCCATAACCCACTAAGTAAAATTTCACTGAATATATTATTATTTTAAAATAAAGAATATCTCCCAACAAATTATGAATAGATAATTTGAGATGAAAGGATTAAATTACCTTGCTTGTTGGAAGGAGATATAATTTTTTTTTAAACACAAGTCCCAAGGAAGTTGGTGTTTGGCAGAGTGAGTTTTGAATTCTCTGTGAGTATATTTATGCTCTACAGCTACTCTTTAGATTCTCATTTCTGATTAATTGTAGTCAGAATCTATCATTGGCCTTCTCTTTTTTTTGCATCCAAAATACACTCTCTAGATAACCCTAGTGTCCTGCTCCTTTTCGTGTGATTTAAAGGTTACGAGTAAAATTATAACGAAAATAGTTATTGTATTTATATTAAAATAAATATTTCTTTTTATTACATAAAATACTATGTACATTGAACTGCCTCACTGACTAGATTCTGTAAGGATATTTATTTTTAGGTTCCAAAAGACATACTATGTAATTTGATTAACAATCATTATGTCTTAATTGAAACTTTTCTCATGTATAACATTTGTTTATGAATCTCGAGAATGGATGGTTGATCGTTGCCCACGAGAGTTAATGCAAAACTTTACAAAAGAACAGAACTCAAAGGCCTACATCTGTTCAATGGGCTTTATTTCATGCAATGGCCCAAACCCTTTCACACATTTCAGCAAATAGACTTTAGAGGTAAGTATATAAATACCTTCTTTTCATATTCGTCGTTTAACTAGTTTCCATTTTGATTATTCTCATCCTAATAACTCATAACATTTTTAATCTAGTTCACTATAGCCCGAAAAATAGCAGGTCGTTGGAAAATTCTATTTCCGGGACATTTTTGCCCAAAATTAATTCAGTTTTTTCTTTTAGAAATATTTTTTTTATTTTTTGTGAGTGTGATTGAAATTGATTAAAAATTCTAAACGAGGGTTTATTCAAATTTTTAGGAAATTGGACGTGATTTGGATTTGGACGCTTTGGACTCAAAACTCAAAGATATATATATATATATATAAATGTAAAATGGTACACATATTTTTATGAATATATATCCATAAACATGATATACAGGAGATACACATGATATACAAGATTAATAAACACAAAAATATAAATGAATATACGTAGAATATATATGGATATACACATATTGGCTTTGTTTTCTTTTTGAGGTAAGCGACTATAGTAAAATATAATTGTACAACAATATTCTGAAGTTTCAAGCATAGAACTCAAAATTACAAGATAATAACTATACTTTTTTTTGTTACAACATCAAAAAGTGGTTATTTTTTTAAAGAACTTACTCTCGATAATTCGAGCTCGTACGCCATAAGATATAATAGCGCTATGAACCCTTTTAAAAATTAGAACAATAAAAAAAGATTTGTCTTTTATATATATATATATTACTCTTTTATATTTAATATATATGTGAAAGTTGTTTATGAAAAAATCATTCTTATGCGGTCTTTTATTATATTTAAAAAGTCCACTTAATGTAAGTATCTAACTTGTATTATGCAGTCTTTTATTATATTTAAATAGTCCACTTAATGTAAGTATCTAACTTGTATTTCGTCTACGTACATACAACAAAAGAGTGAAGAATTATCTATCAAAATTGGGAGAATATTTCCACTTAATTATTCTGTATCATTACGTGTTAATCTCTTTAATTATGCTGTTTAGAGTACCTTTTAATCACTTTAATACAACTCAAAATTAGGTTTCTAATGACAGCTTATTACTTTAATTACTAGTCAATCATTCTTGGCGATATCTCTCATCATTGGACAGTTTGGCAAGTATAATTTGTCACAAATAATAAATCCAACAAGTGGAGAAATATAAGTCATAAAGTTGAATTTTCTTATAAAAAAAAGTCTGACACTACATTTTATAAAAGGGATTATTACATACAAATAGTAAATCAAATTCAATATTTACTCTTTCTAGGCAATTATAACTCAAGTAAAATATATTAAAAATTAAAAAATTGCAATGAAGAAGTCATATTGAAAATATGTACCGTAACAACTATAAATAATATAATAATCGTTGCTAGAGAGATAATATATATTATTAAAATTAAATGAATATTAAGATATATAGGAGGAGAGTAATTACAACAATATACACCTGTAAGAAAACTAGACAACACTCAAATACTTGTTAACCTTTCTATCTTAATCACCGATCTCTATATTTTTCTATTTAGAATCATGTTCTTGGTAAATTATCGATATCATGTTATGTCCAATCACCTCATCATAATATTTCTTTCGCTTACATCTACCTCTCCTTATACACTCATATCTATCACATAGCTAATTTCTCACACCTCCTCTCTAGGTATTTTTGCATTTAATTTTCTCTTTCTACGCCCGAATCGCCCATCTGAGTTTCACCTCCTTATCTTGTTCACCACAGAGATCACTCTCACTTTATCTCTGATATCTTCATTTCTTATTACATCTATCCTAGTATGCAGATTAATTCACCGTCTTCTAGATACGCAACAACTTCTTAACTAACCAACAATCCGGCCCATACAATATAGCGGGTAATTTGACAACCACTTTATAATACTTATCTTTAAAGTATGAATATAACATATTTTTATCACCAAAAATATATATCAAATGCAAATTTTTATTTCATCTATCCACTCTAATACGATATATAATATCTTTATCGATCTTCCTATTTTCTTAAAAGTCATTATGTATCAATTGCCACTTCCACATTATTTATCATGTGAGTTGGTCACTAAACTTGCCATTCAAATAATTAATGTCTTAACGAGACTTGATTTCCGTTCTTTATTTTACATTAATAAACTTCATTAAAATAAAAAACAAATAGCCTCGGAATCAATGCCTTCTCCAATATTTATATCAAAAAACTAACCAATCATATCCTTGAAATGAAAGTCATACAAATAAAATATTAAGAGAATTGGGAACTTATCAAAGCATATATATAAAAAATAAAAAAGGAATTTTTACGTGTAGCCACTCAAAATTAGCCTAATTACTCTTCATAGCTACAGTTTGATAATTACAATTCGTAGCTACATGTTATTAGAAAGAAAGACGAGCGAGACTGGAAGAGAGAGGAGAGAGGCGAACGAGAGAGAGAAAAGAGTGGGAGAAAGATGAACAAGTATAGCGGATTAGATAATTATATATTATACATATATATTTGTATATTCTGACGAATTATACAAATACTAATATGGCTAATTATACAAACTAAAAGTTAGCCCATATAATTAATATAAAATATTAATCACAAGTGATTATTATAATAAATTATAACTATAATAAATAACTAAATAAAATAAATATATTTAATCACGTAATTTTACAAACATAAAACAAATGAATGTATAATTAGTGCATGGTAGGGAATCAGTGCAACATGCATAATAATAAAAATAATAATAATACAATATTTTTTCACTATAGTGAATTGGTCTAATGTCACCATCACACAGCAACCTGGTGCGCTAATCAATCAAAAACAAATATATTATATATATATCAATATATATTGCACGATGTGCAAGATTTGAGGGGTTATCTGATACAAGTTGAACTTAAAGAATATAATACACACAATTCTTTATAATATAATCAATATATAAAAATTAAATTTTACTCTAGCGTAATTGGGCAAAAGTTAACCATAGAATTCAATATTTACGGCTACATAATTAAAGGCTGCTGGCAAAAGTGGGACAAAGTTGGAGCTTGAAGATACTAGCTACTGCCAACTACTGATATATATTTTTTTATGAATTTTATATTTTTTAATATGATATACTTAAGATTTTAAGATAAAAAAATATTTTAGTGTACATATTATATTTTTAATTAAAAATTATTTATTTTTTAAAATTTTATATTAAATAAATAAATAAAAACGAAGATAGTACTATTTATAATGACAAAACTTTTTCATTGAATTAATTTGGAAGCCGTCAAATGTGGTCAAAATAAATTTTCTAGTACCAACCTTATGTCAACATCATTTTTCATTTGAATATTCTTGGTTAATTTGTTTTACTTGTAGGTTGTGTTCGTACTAAGAAAAATATAATTATGATTTTTTTCTTTTGAGAAATGTTTTCTTGATAAAACTAAATGTTTTTTTATTTATTCTTTGTGTTTGATATTTAAATAAAAAAAATGTAATTTATAATCAAGATAAATATTAAAGAAAGTAGGGTTAGGGGTGGATTGAAAATAAAGTATATTAAAGCGGGAATATGATACAATCAATGTATGGTTATTTCCTCCGTTTTAAAAAAGATGACATAGTTTGACTTGGAACAAAATTTAAAAAATAAAGAAAATTTTTTTAATCCTGTGTTTTAAATTAAAATTATGTCAAATGTATTAAAATACCCTTTGTGGTCTTAAAAATGCCACGTGAAAAGTTAAAGTTAAAATGTTGTCAAAAAAAAGAAATGAATCATTCTTTTTGAAACAAACTAAAAAAGAAATAGGGACATTCTTTTTGAAAAGGAGATAGTATCATCTTTATAAAATTTTCTTATTTTAAGTAGGAAAATTATTTTTCCTATTTTTTAAAAAATTATTTTTTTAAAGTTTGATCAATTGAATATGAAAAAATTGAACTTTTAATACTTTCTTATAATATAGAAATTAATCTTTAGATTCTATTGGTTTATTATATAGATAGTGTTTAATCATCTTCCCATATTTTCAAAAAATTGATCAACGAATTTAATTAACTTTTTAAGGGTTAGAACAATACTTGTGTTAGGTTGTTTGCATCTAAATAAATTTTATATGATATTTATCATTTTTTCATTAGCATTAAATATTAGATAAATTTGTTCAATAACGCTAAAATAAATTATTAATATTTTTTTTATTTCTGCTAAGATTATTTAAAGCTACATAACTCCCGACTAGCTTAATTAACGACTAAATCACACTAGTAGCTACAAATTGACTTCTTATTTTAGTCAATTTATGAACCGATGAATTGTTTTCAAAAACTTAATTGGAATATTATATGTGATTTTTGAGACAATGCTTTTAATATAAATTTTTTATGTCTAATATTTTCATTTTAAGATTTTTAGTTAAGAATAGAGGATTTTCAGTTATCCATATCTGTGTGTTCTTACTCAGTCTATGTGTACTAAAGTTTATCAGATTTCCCTACTCAATTTTTTTCCTTTTTCATTACCCCTTATTTAGATGATTGTCACTCATTATATTATATTTAATTGTTACGATTGTTACTTACTTAAATTTTGTTATATCATTTCATTGTTAGATAACGACGAAAAGTTTCGAGGTAACGATACTTATTATCCTTTATAGAGGGGTGATATTGCCAAATCTAAAACATAAAGGATGTGAATGTAATTAACCTATTTTCTGAACGCGTCGAGTTTGTAGTGAATTTTACTGAATTACCAAAAATGGAAGAAGAACAAGTAAGAAGCATCGCTTTACAAATCATTACATTTTTCTTCCTGTAAAGATTCACGTTAAACTTTCCAATTTGATCTCTTCTTCTTCTTCTTTTTTCTACTTTTCTTTCAACATCAAGCAATTTATAGTACCCAAGAAACAAACAAGTTTCTCACTCTTTAAGCTGACCCATAGTTTTTTTGATTGATTCATCTTCTCTGATTCTTTTATTTTCTCATATTTCCATTTCTTGAAGCTTTTTTAAGAAAAACCCACAAAAAATTTGATTCATTTCTGAAATCAATCACTCTGTTTTCTTGGTTATTTGGATATTGAGGGATTTGAATTTTTTACTTTCTTTCCAAAGTTGCAATCTTTTTAGTGTATTGTTATTTGGGGTTTTTCTTAATTTGGATTGGAAAAAAGGGGGTGAATCAAAAAGTTGGTTTTTGAGATTTTCTTGGATTTGGGTGTTGTGGGTATTGGTTAAAATTGAATCTTTTGTTCATTTAAGTTTTTGATCTGTTGGGGTATTCTTGGAAGTTTGTGGTTGTTGTTTGGTGGATTGATGAGAGTTTGAAGTGGATTGGTGATTGTGAGAGATTGTTTGAATGGCTTTAAAAGAGTTGATTGAGATCAAGTTCAGGCTTGCTGATGGCAGTGATATTGGACCCAACAAGTATACACCTGCCACCACAGTGGGTTCTCTTAAAGAAAAGATAATTGCACAGTGGCCCAAAGGTTTTCATTTTCTCTAACTTTTACTGATTATGTGAATTCAGGGCAGTTAGGTTCATATTAAAGATACTTGTTTTTTTAGCGTTTTTATCCAGCTCTTCTTTTGGTGCATAATTTGTTTGCTTGTTGGATATTTTGGTGTTTGGATATAGAACTTAGTGCTTCTGTTTTCAGAATCAACATATTTTGTTCTGATGAGAATCGTTCTTGTATTAGTCTTGTATTTTCGTATTCTTAGATTTCTGTTTCTATTGGTTGATTATCTAACCTTGATTATTGTATTTTCTTGTTGTTGTCGTTGTATTTTTCATCTGTTTTGAGCTGAGGGTCTATCGAAACAGGGCTCTCTATCTTTTCAAGGCAGGGGTAAGGTTTGTATACAGTGTACACACTACCCTCCTCAGATTCTTGTTGGGTGCACTAGGTAGGTTGTTGTTGACAATCATTCTTGTACTTTGTTGTTGCTGTTCTCTCTTGGACCAAGGGGGAGGGGGTATGCTTGGATGAATATATAAAAGGAATCTATCTCTGTAATTGAAATGGAACAGTTAATTGTTGTGTTGACTGTAGTTTCTGCCTCATGAAAATACACATAAAGCTTGTCTTTTCAATTATAAGGATAGATTTCTTTTCATCTTTTTTATGTCATGATGCACGATTGTAAACAAGGCATATATACATGGTATGGCATCATAGATTTCCATTTGGCTCACCATTACAATAGTTTTGATGCATTTTGCAATGCGAATGAATAAAGCTTTGCATTTGATTACTCTTACTTACATAATCTATGCGACTATTACTAGTGTTGAATGCATCTCCTGATTGGTTTTAGATATCCATGTTGATGTGCCATGTTTTGTGAATATTTGTCTTAACCTGTTAAATTCACTTGTAGTTAGTGCTACAAGATTATGGTGTGTGCCTAATTGCTTGATATTTGTAACTTTCTGTTTATTCGTAAGAATGTGCAAGTACAATTGAATAATAAAAAGGAAATCTTAAGTTATTCGCAATATTGGTAAAATTAAGCTTAGATTGTTTTATAATACATTAGAACTCTTACTTGTGGACTTCACCACCTCTTTTGCAAGAGTAGTTAGCTTCATTTTAGCAAATCTAACCCTTCGATCATCTGACAAGTCATACAAGTCAAAATATTCCTCCATAGCTGATAGCCAATCAGCAAATATTGTTGGATTGAGCTTTCCATTATAAACTGGTAACTCCATTTTGACCTTCTTTCTGATGTTCCCTGTTGTACCTGGATTTTCATAGAGGGTTCTCTTTAGGGAAGTTCTACTCAGTGGTGGTTGAGGCATCTGCAGAGGTCTTTTCGCCACAACTCCTCTTTTTTCAGTTGGATTAGTTGGTTGGTCAAGCTGTTGAACATCTTCTCCGGTCTCTAGTCCTTCATGTGAAACAACTCGGACTGATTCTTTTTTTCCTTTTGCTGGTAAATTAGTTGGCAGCTGTGAGTTCTGCAACTCAAGAGCTCTGACACGAGTTTTTATATTCTGAACCTCTACAATTAACTTCAGTAGCAACTCATCCCTTTGAATATCGGTTAGCTTCCTGCAACTAGGCATTTCCAATTGAGTTGACATGATACTGATGACCTGACGAATTAACCAAAAATGAAGAGATGGATGAGGAGAAGAAGAGAGAGAGAGATTACAAATATTTTTGAAACATCTTTGGTCCAATGTTTGCTACAATCTGAGGATAAAGATGCATTTTATGAGGACAGTTACTTGGGCACCAAGCAAGGATGAAAGCTGTTTGTAGACTTGCTTCCTCATGATTCCATAGACTTGCTGCCAAAGTTTGGACTATTGAAGCATTCAAAATACAAATACTTCATAATATTGAAGCAACTAAAGATACTATAAAACTCTAAAAACGAATTTCTGTGTCTCACTGGTGAACCTTTGAGCATATATGCACCAGATTAAGCTGAGGCAGATCCCTTTAACAACGTATATGTGAATGCACTTGCTCGGAAAATGAACTTAAACAACTTTAAGGTCTAAATATTTCCCATGAGAACATAAGCTTTTGAATTTGAATCTCTTTGGTCTTCTCCGGATCTTTTTTATTTTACATTACTGTTGGCCAGTAACTTCAAATTGATGAATAGGGATATCCTCCCATAATCTCTCATATCGCTTTGAAGCCAATTAAAAAGTGTTGTATATTTGTAGACTAATGACAAGGCTCTGATAACGGTAAAGTAAACTAGGATGTTATCATTTGTTCATTTGACTGTCATATGCTTAATTTTGAAGACCATCTCAGTAAGCTACAACAGGAGCACGTAAATAGTTCTAGGTGTCTTCTCCTTCTCCACATGTTTGGTTTTAAAGGAAATTTGAATCGGAAATCATAAATGTGCTTCTCTTAGTTTATCTATTCTTAGTCAGTTATAATTGTCTTGCTGACGATCTTTTTCATGGCAGATAAAGATTCTGGGCCAAAGACAATAAATGATGTGAAGCTTATTAATGCTGGAAGGATACTTGAGAACAATAAAACACTTGGTGAATCAAGACTTCCAGTTGCTGAAGTTGCAGGAGGTGTCATCACTATGCATGTTGTTGTACGCCCACCTATGAATGAAAAAGCCCGTGGTGAGTTCACAATTTGTTGTAATTATAGAAACTCAGATCATGATTAATGTGTATCAGATAGATGCTTCAATGTATCTTGTTGTCGTTTTTGTAGTACATGACAATTATAGGACAGCCTTCCGTCAGAAATCACTGGTAGCTCGTATAGGATATTTTTGCATAACCAAGTGTCAATCAGTAAAACTGATGAGATTACCTTCTCCTGTTTTCAATTTTCCTTGATGTATGTTGTTGTAGATTTAGATTCTTGTTGATACAAAAATACAAATTGTTTGGTACACTGGTACTTTTGGTACTCTATGCATATTTTGCTTGTGTGTCAAAACTCATCATCACCTTGTTAACCTCTGAGCCCTAAAGAATTGGGGTGGAAGAAGTAATTTTTAGGTTGTAAGAAAAAAAATAGTTTGTCAAGTGTCGGATAATAGCTCCAATTCAACTTCGCAGCTGTGATGCACTTTCTCCGAGGGTCTTCATTTCTGTTTATGATTGTTAATTGTGCTGTTCAATAAGAGTTCAAACTTCAGTGAAGCCTGAGAGATTTATATGTTGATGTATGTTAAAGATATTTATGAAGCTTGTGTCTTTGGGAAATTTTTATGAGCTTCTGCATTTCCGTCCTTGATCTATTTATTTGATTCTTCTTTTTTGTTCTATCTTTACTGAAGCCTTCTGCTGAATGAAGATTCAATGCATTTGTTACAGATAAACATCAGGACAATTCCCTGAACAAAGGCGGGTGTGCATGCACAATCTTGTAATCCATCTTACCATATAACAGAATTATTCCAGTTTAGTAATATTCCATAGCTCATGGATTTTTCAGTAGCGGATCTTTGGATGCATCCAAGAAGTATCAAATGGCAAAATTTGAAGTTCAATGATCATTCAAGCTCTTTGCTTTACCTTTAGATTTCAGCTTGACAAACTTGCTTAGAAGGCTAAAAGGGATTTCGTGCACTGCTGTGTAGGAACTTTTGTAGGAAGTACAAAAGAACAAAAAGAACAAAAGAATTGTTCAAGATTATAGTTGGTTTGATTTCTTTAAATTTGCAATCATATAACTACTATGAAGAACTTACAAGTTCAGGCATGTGTACTTTGTTGTTGCACTATTTCTTTTGTCATTGATGATCCAATGTCTATGGCATCAAACTCAACATAACAATTTATATTGTTTATGTTATTTCCCAAACAATTTATATTGTTTATGTTATTTCCCAAGTTACTCGAGCTGAGAGTATGAAAAACAACCTCTCTACCATGTAAGGGTAAGGTCTCCATCCACATTACCCTCCCCATACTCCATTTGTGGAATTACACTGGGTATGTTGTTGATGCATATTATTTCCGAAGTAGGATATGGTACTACTTCAATCTCTAGCAATATGATGCATGTCAAATTCCAGCTTCCGTTACATCTTAAAGCTGTGCCACAGGGAGGCAACCAAAATGAGAACTTAAAAAGGACAGAGCTATTGAGTATACAACAAATTTTTTATGCCTCTTGCGTGGCTTAAAGTAGGAGAAGCAGAGCTAATTACAGGATAATCTAATTTCTATACATAATATTACAGCCAAATACAGGTATAAAATGGAAAAATGAGGCTATAATATATGGGACATCTAGATCTACACATAACTTAAATGGGTTACAAAATCTGACAGCCACAGTTTAGCATTTACAAGGAGCAAGGCAGCTTGCAGGGTTGGTTCCTCCATATTTGGAACTTATCTTGGCATGCCTGTCCATAAAAATGAACCAACTTTTAGAGCTGACATGCAAGACAAGGTGTGGAAGACTTGCATGTTGACACTCTGCGAAACTAGCAAATCAAGAAATGGATTGAAAGAGTGCCTATGAAGGACTGTCTACGATTGAGGATGAGGAGCGATTTAGTTGAATGAGCTTTGTCCTAGATGCTCTGACATTCTTGAGTGTCATCTTCAGTTTTTGCCTTTCACCTTCAACCTCAGCAAACTGGAGGCTTAACTGAGAGTACCGATCATGCATTTCCCTCAGTTCATTCTCCTTAGCTACTTGCTTTTCTTTGATTTCCAACATTTCTTTGATCAACTCATTGATGTCTCTGAAGCTTTTGAAGATTGCTTCGTCGTCACTATGTTGTTTCAGAAACGAACTGAAGCATAAATAAATTACTTGTCACTTCTATAGTATTTTATCCTCACAATGAATATCATCACATCGAACCCCAAGAAAACAACACATTTTCACTGTGAAAACAGCAAAGCGCTTCTAGATAGTTACTTCTCCAGTAAGCTTCCAAGAGAAAGAAAACTACTGATATGACAATAGCCATGGATGCTGCTCATTGCCACAAAAGCAGACTAAAAGAAAATATTTGTCTTTTAATGTCGTCATAGATAGACAGACCTAGGAAATGCTTCAATGTATTCCTTCTAGAACATGATTTACAGATTCTAAATATGCAGTTCAGTATATGAATTATGTGAACTTCATTTGTAATTCCTAGTATAATTGAGAAGCTAGGCAAGAAGTGTTCAGAAAGCCAGTTTGATGCATCACCTGTCAATCTACATGTAAAATACTATTATTTCCATAAATATTTTCCAGAATAAAGCAATATGTCAGAAGAAAACATAATCGATGTTAGCATAGATTTACAGCAACAGATCAAACATGGAGAGTAATATCAATTGTTAGCACTGGAAGACTCAATTTAGCAACATGAGAAATTAAGCAGGGCTGGCCAATGTTCTTGAGAATGTTGATTAAGCAGCGTGATAAATGAAAAGATTTACTATAATAAGAAATGGAAGAATGAAGTATCTGCCAGGGCCAATTAAACAGAAGGCAAAGATTGAAAAAGTAATTGCATCATCTTACCTCTGGAACATACTCGGTTTATTTTTTGCCTTTAATGCTTCAGCAAGCTCAATTTCCAGGGCAAGTACCCTCTCCAATGCATTACCAGTGGTAGCTGTATCCTTGAATGTTGGGAACATGCTTCGGAGCTCTTCATTTGCCTTGCAGATTAAGAGCCATGATAAATAGTGATCAGCGCACAATGACATATTCAACTACAATATATACGAGCCATCTCGGTATACCTTGTGTAATTGGACCAGTTCGCTCTGAAAAATTTCAAAGCCTTGATCAGAATAATGGTCCTCAGGGATGAGAGAGTTTTCACGTTTCATCCTTTCCAACTGCAAGACAAGTAAAAGAAAAAATTTGATATGGCACCGCCATATATCTCACTTGAAATCTGATTGTTGACTCAAAGTTGGATCGACAAATACCTCTTCATGTAGATGTTCCATGCTAGACCTAAAATTCCTGCTTGCAAACTGTTCACTGCTGAAATCTATTTGCCTTCCATTGCTGGGTGGTGAGTAACCTTCTTGAGGTGCATCGCCAGTTGTTGCATGAACACCTACTGATGCAGCATCCTATAAATGATTGAAAAGAAGAAAAAATTAAGTACTTCAAAAACCAAAGGACTCCATGGAGTAAAAAACAAAAGCAATCTGCACAATCAGAGACATAGATTAACCATATTTACTTCATCACATCAGTTAATTAGGAAAGTGTAGGCGTATATTTACTATTTATTTTATGTTACTACATTACATCATACGAGTTCTGTAGCCTTCAACTGTGTAGCCCAAAAAATGAATATTTAAATAAGGTCTTCAAGAAAACATTCTACATCACTACCACATTAGTAGTTCTTGTCAGAGAGGTTACCGGACTGAGTAGAAGTTTCACTGGCGAGCTTGATTCTTCACCTCTATCATCCATAAATAAGGTTGTTTCCTTCACATTCCAAGCATCAGATGAATCCTCTCGAGGTGTGGCATCAGGAGAAGGATTTACATTTGTTTCATTAGGCGCAAGTTCAACTTTGCTCATCTGGCCATTTTCTCTCTTAGATACAACAGAAGATGTGACATTCATCAGCTCTTCTCTAGTCGAAGTAAGTTCAGCTGCAATTCTGGAGTATTCTCTGGCTCGTTCTTGCAAAGTTATTTCGAGTTTTTCCTTCTCTTCCTTGCAACACTCTAGACTTAGCAGAGCACACTCCAATTCTGCCTTTATTCTGTCATGATCTTTCACTATTTCACGCTTATCAGAAAGCAGAGACTGTAACTCAGATTCCAAAGACAAGATTTTGAGAGCTAGGTCTTCATTTTTCCTCAAGTGCAAAGCTTCAGATCTCTTCCTGCTTTCGATTTCATCTAATGCATCCTGTAACTTCAGAAGCATATCTTCTCCGTGCTTTTTGGAGATAGAAACTTGTTGCTTCAACTCTTGGAATTTTGATTCATATTGCTCTTTTATAAAGACTATTCGTAAGGATTCTTGCATAGCTACTGGTGGTCCTTCAGATTCTCTTTTCTCGCGAACCTGGAGACATTCTGCATCAGCCTTATCCTTGAGCTCCTTCAAATGGATGGATAAGTTTTTGAACTCTTCCGTCTTCAAGGCTTGCTCAGAGAGTTTGTGAGTAAGCTCATTACACTTGTGGGTGAGTTTATCACATTGAGACTGCAAGGTGACCATTTCATATATGTTGTTCTCCTGTAAGATCGTGTGGGGGTGCAGTTCATCTAATTTGCCTCGGAGCACAATCACCATGATCTCCAGTTCCTCCTTGGAAAGTGACAAGTAATTAAGTTCTTCTTCAGCATTTGCCAGCTCGTTCTTCAACTTCTCCACTTCAAGAGCATGGTGATTATTATTTTCAAGGAGAGAATCCTCCAATATTGTCATCTCCTTCTTGTATTCCTCAAGTTTCACTGTGTTAACATACTTGGCATCTGAAAGAACATTATTTTGAGCAATAGAAGCTTCTAAGTCAGATCTAACAGAAGAAAGAGATTGTAGCAATTCCTTGTTTTCTTTAATTGAACAAGCCTCATTTGCAAGGCATTGATTCAAGTTGGCCTGTAAATCATGACATCTCTTCTGAAGCTCGGCAGTGGACCCATCAGATGATTTAACCTGCCGCACAAATTCCAGATTAAGTGTTTCACAGTGGCTCATGGCTACTGTGAACTTAACATCAGAAGCTATGGCATACTCTTGTATTTCTAGCATGTACCTTCTAAGATCAGAAATATAGGAAACCTCTAGCTGAAGTTTCTCCATTTGCTTACTACGCTGCTGCAAAAGATTGTCAAGTCTAGATTTCTCCATTCCCAACTCTGATGCCAACTGCCTGAAATGCACCAGATCAGCATTTTGCTTTTCCAAATCCAGTAACTTCTCATTCTTCTCGTTCAATTGAGAAGTAAGATCTCGCACTGAGCTCTCTAAACCAGAAACACAGGACAAATCATTCTGAAGCTTAGCCACATGCTCATCACGCTGCAGCACAAGTTGGTGAAGTCTACATTTCTCCACTTCAAAATCTGCTGCCAGCTGCCTAAAACTTACCAGTTCAGCGTGTTGCTTTTCCAAGTCCAGCAACCTGTCATGCTTCTCATTCAATTGAGAAGTAAGATCTCTGACTGAGCACTCTAAACCAGAAACACGGCACAACTCTTCCTGAAGCTTTGCCACATGCTCATCACGCTGCTGCAAGAGCTGATCAACTCTAGATTTCTCCACTCCTAATTCTGATGCCAGCTGCCTGAAATGCACCAGCTCAGACAGCTCAGCATTTTGCTTTTCCAAATCCAGTAACCTGTCATTCTTCTCGTTCAGTTGAGAAGTAAGCCCTTGCACTGAGTCCTCTAAACCAGAAAGACAGGACATCTCTTCTTGAAGCTTAGTGATATGTTCACCGCTCTGCTGCAAAAGCTGATCAAGTCTAGATTTTTCCACTTCTAAATCTGATGCCAGTTGCCTGAAATGCACCATTTCAGCATTTTGCTTTTCCAAATCCAGTAACCTGTCATGCTTCACATTCAATTGAGAAGTGAGATCTCTTACAGACCCCTCTAGACCAGACACACAGGATAACTCCTCCTGAAGCTGTGCTGCATGCTCATCATGCTGCTGCAAAAGATGACTAAGTCTAGATTTCTCAATCTCTAATTCTGATGCCAGCTGCCTGAAATGCACCAACTCAGCAATTTGCTTTTCCAAATCCAGTAACCTGTCATCCTTCTGATTCAACTGCAAAGTAAGATTTTGCACTGAACCCTCTAGTTTATCCTTAAGACCTCTCTCAAGTTGCAATTCATCTTGCAATTTGTCTCTTAGATGACTAACTTCTGACGTAAGCTTGGCAAATTCCTCAGACTTGTCATGTAGACAGGTCATGAGATCCTCCTTCTCTTGTACTAGCTCAGAAATGGTTAAGTCATTCTGATCAAGCTCATTAGCTATAGAGTCCAAACCAAAGATCTCTCGAGAAATATGCCCGTTCTTCGAGACTAAATTTTGTAGCTCGACTTCAAAGGCAGCAAGATCATCCAGAAGCTCCCTGTTCTGTTGTGCATATTTTTCTTCAACTTCAGAGTTAAGGTGAAGTTTATTGGTCACAGATTCAAGTTCAACCTGAAGTTTCTCCACGAGGGCAGTTGACACATCAAATTTAGCTACCATACTCTGTATATCTTTTTTATACTTTTGCTTCATGTAAATTATTTCTGATCTACTAGCTTTCAAAGACACCTCAGCAACTGATTTTTCACTTTCTAGATTTTGCTTCTCCTGCATAAGATGAAGGATCTTGCTAGACAAACTATACTGCACCTCTTCCAGTTGTATGGTGAGACCTCTTATATCCCTGAGATCCATCTCATGGGAAGAGGAATTGCATAGAAGAGATAGTTCCTTCTCATAAGAAACCAACATACCAGCCAACTTACCCTGCACAAAGCTAATATCTTCATGAAGATTTTCATTTGAGGAAGCCAAGTCCTCTGAATTGGCTCTGACAGTTAGCAAATCATCCTTCAGATGTGAAATCTCATCTTGAAGCCTACTGTTGTTCAACAATTCCTGCTTCAATGAAGTGGAGAGTGCTACATTTTCTCCCACGCAAGCTTCATATCTATTCTGAGTTTCTTTATGTTGCACCATGATTGCTTCCAACTCCATGACCTTCTCAGTGAGGAGACAGTTCGCCTTTGAAAGACTCGCGAGTTCAGCTTCCAAAGATTGATTCTCCAGAACAAGATCGCTGCATCGGAGGATGCAACTAGCTTTCTCCTCATGCAAAATGTGAACATCTTCCAAAGCAGCCTGCAATCTTATAGCCATCAGCTCCTTGTTGAGATTTGACGCCTCCAAGTGCTGAGCAAGTTCATACATATCTCTTTTCATCATTCCAGCATTAGCATTAGCTTCAAACACAGTTTCAAGTAACACTCTGGAGAATATATCCAAGTGCAAGTTAACTGAATGCATTTCACCAAGTTCTTCTTCAACCTTCCTGTAAAGCTCCTCCTGCAAGCAGAGTGATCTTTTCAAGTCATCAGTAAGGACATCTCCACCGAGTGTTAGTTTCCTTGCAATCACATGTTGATCCTTAGACTGCAACTGCTCGGTATTGTCATACTCTTCTAAATTCTGAACAACATCTGCATACCCAAGGAATTGTGATTGTGAAGGTTCTGGGATGGCTTGCTTGATGAGGTTCTCATTAGTCTCAAACATGGATACAACCTGTGAGGAAAGAAGCTCCAAATCCTTTTGCAGCTTATCTACTGCAATAGAATAATTCAGGCGGGCTCTTTTCAGAGCTGCTTCTGAAGTAGCGGCTCTTCTCTCAAGCTCCTTATTAAGTGCATCCAAATCACGTCTCTCATCAGCAAGCTGTAACACACGTTGACTCATATCTTGTTGCAGTAATTCCATTTCAGCTTTGCTACTCGATAAGGTATAAAGGCAAGTTGAATGTTCATTCCTTAGATTCTGCAACTCTGCCAGCATTTGCTTCTGATTTTCCTCGAGCTCTTGGACAAGAGCTTCATAGTAACACTCCATCTGATCCATTTTTCTCAACAGATTTTCCCTTTCAACCTTCGCCTCATCCACTTCTCTTACCAGATCAAAAATTTTGGCTTTCATTGCATCAATAGCAACAGTGGAATCAGTTCCTTGAGAAACCAGTGGAGGTATGCCAATATGATGAAGCAAATTTTCTGGTGTACAAAGATCCAATTCCAACCCAAGCCCTGGCAACGGCAATTCGGTATTGGGTAAATCTGTTGCTCTAGTCTCCTTTACATCCACTGATGTTACTTTATTTAGCAATGACATCTCATCTCTTGCTCCTAGTTTGACCTCCTGTACAATTTGAAGCAATGCCTCCAATTCCGAATGAAGAAACCTGTAGTCTCTTTCATAGAATCCAAGACAAACCTTATTTTGAAGTTCTTTGATTCTATCTTCAACCACTGAAATTCCTTTCATCCATCTAACCTGTGGATCTTGAACTAAGCGGCCAGAATCAGCACCACAACCTTCATCACCATGATTTTGACAGCTAGATTTCAAAGTTCTTAGTCTTTCAATACAATCTTTGAAATTTGAACATTCTGATTGAAGGACAGACACCTCTTTTGCCAACTCTTCACTAGAGGATATCTCAGCAGTAAGTAGCTGAGAAAACTTTTCTGTTTCAGAGCCCAATTCATTAGCTTGACTTTGCAGAGTGCTTACCTCCAGCTTCAGCTCAAAAATTGATGATTCTGCCATTTCCAGGCTTGCTCTAAGTCTATTATTCTCCTCATAAGAAATTGCCAATTCATTATCCATTGAGCAGTCTGACGCCCATCCATGAAGTGAACTACTACTCTGGGCCATTGCTTGACTGTCAGATTTATTACCTTTCTCTGACTGCATGCCTTGACTATCAGTTTCATGTGCACTCGATGAATCATGCTTTTCGGCGTATAGACTCTCTGAAGTATTGGATGAGCCATCAAATCCAGCTGTCAAGTCGGAATATTCGTTTAGTTCCACTTCCTCCTCAACAGAAGAGAGTTCTTTAGCCTCTGGTCTGAATCTGACCCTTGAACTACCCTACATCAAAACAAATGGAACCAGAATCAGCAAATGAGAAAGAAGCAAATCAAGAAATTTGTATTGAACGAAGACAAAAAAGAAAGATCTAATTTCTCACTGTCATGAATGACCAGTAAATTTTTTTTTAAGAACATTTGTTCAAATCACCAAATTGGCATGGTCAAGTAACAGGCTAAATAAAGCTGGTACTTGCGATCCAGGAGTTTGGCAACTGTACAGAAATTCATGATAATGATCAAAGGCAAGGAAACAATAAGATCATATAGGAAGTCACAGAAGCTTATTTGACCAAGAGCAATGTGTAGGAACTAACAGTTAGGTGGTTCACAAACCATCACAACATTCATACTTCCGTTTGGAAGATCAAAAAACTCAATCACATCTTCATGCTTCGCTGCTGATAACTACCTACTCTAAAACTAGAATTGAGACTCTAGATAACCAAATGAAATACAAAGGGATCATCCATCATCAACTGTGTAATCAAGAAGAGTTTACTGGTGCTAACAGTAATCAGACCTTATCAATGTGATCATGGCCAGTCTCTCCTGAAAATAGGACTTTCCCAGTAACAGGGTCATCATTTTTGTTCTCTCCTGACTGCAAACCTCTCTCCCTATGTTCCCTTTGCTGCTCAAATTCTCTGCAAGCAAATGCACCTTCTGTTACTTGCTCATACGAAAAATCATGTGGCTTTAAATGTTAAGATGAGCTACCTGAATCCTGTTTTAGATGTTAGCAACTGAACTGTGACCTGGAGCAAATAACATGCAATTAAACAACAAATTAAACAAAAGAGAAAAATAAATAATAGAATACATATAAATGAATAAAAATAAATTCAGAACTAATATGTAAAGAGAAAAGCAATCATCAAATAGATTTGTGAGGGGCAAGGATTGACTGGTAGATCAGAGACCCTACATTCATGCTGATATAATATTATCCTAAAATAATGATGTTTATGTTGCAGGCTTAATGAGTAATGAGTGTCAAACTGATGAAGATTAAGTTCGACTAGCTTGACATAGCAGATGATGGAGTTCTCTTAGTTATGTTACTGGTTCAGCAAGAAAGAAGAAGTAAAAGTTACTGATCCATAGATCCCTATCAAGTTCCATGAGCATCCAAACTGCTCATGTAAAAACGTATACATCAATCCCAAAGCAGAAATGTACCTTTAACAGAAACTCAATATATAGTTCCAAGCAGGTGTTTAGGTAGAGTAAGCTAACAAATTAAGGGTGATTATTAATTTCAGGTAGTAAACATGCCAATTTAGAATACTTCTTTATATCAACCAAAAACAATTTGTTATACAACATCATTATGACTTCAAAAAAAAATCTAGACATATGCTGAAGGTGATCAACTAGAAGTGCCAGAAGGAGCAATATTTGCCTCACATGTAATATGGTTCCTGCATTGCATCCTTGAAGAGGTAAAGCAACAGCAGAAGGCTTCGATGCTTCAGCATAATCAGCAAGATTAATTGTTGCCTCACCCAGGATACTAGACCGTGAAGAACCCTGAGAGCAGTATCAGATTCAGAGAGAAAACTGTTAACAGCATCGAGGAGGAAAATTAATTCACTCAGTACCAAGAGACAGGTTTAAGTTTTTAAAATCTGCATTCATCAGAGTTCAGCTGTCAGGAGAGTCAACCAGGAATTCAAGTATAAGCTATCTAGAAACTTTTTCTTCCATTTTTGGTGATAAGGTATAGCAATATAGAAGCTAATCAGAAAGAAAATATACCATGGAAACCACAAGTTTGTATAGCTTCTCATCAAATTGTTTGGTTTTGACATCTTGAAGAAGCCTTGTCGTTTCATAAATTGGATCAGCCCATTTGCATGTTCCATTTCTTACATTGGCTTTGGTTGTCTTGGCAATTGTTTTTCCAGAGTCAGCAGGGCTAAAAGATATGAATAACTTGTCCCATCCAGTTTGTGGTATCTGTAACACCAAAAGGCAGCTTTAGTCAATGCTTGTTCTATGGTAATATATACTGGACGTTGGCTTCTGGTTTTAGTGTAATCCATTACCAAAAGTACAAGACAGCACAGTGAACTTTGCATCAGTTATATGGTATTAGAAAAACATACGTATTAAATAGGGAACACTTTTTTCTAGCAAATGTTTTGGTCCATAGAATAGGTAACTAATACTAGTTACTGAAAAGATAATGATAGGAAGGATTTTTAAGTTTCGGCATCAGCAGTAGATAAGTCCAAAGTTATACATAGAGTAGCATACAAGAGCAATCAGGTTATTATTGCTATAATCCTAAGAAATTGGTAAACTCAAGGAGTTGCAGTATGTGCCTCTATCTTGATAAAAGTATCTTTAGGCATTATTGAAATTTGATTTTATCTTGTCTTCAGCAAGCATTTAGCAGCCAAGAGTAAAAGCAAACTGCTTCCATCTACTAAAACAGTCATCACATTCTATAATAAGGTACATCTGTCCACTAGTATTACTAACTTAAAAGAGTTCAATCTTACATGAGTAGCATTAAATTGAAGCCGAAAGACCACTTTCACTTTATTCTTCTCAAGCTTCCACTTAGTGATCCTTGACATTGTTGCATATCCAGTTTAGCATCAGCTACAAACCATCGTTTCTCCAAATCCAAATTTCAGTTCACCTGAACAATTTGCCACAGAATGTAGAAATATCAGAAAAGAAAGCATAACCAATACTCATTTACAGAAAGAAGATGAATGAATTATTCATAAACCAATTAGACCTTGAACTGGCTTATGAAAATACGATATACATGATCCTCCAGATTATAAAACAAAATATTACCAACTAGCTTCTACCCATTATCGTTAAGCATATTTCTACTGGAATAGAGAGGACATAGCATTTGAAGGACTCCACATAAAAACTCATTTTAAAACCAAGCTACCTACTTAAAGCCACAATGACATTCATCCTACATAAGGTAAGGCAAAGTTAAACAAAGTCAAAGCATGTAAACATTTCCAGTTATTGCATAGTGCAGGCATGATATACAGGGAGATTAAATTTAGCATGGAAGAAGCTAGAGGTAAAATTAGGCTGGGGAAGAAGCTAGAGGAAGAATTGAGGCCGGGAAGAAGCTACTCTGAAACCTGTAAGCTCATTAAGCTTTTAGAGAACTTATTGCAACAACAACCCAATGTAATCTCGACAAGTGAGGTCTGGGAGGGTAGAGTGTATGCAATACGAGATAGATAGGTTGTTTTTGATAGACCATCATCTTAAACAGAGCAGTTTGAGAACCCATTGTGATCATCTAAGTTATAACAGGTCCACAGGATACTGAACTTCAATGAGAAACAAACATTGATCCAAGCAGGCAGTCAATTAAAAACCAAACAAGTCTTAAGCTCATAACAATTCCAAAAAAGATCAGATCTTGAAATTTGCAGCTGAACCTAAGTACAACAATCTCAAAAATTGAGCTAAAAACCAGAAATACCTCTTCCAGTTTTGCAGAATGACTTAAAGATCCAGAAGCTTCTTCTGATCCAGACCCCTGAATTCTCCACCAAGTATCTCAAAACCTCAAACAACGCAAACTTAAATACCCAACTTTAAACCCCACAAAATGCAAACAAGATATTCCTGGACCCAAGAAGAACAAAGAGAACCTTAAAAAATTTCCCAAAGTGAAAAAAGATGAGATCTTTTTCAACAAGAAATCAAGAATGAGAAATGGGAATCTACCATCTCAAAAGTCCAACAAAACAAAGCTAGAACAGATAAAAATGAAAACAGTGAAGTACTAGTACACAACTGTTTCTTTCACTACAGAAACAAACACTTCTACAGTTACAGCAGAGAAATCACACGTCAGCTTCATAAAACAGTAGATTTCATTATTCAAAAAGCTCAAACATCACATTCAAGAAAAATAAAAAACACCCATTTCATAAAAATGGAATCTTGAAAAAACAGTGTTAATAGAATTTTCTATTACCTAATTGTAAGATCTGAGGGAACTTAGAAAACAAGGAAAAACCTTGAGAATCTTTAGAAAGAAGAGAAAGGGGAGACAGAAAAGACAATGGCTTTAGCGTAAAATAGCAGTAAAACATGGGGATTTAAAGTTTTTGAGTTTTCACCATTGAAATGAGCAGAGAAAGAGAAATGGAGGGGCTGAAATTTGAAATATAATGAAAATGAGGGGGTTTAACATTAAAGAAAGAGATATCCCGCCAAAGTATGTAATTTTCAGTAATTAATTTTGTATTTAGTTAACTAAACAAGTATTTAGGATTATAGGGTGCTTCTTTTTATCTTGGTCTAAAAAATTAAAGTGTACCTAAAGTACTAAATTACCCTTAGTCAACACCATCACTCAAGCACTTTTTTTTCTTTTTTTATTTATTTTTGTAGACAGAGAAAAATAAATAAAAAAAGAACTTCGACAACATATAGTTTTTTTCAGGGTTTGTTCACTTTCCATTTTAGGATATAGAAAATAATAGTCAATAAACATATATTTTTTTCTATTTTAATATTTAAATATACAGAAAATATATTGTGATACATAATAATATTTATTTTATATATTTAATTAGTGAATGTAATTGTTTTTCAGTGACTAGTTAAATGTGTAATTTCTCCTTAAAAGAATATCTAAAATTGACAAGAATATAGTATCAATTTGAAATAAGTGGAAATTTATATAGTTAAATTTTCTTAACCTAGTTTAGATAATTTGTGATGAATGTTTTCCATAAAAACTGATTAAAATTAAAGATAAGATCTTGAGAATAACTTTCAAGTTTTAGTAAATGCACAAACGTGTAATTTGTAAAGGTTTTACAAGTCGTATTTTTATTTCCAAATTCAAATATAATTAATGTGATTTATTTATTCTAGTTGTTATTTATAGAAATTACCGAATGTTTTGATGTATTTGTTAGTTTCATCTACATTCCCTCATTAAGGAACATTTTAATTTCATGATCTTTAAGAGTTGCTGTCACGAGCTGAGCCAAGATTTCGTAAGAGATTCATCACTTTTTTTATTTTATTCGTTAAAATTTTTTATTATATATACAACTATATATATATATATAAATTCAAATTATACTATATATATACAAGGTGAAAATTATTTTTTAATTATATGTAATAAATATCGATTTACGTATATTTACATTTTTATATTTTAAATTAAAATTCTTGCTTCTATTGTTATTATTTATTATGGATCATATTCATTTAATTCTAGCAAAATAACAGAATATCTCGATTTTTCTTAGTCTTTTCATAAGTTTATATTTTTATATTTTAACACTTCTTAGTAAAAAAATCAATTTTATCATATTGTATCATTTAAAAAACTCACATAATATTCTAATATATTGTCCTACAAAAAGTAGGTGTGATAATCTGACAAATAAAACACATAGTCTATTTCAGATACAGACAAATTTACTGCATAATCTCTTTCTTAATTAATCTTCCAAAAAATGAAAAAAGAATTAATTGATCTTCTAAGAAATTGTAGACACTAGGAAATAATTATATTAATAATTCAACTTACTTTACACTCAAAGGTGGATCTAATTGATTTAATTGCTCTCAATTTGAATTTTGTATAAAATCATTTTTAATATGATTTTTTTCACAATTTCTCGTTGATGAAAAATGTCGACCTAAACCTCTCGAAAAGGAACTTAGTGTGTTAATTTAGGAAAATAATAAGGACAACATCATTTTGTTTGTGTAAGATTTTCATAGTATAAAATATTCCGGTATATAAATATAAAGATCGATTTTAGACTAACTAGTAATTTAACTATAATTGAGTCATATTACAAGGATATTGTTGTTAGTACTATAATTTACTCAAAAATAAGAATTTAATAAATTGTTGCAATAATACTTAGCTTGTACTAGTACCTTGGTAAATGTTCAATCATTTGTTGATAATTTGGTAGTATATGTAATCATAAATTAATCCCTTCAATTAAATACTCGATGAAGAAAACAAAGAACCGAACTCAATAATCATTTTTCTAACTACCAAGTGTTGGAATTATTTTCTTTTTTTCCAAGTGAGTACACTTTAATTTTAATTTTGATGGTGACAAATTGTTTGATTTTTTTCTTCTCATTTTGTTTCCCAATGTGAAAATATCGTACAAAAATTTCAACGACTATTCCACCTCACATATATATATAACTACAAACTCCAAAGCTTGCCATTTTTATAATATACATGTAAAAAATGAAAAAAAAATTAAATAAAATCACAGTAATTGTTACTTCTTGAGTTTCAAAAAGAATGTTTCTATTTTTTTTTAATTTATTTAAAAAAGAATGATTCTTTTTTTTTTGCAACACTTTAACTTTAACTTTCCACGTGACATATTTAGGATCACAAGATTAAAGGGCATTTTGATACATTTGACATAACTTTAATTTAGAACCACAAGATTTTAAAAGTCTTATTTCTTTTATTAAACTCCGTTCGTCAAACTAGGTCAATCTTTTTGAAATGGAGAAAGTATAGATTTTCAGAATTAGTAATTTTAATTCAAATTTTATATTAATATTAAAAAAATATTTAATATGTTTGAATAATTTGTCAGAACAATAAACAAAAAAAAATTATGATCCAAAAATCATAAATTAAAAAATTATGACTCTCTCTATGTAAAAAAAAAGGTTGTAGTTAATTAATTCATTTGGATATCAATTCATTTGCTTCAAGAAAACGCCAAAAATGGAAGAGAGAGAAATGTTCTATAATTTCAACGACTATTGGATGATTGGAAATCATCTATTTTTATTTTTTTCAGTATTAATTTAAAATACTTCTTACAATGAATAAAATAATAATTTTATTATATTATTCTTTAAATATAATAAATTTATTGAGGATTAAATAATAAATCATTACTTAATTTTATAAATTAGACAAAGCAAAATTATATAGAGAATATACATAAAAGTTTGATTAATTAAAAATTATAGGAGTTATAAAGTAGTAGTACTTACATCCTCCTACCCATATTAATTATTCACTTTTCTATTTACTCGCCCTTTAAGAAATTATAAATTTTACCCCTTTTATTTCCTTTTAATCCAGTTGTATTTTCCTTTTTTTTTTGTTTATTTGAGAGGCGTTCTTTAATTTTAAACTACTACTTGACACTATTAGAAGTCTACCTAGATTATTTATGATATTATAGATAATATTTGTCAGTTTTAGTTCTTCTGATGTGTAGCATACAATTGGAATTTGATAAAATAGAAAAAAGTCACTAAGAGCGTAATTAGTAGTTTAAATAAAATCTAAAATGGTACGAGAAAAAAACATAAATATATTAAAATATAATATATAGATGTATGTAACGTATTTAATTAATTAAACCAACACCCACTCCACCAAACACGAGTTCAATAATTATTATTCTAAGCAAACTAATGTCGACAAATCATTACTCCATTTGAACAGTTTTGAAAGTTTTAGCTTTAAGTGTACTACACTATATGGTTTTTTAGATAATTAAAATTAATTTTCTGAATCAAATAGTAGTGTCAAACTCATTTGTGTTGCCTATTATTGTATTGTGATGATACATGATTCACACGTTTGATATATAATTTATGTGTCGAGAAGAGGAGAATTAAAAATTACTTTTACTTGTATGCTATTATTAAAAATGATCATCTAACAATACTTGTCCAGTATGAAAAATTAAGAAATAATATATCATTTTTATTTGTTCTACTCTTACTATTAAATATTATTCAGTATATAATATATTTTTCAAAATATTTAAATTTAATATATTTTAAGGATATTATAATAATATTATCCTATTATTGATTATTTTTTAACGATGTACAATGATTTATTATGTGACTTTAGGGTTTCACGCAATATTTTTTTTTTTTTTTGGTTGTTGTTGAGTAAATAGAGGAGTTGAGGACTAATAAATGAGACAAATTTGGGAAGTGAGAAAGTCTTAAACCTACATTGTGGAGCCTACCAATTTAAATTCCATTTCTCTATGTGATTGAAGTTTTAAATATTAAATATTATATAGTCATAAATGTAAAGAATATCAATCAATGTAGTGAAATCAATTATATTCTCTTGTTGATCACTTGGTCACATTTTTACTTGTTGAAAGTTAACTCAATTTATAACCTTGCTAATTAAATTATATTAAATTAATTTATTTTTTTACAATAAAAAAATTAATATGTTATTCAAAGTTTAAAAAATTTAATTCATGAGAATCATGACATAACAACTAACATGAAACAACGAAAGTAGCAAACTCATGTGCGGTTAATACTTGGTAGCTAATTAGATATATATGTATGTATATAACACCTTTATCCTAATAGCAAAATTAGAATTTTTATTAAGAATGTTCAAATATTCAATATATATATTTGTTTTAAACTTATACACTATGCTTTTTAAACGAAAGATGATGTTTGAGTGACCACCACCTTTGACTCAATATAACTACATGTTACTACTTGGTCCCATTTCCATTAAATTATATTATGGAATGGTACCTTAAAAAAAGGATGGATGAGTTGTGGTCACCTCTATTCCATATATAGTTGAGTGGAAAACAATGTGTATAACTTTGCACATGGAGAAGAAATGATAAGACCATTCTCCAGATTTTAGGCTAAAGTATTCGTCATTTCCCTGAATTTGAAGCTTTTTATTTGGTGTACACTTAAACTATGTTGTGTTTTAATTACTCTTCAAACTTGTTTATTCCACTATCATGTACACCTTTTTATTTGTTGCTCCTAGTGTGACTACACACACGCGTCAGCTGGCAAAAATAGTGATGATGTGAATTTCCACCTGGATAAATAATAGCCACCTAGATAAATTAAAATGGCAAAAAATAAATATCATATTCCAACTCCTTTCCCGGTGGCCGTCAATCTCCACCACCAATCACCGTATCTCCTCTTCTCATCTCTCTTTCCGATGCAAAAACAATTCTTCACTCTAACCTTCTTTTCGCTGCAAAACAACACGGTTTCTTCCAGCTCACATAACACTCCATCTCCTCTCACGTTGCTCAATCAGCTGAATCGGAATCCTTATCCATTTTCAACGATGAGAAACAACACTGCTACCCGAAGAACTGTCCCTTGGGCTTCGATAATGATGACGACGACGACGGTGATGTCGTCTGCGGCCGGTCAATATTTAAAAAAATAGAGATTTTACATTTCTTTTACTTGTAGCTTTATGACGTGGCAAAAAATCACTCCCTCACGCGTCTAGTAGAGTGTGATTTCAATTTCTACACCAGGTGAACAGAAAAGGTGCATGTGAATAAATAAGTTCGAGGGGGGGAGGGGTAATTCAAATAAAATAAAATTTAAGTGTGCACCAAATAAAAAACTTCAAATTCAGGGGATAATGAATACTTTTGACCCAGATTTTATTCATACAGTGAGTGAGTGAGTGACTCATGCTACAATTATAACTTTATTACTACATGTTTCTTTCTCACGTGACTCAACAATCACGTGAACCTCAACTAGCCTTTTGATGTGAGGATTCATTACAACACCTATTTTAAGTACATGCCCTTTACTTCAAGGGAGATCCCTCTAAATTATAAAGGACCACATAACACATACCAAACAAAATTGAATTTGCTTCACATCACAAGGGGGACTCAACATACAATACAATAATACAATATACATATTGTCATACTTTATCATGCATGTTTGATTGTCTTGTTTTTTTATAACACATACCAAAAAAATAAAAATTCACATCAAAAGGGGACTCAACATATAATAACGGTTGTTATATATTCTTTATCGCGCATGTTTGATTGTCTTGTTCTCTTCATCATTTTAACTTGAAAATAGTTAGACGTGTGGATTAAGAAGCACATAGGAAAAGTCTATTGATCTTAACAAGGACTTGGAGATCAACTAGTTTTTGATAAGTGGCCAAAAGTGAAGTATTTGACAACTAGCCAGGTTCTTCATTTGGGCCTAATTAAACTGTTGATTATGGATCAAGTTTTCTAAAGGCTTAGTTGATAAGGCCCATGAGGAAATAATGATGGGTCAAAGAGTGTCACGAGAGAGCTTTTAAAGTTTGATTGAATATATTGACGATCCTTAAATTTATCATAATATTCATTAGAACATATAAATTAAGATTTTTTTTAGGGAAAATTGTATATAATAACAAACTAATAACCTAAAATAAATGGAGTAGCTAGGGTTTGATTTAATTGTGTTCCATAGCAAACGTTTGCGAAAAATTGCTAGGCGCCTCTCTACCAAATATCACGCTCGCCACTCTCCTTCAATCTCTCGCTCGCTTCCTCACTTTTTATACAAACACAAGTGTATAAAAATTGTTTCTAATTGTATAAAGCAGAGAAAATTGTATAAATACATATATTTTTGTTCCCCTCTTCCAGATCTCGCTCGCCACTCTCCCTAATCTCGCTCGCCACCCTCGCCCTTCTCACTTATACAAACAGGAGCGAAATGTATAAATTGTGTTTCTGTTTGTATAAAGCGTGAGAAAATTGTATATACACATGCAAGTACATATATTTTCGTCCTATACACTTATAATTATACAATAAAAATACTCCCCCGCCCAGTTTCTTTTGTCTTTCTCGTTTTATACAATTTTCAAATTGTATCTAATTTATCTCTTTCTCGTTTTATACAATTCGATTCAATTGTATATTCCTTGTCAAGTCTCTTTTGTCTTTCTCTCTTTCTCATTTTATACAAATTCAAATTGTATATAATCGTTCTACGCACTTATAATAATACAATTTGTTTTATACACTTCGTTTTTATACAGTTCTCTGCCCAAGTGTCTTTCTCTTTCTTGTTTTATACACTTCGTTTTATACAATTTGTTTCAACTGTATATGTATATGAATTATACAGTTTCTATGTTTGCTATGGAGCGCAATTATGCAAACTTTGTTATAGCATACAAATATGAATTTTTTATATGCTATATGTGAAAGTTGCCCTTGAATTTTTAGTATGAATTGAAAATGTGCTTAATTAATAGTACTACCTAATTGTCATTCCCTCACAATATGACCAAAAATAAATTTAGTCTCACCTCAAATTCTTAAATTGACTATACATGACGTGAAACAAGCTTTGGATTTTAATGACGACACAAGCTAACTACTTGATACTCTTGAATGCTCTTTTATTCTTCTACTCATTTTTTTGGATTCACACTATTTATAAGTTGGTGATTTATTCGAAAGAAATTTTTTATCAAAGTTTTTTTTTTTATTCAAGACTTAAAATAGGGACCTCTAACAAAGATAAGTTTGTTATTAAAATTTGGTAATTGTAACCTCTTTCTTTTTCAATAAAAGAGGTGAAATAGAGACCTCTACCAAAGATAGGTTTATTATTGAGATTTGGTAATTGTAACCTTTTTATTGACTAATAACTAAAATGCGATATAACATTAAGAATTTGACCACATTAGTTACTTCGAAAGTTCAAATAAAAAGACTTATTTCTTTTTCTTTTCTCATTATTTGTTTAGATACAAAACAAGAACAGAAGAAATATATTCCCTCTATTCAATAATAATTGTCTATTGTATTAAAAATTGTCCAAGGAGTAATACTTATTGAGTTTACCATAGTTATTAAATACTACTATTTATTATGCAACACATTTTTCAAATCATTATATTTAATAAAGTCAAAGGACACATAGTAATATTATCCCTATTATTTATTGTTTCTTAGGACAGAGTATCAAAATATGAAATGTATATACAATTAACTTGAGAAATGGCTCAAAATAATCCTTCATTTTTAGGTTAAGGCTCAAAGTGATTTTTGAATTTTCACATGGAGCATTAATAGTTTCTCATGTTTGCAATATTGGTGCACTTATGGTCCTATCCTAAAATTTTGCCTATTTTTAACATTAATTTTGTCCAAAATTTTATACAAGGAATGTCCAATCGTCTTTTTATATATTTAATAGAAATAATAATTCTATCTGAGAGAAGGTGATAAGAAAAACATGTTGTTCTGTTCACTAGAAATATTACTGTAGCTAAACTAAAAACATCTTAACATATGACTGTGGAGGAAAAGAAAAAATTATACTATTGCGCGTAAATTATCGTGATGAACCTCTCGACTTTACCTGCAATATGATTTTTACTAAACAAAACAAAGTATTTTTCTTCTCACATTCTTTGATATGGAGTTGTTATTTCTAATAAATATATAAAATGACGATTGAACATTCCATACATATGTTATGGATAAATCAATGCAAAAAAATAGGTAAAATTTTGAGGACCAAAAGTGCACCAATATTCCAAACATGAGGGACTATTAGTGCTCCATGTGAAAACTCAAAGATCACTTTGAATCTTAACCCAAAGAAGAGGGACTATTTTGATCATTTCCTCCGATTAACTTCTTAAACATATTTCATCATATTGGTTGAATTTGGATCCATATATATAATTCAAAAGACATGATAAATAAAATAAAACATAAATAAATAAATACATGAGTTTTGGCTACTGGCCGCAACTGTGAGGATTCATCGAAGCGGTAGTGTTAGGATGAACTCTCTTGAATATTAGTTTAATCGGAGAAAAGCAACCACCATCTGAAGACGACAACGAAGATAAATATTTCAGCTTCTTATTATTCGCAACTTCTTTATCATCGTTGTCCATTTTATTCGTCACCTTTTCCTTGAATTGTTTCCTTGTGACATAAGCTTCCGCAATACAAGTACTAGCACTCGCCATTATAGTAAAATTGAAGAAGAGGAGTATGGTTAATTAGGGAATATATGAATCGAATAATTATAAAGGTGTATTTATAGATAGATATTGTTCATTTATTTCATAGGCTTGGGGAATACGCAAAGAGTGACCCAATTATTGGGAGTCTAGGAAAGCGACAGGTGAATATATGAATGATACTCGTTTATTCCATATTAATTGAATTTGTGAGATTAAAAAATGTTTTTAATAACATAATTTTCACTATTGCATTGCCCTTCGTAAAATTATAAATTTTATTTTATATTTATCTTTTAAAAATAATAAAATATCAAATATCTGAACTTTGAACGATAAAAAAAAAATCCGAATAGAGGGAGTAAGTAAAATTTGACTTGCGCTCATTTTGTTTTACTTTTTGTTCAGAATTATGCCGTCAACAATGACGTTTCGACGTATTTCCAAAATTAGGAGCTCTTTTTTTTTTCAAAAGTCAATATCATTTACTATTGAATCCGTCCGTCGTATTTTATATGTCATTTCTTTTTTTAAATAGTTAATCCATAATATTTGTTATTTTATAAAATTTATACATAAATTATCATATCGTTTCTTTTTTACTTTTATAAGTTGTTAGTCTTGACTCTTGAAAATATATATTTGACCAACTTAGTAAAACTAAGTAAATGATTTATGTTTAGTGATTAAATTAATTCATCAACATAAATTATAATTCATATTCATAGAATCAAAACTTGACTTTCAAAAAAAATAAATAAAGGTAAAAATATAAAGTTACATCGTTTCTTAATGCAAATATAAAATAAAAAAGTAACATATAAAGTGAGACGTAAAAATACTATTATCAATACACATAATACAAGATAGAATTTATTTATTTCCTTGAGTTGAGTGTAAATTGGATATTGAATTAAAAACAAAGTTCCAACAAGCAAACAGAAAGATCAGCAAATTTGGAATGTATTGTTTAACAAGTAATGATTCAATAAAATTCAAAGTTAAAAATGTTAAAGCCGAAAGCTATTTTAATATGAAATTAAAGTAGTGATCTCATTTTTGGTTGTATTTTCTAAGGAAGTTATCTCATTTTCGTTTGTTTGCAAGTCTTACTTAAGAAATTCATATATTTAATTAAAAAAGAAAGTATAGAAAAGAAAGTTCACAAGAAAAATATTCTGCTTTAGTGGTTGAGCATTTCCTTAATTAATTAATTAAAGAGTTTTTAAGTAACACTCACTCTATTATCTTGGCATATACGATCCTTCTATTTTTAGGTATCTGGAGAGTTCATTGCACAAGAAATTATTTACTCCGTCAGTTTTATTTTAAATGTCATTTTTTTTAGAGAAAAGTCATAAAGTCATCACTGAAGTTGTTACATATTTTTATAAAGACACTTTAACTTTGAAAGTGGCCTATCACTCCACAAAACTTTTTAATATCTTTGTAAATGGGTCATTTTGACTCATTCCTTCTTCTGGGTTGACGCGCGTGATGCTCACTCTTTTCAACTCGTTAAGCCCGACCCGATTCTTTACTAAAGTAGAAAAATCTTTTTTTCTTTGTTATTTTTCAACTTTCCAAATTCTTGATATTTTCTTCTCTCTGTCAAAGATTCTTGGAGGAACAAGAAATTAAATTTGATATTTTCGATCAAAATCTAATCACAAGATTTATGAGGGTGTCCCACCCCAATATGACAAGATTAAGAGGATGATTATTCTTGATGCTTAAAAGGTATTGAGGCTCCAAGCTGCACACAAGTAAGAGGAAGAAGAGAGCCAAGCTTTTCTTGGGGAAGCTTTCGTTGGATGGAGCCATTTTCGATAAAATCAAGGAACTCGAGAACAAGAGGAAGAGGAAGGAGAGAGCTCAGGTAGCATACGATAGGAGAAAGAAGATCGATGAATCATCTTAATCTCGACCTTTTCTTTGTTACATTGTCTTTCTGAGTGGTGTATTTTCAGTTTAACATTGTTTCTTCGACTCTTTTATCCTTCATTATTTTCTGTAACGAAATTGAATCTGAAACTTTAAGTGATCCAGAAGAAAAAAAATCTTTTTACTGAAAATTAAAAGAGAAAACGAATTCTTATCATATTGCGTTTCAGGAAGATGATGAATTCGTCAAAGAGAGTATCAATGTTGATCTTGTTTTGGAAAAAATAAAGAAGATGAGATCATGAAAAGTGGGCTATCAATGGCTCTTTTGAGTTTTAATTTGGGGAAGATGATGTAAATTAATAAAATAATTAATGATAGAGAAATAAAGTGACATGTGGCACTTTTAAACTGGTTAATGACATTTAAAACATTACATCACGCTCCTCATGTGCGTGGTCACAACGCAGAATAGAGAATGACTCAAAATGACCCATTTACAAAGATATTAAAAAGTTTTGTGGGGGCGATAGGACACTTCCAAAATTAAGGTGTGTTAATGAAAATACGGGACAACTTCAGTTGTGAGTTTATGTATTTTCTCTTTCTTTCTATAAATAGTTAAATTACAATATTTATTATTTTATTTATGGAGAAATTATCATATTTTACCCTTAACAGAGTATTAGTTAATTAATCTTGAAAATGTATTCATCATTTATTATAAAGTTAACTTAAGAAAATATTAAATAAAAGTAAAAAAGGTAAAGTTACATCATTTTTTAATACAAGTGTTAAGTTAAAAGGTGACATATAAAATGGGATGAAATAAATATTTACTTTTAATAGGTCAAGATTAATGGATTTACTTCCTATAGTAATGAGTTTCCTTTAGTTAATTTCCTTTCTTGGTCAGGATAGGTTAAAGATGTTACTTGTCATTATAATTTTCAAATTGACAGAGAATTATAAAATTTAAACATAGTGTAACTAATAAGCTCATCAATATATATACTGCTGAAATTTCTGAATTCTGATAGTATGTGTTATTTAATTAATCAAATCCCATATACACGAGAGAGAAAAAAAGTAAAAGAAAATAATAAATTTTGTGTCCCGTAAATGAACCTGTAGTCTAACTTAACAAAAATTAATAAATCAAATCATTAATTAATTAAGTGAATATTGTTCCTGTCGAGATAACAATTTGTTTTAATTTCTCCAATCAATATCAGACTCTCTAGAACGTGTCTAGTTAGACGCTAGAATGTTCACGATTTTGTAGCAGAATCCGAGGAGGGAGCTGTGACGGGTTGTACTTTCTTGAACATCTTAGTAAACCAATCACCAGAAGAAGAAGAAGAGGACGATGATTTTTTCGATTGATTATGATTTTCATGTGTTATAGCTTCATTCTTTTCGAGATTCTTCATCTTTTCCTCGTAGAGCTTTTTCATGACATAAGCCTCAACAAGACCACTAGCTATCGACATTTTTTCAAAGAATTTTTGAAATTAACAATTAATATTTCAGATTTTAGCAAGAAACTTAAAATGTATAATAGATGATAATATTGGTTCATGAAAATTATTATGGCATTTATACACACAAAAGGGAATGAACGAAGAAATTTCGTGGTATTGAATTGTTAATTATTAGATTTGGCTATTTTTGTTGAATGAGTATTTGATAGATACAACTTATATTCTTTGATTTGACAAACTTCGAGCCAAAGTTATAAAACTAATTGACTAATTAATTAGTTTTCTTGTGGCCAAAGATAATAGGAATTATTTCTTTATATTTTCTTGGAAAGTCTTTGATTGTATGTAGAGACCGTGTTTCTTGTCAAAGTTTAGCAAATTAAGGAATTTATTGTCAAACCTTAGGCACCAAGTTCAATTTTTTTGGAAAGTAGGTGGGGTAGGGATGGAATCGGATTTTATTGATAAGGTTCAAAATGTATAAAATAGACACAAGAAGAAGTTAAAGGTTCGATTGGTATCAAATTTATAAATCATATATAAACAATGTTATTTTCGTTAAAGAAAAGTTCGAATGAATCTCTCGTACCTTATAAATTGTCTACGTAGGAATTAGGATTATTCTTTTAACTTGACCTCTTGACTACAAGCTAAGGTTCTATTTGTGATCGATGCTATCTTAAGAAATCAATATTCATCAAATTACTCAATAATAACGTCGTTTATTTTTAATATTTTTTAATTACTATAATAAAATATAATTTTAAAAAAAATAATATGATAAAATATTGAGTTCAAGAAAACTTGAGTTAAAATGAGGTGGAGTACGTAGAATATAGTTGTGAAAAATATATTCCAAATATTATTTTGGCCAAAAATACTAGCGATGAGAGTCTCATTATTGTGGATTAATTAATTAATATAACGATATTGTTGAAGTTTATCTTATAAAAAATAATGATGAAGTTGGGCTTAATTAAGGAATGTTTGTTTTTAAGCTTTGAAATACACAAAATAAGCACATGGGACAACACACAATATATCCAAGACCTAATTAAACAGGTTCCTTCTTTCTTGGAAAAATCAAATATGTAATCACTTAAAAAAATTGAATTAAATGTTTTTTTCGGTTTAATAAGATTAACAATTAATATATGATAATTATTTTTAATAAGATTATTAACTAATATGGAACACAGAAAATATAAAGCAAATATTAAATTATTTAAGCATATAATTTTATCATCATATCAATGTACGTAGCTTATTGAACCCAAAATTCCAATTAATACATATTTAAAGCAATAAATATTTATCTCAAACAAATTTTCTCCGTACCGAACACACCCTTAATTAATGGAGTTAAGAATATGAAAGAAAATAATACTAGGGATATTTTTATAGATAATTGACTAGGAGAGTTTATATCATAGGCTTGGGCAATACGCAAAGAGTTCCCACTCTATTAATGAAATGTTTTTTTGGGTCTTGTTTGGTAGTGTTCAATTATTGAGGTGAGTTTGAAGAACTATTAAAAATATTTATGTAGATAATATATTATTCAAAAACTATAATACAAAATTTTAATTAAACTACTACTAATAATACAATTTACTAGTAGCTATTACAAATTCTCAAATTACAGCTAGTTACGAAAATTCATCGATACAACAAATAAATAATAATAACATCAGTAACAAAAGATTTTTTAATATAATCTCGCTATAGATTCTATGGACAATCTCTATATATTTGCTTGAATAAATAGAATTATAATTAAATTCATAAGATCTTGTGTTTCCCAAAATTAACTTTACCTTTGTGTGATTTTAGTTTGTTATTTATTTTCTAATCTATGAATTGTAAATCAATTGAGTAAATCGGATTAATGAAAATTGAAATGGTGAGAGAGAATTTTTTAAATTTATTTTAGTGTCGTGTCACCTGTGACTTCGCCTTCATATGATTTTAGTTCGTTTTTTATTCTCTAATTTATTAATTGAAAAATCATTTGACTTTGCCTTCGTGTGATATCAGTTTGTTTTTTATTCTCTAATTTATTAATCGAAAATAAATTGACCAAGTTAAATAAATGAAAATTGAAATGTTGGGAGAGAATTTTTTTTAATTTATTTTAGTTGTGTGTCACCTTTGAATACGGGGCTGCAAAAAGTGATGGAAGAGGCTTCTTTTTTTTTAAAAAAAAATAATCTTAGATTAATTCTTAGTGGTTATGTACCATTCTTTTTACGAAATGTATTAATCAAATTAATGGGAGTACAAGTCCAAACACTTTATTTTGTTACTAGTTAATAGTTAATCAAGAATAACTCAAATAATACATATTAAGTTGATATGAGCTAAAGGTTTCTAATTAATGGAACAAGGTTATTAAGATATGTGAAGATGAAAAAGGAAATCAAATTTGAGGGTATATTTATATTTTTGGCCTTTTAAATTTGACTATTCTAAATTGTTGTCTATGATTTGACTTTTTTTTGATAGGGCAAAAGTAGGCACAAACACCTTTTCCATTCTTTTAAAGAAATTTTAGGGCTATCAACATAGGTTATGGTGCACTGGTGAGAGTGTTTCACCTTTAATTAGAGGTCTTGGGTTCAAGCCTTGGGTATAAAGAAAATTTTATTGGGAGCGCTACCTCCAAATGGGCCCTACAATATACGATCCGGACTTAATTGTGAAGCTCCAATGTAGGCTCCGAATATCGGGCGAGAAACAAAAAAAAAAAAGAGTTTTTAGGCTGTCAAAGAGTTGTGTTAAAAAATTCTTTGATGACTTTTTGGGAGTCCCGAGCCTAAAGGGTATAAAATATTAATAAAAATTTCAAAATGGTATATAAAAATTGCTGTTGTTCCAGCGATTTTACCGTTTTGGTTAATATAAAATTTTATATACCATTTTAAAATATTTATTAATATTTTATACCCTTTAGGCTTCGAACTCGACTTTTCGGCATGATATAGAACTTAATTTTATATTTGCAACTGTTGGAATAATTCAAAATCTTACTAGTTATTGCATTTGTTTGAATAATTCAGAGACTTAATAGTTATTTTTCAGTTTTTCAGCAAAAAAAACTAAGGTTGATGAAAACGTATAGATGCTCTATTTTGTGCTGAGAATCGAACTCAATAAATTTTATATTCAATTATTCATGAACAATTTTATTACTGCTAAAAATTTTGATATATCACTCATGAAATTTTGAAAATATAAAATAAACCAAAAATTACAATATACGTCGCCATGTTTCCTAATTTTATGGCAGAATATACAATAATTTGAAGTGTAATTTGAGTGAAAATAATCAAATTACTAATTAAGTGAAATATTATCCATAATACGAGATAACAATTTGTTTTCTCTATCAATACGAGACTCTCTAGACGCTAGAATGTTCACGATTTTATAGCAGAATTCGACGAAGGAGTTGTAACGGGATGTACTTTTTTGAACATCTTAGTGAACCAACCACAAGAAGAAGAAGAAGAAGAAGAAAAAGAAGACGACTTTTTCGAGTGATCATTACAAATAATTTCATGTGTTGTAGCTTCTTCCTTCTCCAATGTCTTCATCTTCTCCTTGCAAAGCATTTTTATGGCATAAATCTCAACAAGATAAGTACTAACTGACATGCTTGATATATATGTAATTTCTAAAGAAATATTATGTGAAGCAACAATTAATATTTCAGATTTTATTAGCAAAATACAAGTAGATACTGATATTTGGTTCATCGATATTATTTATAGGCACAAATGGGAATGAGCAATGAAATTTCGTGGTATTAATATATTCATTTGGTTTGGCTGTTTTTGTTGAATTTTTTTTATGTTATGTTTGACTACCTTAGTGCCTAAGTAAATTTGACTAATTAGTTTTCTTGTAGCCAACACAATGAATAGGAATTATTATTATTTGTCCATATTTTCGTTGAACTCTTCTATTTAATTTGAGCCATACATCGTATCAGTAGATAATATTGGACAATGACTGTACATTGCCTACCATATTGTGACATACCTATAATTAAGGCCCATTTCCGTTTTCTTTCTTGAGTCATCTTCATCGCTAAAATAATAAAGTACTTTCTAAATACGTGTTCACTGATTCAATCTAAATATTTATGACAATATTGACTCTTAGAGCTAGGATAACCTCAGTGAGGGTTAGTTATAAGTGTACAATGGCAAGTGTGGTAACCGTAACATGTAGAGGCTATATAATTTAGTGATTTGAGGACTTCAAAATTCACGTTCTAAGTTCAAATTTTAGGTTTTGTTTTTCGAGTCTCTATATACAATTTCTATGGATACTAATTAATTCCTTGTATATTTATTATACGAAAATTTTAATTTAATCAAAAACAATCTTATTTTGTAATTTTGACTTTGATACATTCACCTAAGGGAAAATTGTATATAATAGCAAACTAATAACCTAAAATAAATGGAGTAGCTAGGGTTTGATTTAATTGTGTTCCATAACAAACGTTTGCAAAAAATTGCTAGGCGCCTCTCTCCCAAATATCTCGCTCGCCACTCTCCTCCAATTTCTCGCTCGCTTCCTCACTTTTTATACAAACACAAGTGCATAAAAATTGTTTCTAATTGTATAAAGCAGAGAAAATTGTATAAATACATATGTTTTTGTTCCCCTCTCTCCCCTCTTCCAGATCTTGCTCGCCACTCTCCCTAATCTCGCTCGCCACCCTCGCCCTTCTCACTTATACAAACAGAAGCGAAATGTATAAATTGCGTTTCTGTTTGTATAAAGCGTGAGAAAATTGTATATACAAATGCAAGTACATATATTTTCGTCCTATACAGTTATAATTATATAATAAAAATACTCCCCTGCCCAGTTTCTTTTGTCTTTCTCTCTTTCTCGTTTTATACAATTTTCAAATTGTATCTAATTTATCTCTTTCTCGTTTTATACAATTCGATTCAATTGTATATTCCTTGTCAAGTCTCTTTTGTCTTTCTCTCTTTCTCATTTTATACANAAATACATATATTTTTGTTCCCCTCTCTCCCCTCTTCCAGATCTCGCTCGCCACTCTCCCAAATCTCGCTCGCCACCCTCGCCTTTCTCACTTATACAAACAGAAGCGAAATGTATAAATTGCGTTTCTGTTTGTATAAAGCGTGAGAAAATTGTATATACAAATGCAAGTACATATATTTTCGTCCTATACAGTTATAATTATATAATAAAAATACTCCCCTGCCCAGTTTCTTTTGTCTTTCTCTCTTTCTCGTTTTATACAATTTTCAAATTGTATCTAATTTATCTCTTTCTCGTTTTATACAATTCGATTCAATTGTATATTCCTTGTCAAGTCTCTTTTGTCTTTCTCTCTTTCTCATTTTATACAAATTCAAATTGTATATAATCGTTCTACGCACTTATAATAATACAATTTGTTTTATACACTTCGTTTTTATACAGTTCTCTGCCCAAGTGTCTTTCTCTTTCTTGTTTTATACACTTCGTTTTATACAATTTTCTCCAACTGTATATGTATAGCGAATTATACAGTTTCTATGTTTGCTATGGAGCACAATTATGCAAACTTTGCTATAGCATACAAATATGAATTTTTTATTTGCTATATGTGAAAGTGCCCATTATATTACGATGATAAGTATTGAATATTTAGCCACCCTACTATAATTTTCGTGGTTCATGGTTGTGAGTTGTAGCTTTTTCTAGTGAAATGATGGACTAACTAATATGTGATAATACATAAGAATTTCAGTATTTCCTTAACATTAATTTGAACAAATACACTTGTTTATTTTCTCTTTCATATGTTTAGATCTTAAAATAAAACCGACAAAAATATGAAGAAATATAGTCTTATCATTTTAGTTTATTTGTTCTTTAATAAAGTAAAAGAAAAATTTTAAATTGTATTTTTAAATTAAAAATGTGTAAATATATCAAATATTATTTAATCTTGTTGTTTTAACTACATCATGTTCAAAGACGGAACCCATGTTCGAGGTAGGGGTGTCTGTGCACTCATTAGCTTAGAAAAAAGTGATGTTTATATAAATGTTTATATCTAAATAATGATTATATAATTAATTAATTATGCACCCTAAAATACGTAAGTTAAATATTCAATCAGTAGATAATATTGGACATTGACAGTACATAGGCTGCCCATAACAAAGCTTTCGAACTCTCCGGCTACGTTCTCTCCCCTTAACTCGATCGCTACTATTTCGTTTAATATTTCTTTCATTTTTTATGTTTGTGCACTCGTTAGCTTCGAAAAAAATAATGTTTATATAGATGGTTATACCTAAATAATGATAAGATAATTAATTAAATGTGCACCCAATTGATTAACATAGTCTAAATACATATATGAATACAAATAAAATAAAAATAAATAAATATGATTGAAATTAAAGCAAATGAATACAAATGATATAAGTGTAAATAAATATATGTTTAAAATTAAAGCACAAATAAATAAAGACCATATATTTATTGTTGTTTGTGTTTATATATGCCGAACAATATTCAACGATACAATCTATATTCGCAACCTAAATATATATATAACTATAATGAATATACTCATGTGACACTTTTTTTTTCCTAACATCTCAAATAATTTGTTATAAATGATAAATACCTAACCATAAATTATTATTAATTAATAGTAAAAAACTCAAACTATAGAATAATTATGGCCAAATAAATTTTCCCCAAATTTAATCAGAATAATATTTGCCAAAAATTATTTAGAAGTGAAAAACTAGCAAATTCTCACTTTTACACATTCTAAATTCCCAAAACCCTTTCTCCGTTGAATGGTTTCAGCAATTTGAGAAATTGAATGTCGAAGAAACAGGGTCCCCGGAGATGGAGTCGAAACCCTAGATCGTATAAGTGAGTTGCCGGACGTTCTCCTGGTACAAATTCTCTCTCTTTTGCCGACCGAAGATGCCGTCAAATCATGTGTTCTCTCAAAGAGGTGGCGTTATCTCTGGACTTCAATTCGTACTTTCGTTTTCAGTAATAGAAATTACGACAAAGTAGAAAACTTCATTTCCTTTGTGGACAACGTTTTAACTCATTCAACTTGTTCCATAATAAAAAAATTCAAACTCGATTTTCATCATAGCAACTGGAAATTTCATTCGGTAATCAGCAAATGGCTCAATTTTGCTGTGGAAAAAAAAGTAGAAGATGTTGCGTTAGATGCAGCTTATGTTTTAATGACGACCTTGCTTATGAAGCCTTTAACTATGTACACTTGTTCATCATTGATTACATTGCGTTTAAGCCATTGGGTTTGTTTCTATTCGCGTCTTCTCTATTTGATTTTTAGCAAAGAATTGCTGGAGGTAAGCCTAAGAAAGTGGAGTCTTTAGAATATCATACAATTATAAATTTTTGCAAACATGAGAATTTCAGTGTTTTCTTTTGGTTGAATAATTGTAAGGAAATTATCTTGTCCTCACCTGTTGGAAATTTATAATGCATTACCAAAATTTAGATGCGAGTGTCAAACTGTAAAGATGCATGTGACAAAGAACAGCTTGTATGGAATAGCTAGCCTTTTGCAGAACTCGCCTCTTTTGGAGACACTCAACACACACTTGAGAGCTAGAGCTGTAATTTCTCGCAATTTATGATTTTCTTTTAAATTTTTGATTTTTTAAGTTTTAAGAACTCCCCAGTCCCAACCTCACGAGTTCACACACCAGTTCAAATATTTTCTTCAAGGAGGATGGTTACATATCTTTAATTATCACTAAGAATTTTTTTGTTGTCACTATATATAGAGCTTTAAATCTATTTGTCGAGGTAGTTGCTTTCTATCTGGTAAATGGACTTAGAAAGCAGCATTGACAATGTCACGACCCAAAACGGGCCGCGACTGGCACCCACACTTATCCTACTATGTGAGCGAACCAACCAATCTAATCCCCAACATTTCAACCATCAATAACAAAATATAATGCGGAAGACTTAAAACTCATTAATGAAAATCGATTAAATAACTTATAAAAACT